>NC_137093.1:22424472-22974472 GCF_951640355.1 Cnephaeus nilssonii | reverse complement strand
TCTCTGGCATTTGTACATGTAACACCCCCTTCAGCCCTCCCCCACACCCAGCCTGGTTGCCTGGCAGCAAACATCCTCTCTTTTTAAAAAATATATTTTTTTATTGATTTCAGAGAGGAAGGAGAAGGAGAGAGAGAGGTAGAAACATCAATGATGAGAGAGAATCATTGATCGGATGCCTCCTGCACACTCCACGTTGAGGACTGAGCCCACAACCCAGGGCTGTGCCCTTTGACCAGAATTGAACCTGGGACCCTTTAGTCTGCAGGCTGATGCTCTATCCACTGAGCCAAACCGGCTAGGGTGCAAACATCCTCTCTTGGCTTCTCCGTCACCTAGGCCACTAGTGAGAAGCTCTTTTTCCTGTTTGCTTCCCCCGCAAAATTTATCCTATTTAATAAAAGGCTAATATGCAAATCGACCGAACAGTGGAACAACCGGTTGCTATCATGCGCACTGACCACCAGGGGCAGATGCTTAATGTAGGAGCTGCCCCGTGGTGGTCAGTGCGCTCCCACAGAGGGTAGTGCCACTCATCCAGAAGCCGGACTCACCGCTGGCAAGCACAGCCCAGGCTGAGGGACCCCTCCCCCTCAAGTGCACCAATTTCGTGCACCAGACCTCTAGTTGAGATATAATGGACGTAGGACTCTGAGCAAGACACATACACTGAGTAGCCAGATTATTATGATCTCTGAGCGCATAATCATCTGGCCACTCAGTGTATATCCAATATAATAAAAGGCTAATATGCAAATTGTCCCCTTGACCAGGAGTTCGACCAGCAGGCAGGCCAGCCAACTGCCCATGTCCCCTCCCCCTGGCCAGGCTGGCCAGACCCCACCCATGCATGAATTCATGCACCGGGCTTCTAATATATATATATATATATTGAGTGGCCAGATTATTATGCGTTCAGAGATTATAATGACCTGGCCACTCAGTGTATATTGCAAAGTGAAATCAGCATCCACATTAGCCGACACCTCCATCAGGCCCCCTAACTCCCACTGCTCCTTTGTGGTGGGGACATTTCAGATCTCCTCTCTCAGCGGCTGTGAAGTATAAATACAGTGTGACTCGCTAGGAGCCCCTTGCATTTGCTCATAGCCCGGCCTCTCCCTGGTCAGCCCCACACTAGTCGAAGGGGCTGAGCTCACACGGACTCAGTGGCCCTTGCAGGGGGTCCAGGGCCAGACGCTGCCTTCAGGAGTGTACAAGGGACAAGAGGGTCAACCTGCCCGCTCAGCCGTGAAAGAAGACGGGGCTCACAGCAGTTAGGACCGCAGCGCCTCCATCTGGGCCATGAAGCCAAACACAGGAAGAAGCCGGCTCTTGAAAGTGGACGCTTGAGCTCTTTTTAGCAACCCCGTGGTCCATGAGGACTCTCTCCTTTTATAGCCAACAAAGCGTCTTCACACAAGACCCAGGCTCCCCATGTTCCGTCATTCTTAACCTTTCACCTCGCGGTGCATAAGGGCTGCTGCAGCACCAGACCTCACCTCTATATCTCAGGCCAGGCCGGAAGGCGGGGGAGACACTTTCATCTCCTTATGAAAGGACATGTCATCTTCTTTTACGGACACTTCCTGGAAGCTCTATCTAACAACGTTTACGTACATCTCACTGCACTCTCCCATCGGCAGGAAGGCTGGGGAAACGTGCTGCTTGTGTAGCCAGGGATACCGTCGATCCCGAGTGGAGTGTGGCGGTTACTCAGGTAGAAGGGGATGGTGGTTAATACGCAACAACCCCCCCCCCCCCCAGCCGGGTCTGTGGCTGAGCATCTCCTGGGAGAGGGCTCCCCGCCCACCCGGTCCAGAACAGCACCTCTCACTCTCCCCCTCCTCTCTGATACATGTTTCAGAGGGTGGACCCCTCCCTCCCTGAAATCTCTGATGACGTGTTTGTTTCTTGTATTAATACCGTGGGTGGCCCCCCCCATCACGTCCGGCAGTCGATGCCGTCTAGCTCATGGGGCCACCCCTGATGTCCCCCACGTGGTCTTTCACCCACGAGCAGGCGGGACGGGGCTTCCGCACAGCCTCGTGGTCCCACCGTTCTAAGGGGGCAAGTGCAAGTGCAAGTGCCTCGTAAGACCTAGCCTCACAGGCCCCGAGCACCGCCCGCGCCACAGAGCAAGCCGCCGATTCCAGAGGGTGACGAGACAGACTCCACAGCTTGTTTGGAAGAGCTACGAAAGCACGTTTGCAAAAGAGGGTGGACCCAGAGCGACGGGACCTTTTGGGGGTGGTGGAGGGGGATTAGTATAATGGTCAACCCCAAGGAGGTAACGTAACACAATGTGCTTGGCTGGTATTTTACATCCTCTGCTCCTGTTCCTGCCCAGCCCCACCCCGCAACTCTTATTTCTGCAGAGATCTGCGAGGCACGCCTGTGGTGAGCCAGGGAGGTCAGTGGGAGCTGCATCTCAGCGACGTGGCTGCATCGACAGGCTCATGAGCGAAGGGAACGGCCCTCCCCGGCTTGGCGCGGGGCCTGGAGCTTGGAGGAAAGGTCACCCCGCGCCTGCTGGCAGGAGGTCTGAGTCAAATAGCTGTTAAACCAAACAAACACCCGCGTCTGTATGGGCAGGCGGGACCGACTCCTTCCTTGAGAGAGAAAAGACTTCTCTTCGCCGTTTGATATTCTGACCCCTGCAGCGTGGAAACTGACAACAGTACCCACAGGGAGAGTGCTGTGTGCTTAGCCTATTGCTCCGAACACTCACGGGACCCTGTGCCGTGCACGCGGAGGGGAGGGAGGGAAGAGGGCTCCTCCGCGAGCAGAAAGGTCATAGGTCTTCAGAAACCAACGCTCACATTCGTCCCATGAACCATCCGTCTATAGCCGTGGTCGGCAAACTCATTAGTCATCAGAGCCAAATAGCAACAGGACAACGATTGACATTCCTTTGGAGAGCCACATTTTTTAAACTTAAACTTCTTCTAACGCCACTTCTTCAAAATAGACCCGCCCAGGCCGTGGTATTTTGTGGAAGAGCCACACTCAAGGGGCCAAAGAGCCGCATGTGGCTCGCGAGCCGCAGTTTACCGACCACGGGTCTATAGCATCCGTCCCCCCTCCCCCCCACTCATCCATCTACCCATCCTTCTTGTTTTTGGTTAATCCTCACCTGAGGATATTTTTTCCATTGAGTTTTGGAGAGGGTAAGAGGGAGGAGGGAGGAGGGAGGAGGGAGGAGGGAGCGAGAGGGGGAGGGGAGGGACACATGGATGTGAAAGAGACACATCGATGGGTTGTCTCCCCCACACATCCCAACCAGGGCTGGGGAATCAGATCTGAAACCCAGGTGCGTGCCCTTGACCGGGAATCAAACCCATAACCATTTGGTATGTGGGCTGACGCTCCAACCACTGGGACACACCAGCCAGGGCCAGCTACCCATGCTCACTGTTGTGGCTGTCCACTCTTCCAGGCATCCACCGTTTACTCCTCCACCCATCTATCCACCCATCCCCCCCCCCCATTCACCCATTCATCCATCTATCCACCCATCCACCCCCCCTCCCATTCACCCATTCATCCATCTATCCACCCATCCACCCCCCCCATTCACCCATTCATCCATCGATCCACCCATCCACCCCCCCTCCCATTCACCCATTCATCCATCGATCCATCCGCCCACCCGTTCAGCAGGGACTGAGTGCCTTTTACGTGCCGGGCACCGCACCACACATTCACTGGTGAGCAAGACGCAGCCAGAATCTTCCCTCGCGGAGCTCACAGTCCAGAGGGGGGTTCAGACGACAGCAGAGCCAACAAGGCGATGAGCACTGGCGTTGCTCTCTGGGTGAGCACCTTTAGCCACTGCCCGGGGCTGCGGTGTGAGCCCCTGCGGGGTCAGGCGTGGCTGCCAGCAGGTGATCACTTTCTAGGTTAATTCCCATGACCGCCTGGCGAGGCCGTGCCTATTAATATCTCCGTGTCACAGGACAGCCGGCGGAGACTGAGAGCGAGCGGTGAGGCGATGGCCCAAGGTCACCGCTGGCAGGGGACGGAGCTCGGGATGGACCTCAGTTCACGTCCACGGGTCACGACAGAGCGTCAGGAGGAGAAATCATCGCAAACCAGGGTCTTCTGCCTCCACTGGCCCTGGGCCTGGTCGCCACACCAGGGCCCAGGCACCCGGGGTCCCCCCCCTCCCCCCACAGTCACCCTCCTTGCACCTGACCTTGGTCTGATGACTCAAGTCTCTAGGAAGGAGATAAATATTAACCCAGCTTGCCTCCGCCAGGCCCCACGTCTCCCACCGTGCTCATATCCTGCCTCCCAGGGAGCCGCCAGCCGCCAGCCGCCAGCCACCAGCTCGGCTCTCCATGGCCCTCAGCACGTGGCTGGCAGCCACACGGTCTCCATGAAGGTCTTTGAGGACATACACATCGGCGTCACGAGCAGACAAAGGGAGGGGTGGCCACCCCGGGGATCCTGAAGAGCATCCGCCCGCCATCGTGCTTCAAGTGTCCTCACTGCCACAGGCTTGCTGTGTGACCCCGGGCAGGCCCCGCCCGTCTCTGGGCCTCTGCTCCCCATGGCTGACGTGCTCGCTTCCCGCTGCACTCATGCATCCAGATGTTTCTGGGAACCGACCGTGTACGAGGCTGACCATAGACCCTGGGGAGCAGCTGAGCACGGAGTTCCGGCGACGAGAGGAAAGGCCAGGGGCGCCATGGGAATGGGACCCGGCCGGCCTGACCCAGATTGAAGGCTGCGGAGGGTCCCTGGGAAAGCAACATTTGAGCCGAGGCTCAGGGGACGACTAGGCGATAAGCAGGTAAAGAAACGGAAGAGGGAATTCCAGGCAGAGGAATCGTGATCGGCCAAGACCTCGATGTGGGAAAAGCCGAGAACCTGGGGAGCTGCCAGGATGGCTGGATCCCAGGGGCAGGGGGGACGGTGCAGGAAAAGCACAGGGAGGGGGGACCGGGAGCCGAGGGCGATGGAGGACGGACCATTGAGTTCCGGGAAGTCCACACCCAGGCTCTGTAGACCCTCCGAGGGAGTCAGGTGGAACCCTGGGGCTCCGGACACAGCCCTGAACCGCTGCCAGGAGTGGATTCTGTACGGAAGCACGGGGCAGTGGATTAGGAAGACGGAGACTAAGAGCTTTCCGTGTGGCTGGGAACTTGTAGGAGCAACTGCGTGAATCATTTACCCTCTGCCACTGGTTTGAGCATCCTCCTGGCCCCGGGACCACGCCTGCACGCAGAGCTCTGTCCGCTGCGGGCAGCAGAGGAAGGAGGATTCATTTGGCTCCTGTGTTTGAATCGCCCAGGGGCAGGCCTTCAGGCGTGGCTTGATCTAGGCGCTTGAGTGATGTCCCCAGGATCCAGTTTCTGTCTCCGCACTGCTCAGCTTTTTACGTCCTTGGGGTTGGCTCCACGTGTAGATCCTTCATCAAAAAACGGAGTCGGCAGCTCTGCATGCCATTCTCCACCCCTCCGGGAGCCGCCTCAGAAAAGAGGCCCCAGGCTCTTCTCAGGACCACAAGCCATGCAACAACTCTGATTGGCCACCGTCTAGATCCATCAGTGGCCAGGGAGATGGGATGTGCTGACTGGCTTAGCGTAGGTCACATGTCCTACCACTGTGTCCGGGGGGTGGAGTCAGCTTCCTTGAAAGCCCAGAGAATGACAGAATGGGGGGAGGGGTGTCCCACCTGAGCAAAACTGGGGCGCTGCTGCTACATAACAAAGGGGGATGGCAATAAATAAGCGGAATGAGAACCACCAGGGTTGGGGAGGGGCCTTCCTGGGGAGTGAAGATTGCTGGGTCAGCCACAGTTGTAGGTTCAATCCGTGGTCAGGGCACATATAAGAAGTAACCGATCAATGCATAAATGAGTGGAACAGCACATTATTCTTTCTCTCCCTTTCTCTTTCCCTCTCTCTAAAATCAATAAATTAAAAGCCATTTTTAAAGATTGCTAAGATCTGAGGGATGGTATCACTGCCAGGGGGCGGGGCTGGGAGTCAGGCAGGAAGAGAGGGGACGAGTCAGTCGCCAGTAACGAAGAGCCGGAGGAAGGGGGGACCCCTGGCCTGCGTGGTGCTCTGAGCACACAGTCTGGGCCCCTGCTTGCCTCACCCTCTTCTTCCTTCCCAGACACCTCCGCGCTCCTAGGGCGAGCACAGGTCCTGGCCCGCCGGCCCGGCCTCGGTGGGTGTCCACTGTCCCCGTGCGGTTACTCACGGCGCCCCTCTCCATCGCCAAGTGTCCAGTTCGGGTGGGAAATGAGGGTCCCTGCCCGCATCCATCCACGCCCACACCCCTGCCCACTTCTTTTCTCCCAACCGCCCTGCGGATCCTGAGAACGGCTAAAACCTGAATTCAAAGCGATCAGCAGCCCAAACCTGCATTTCTTCCCCACGAGTCTCCGCTCCCAACAACGAGAGTCGCCACGCGTCCCCGGGCCTGTGACTGTCCAGGCCTGGGAAGGGTCCTGCCCGCCGAGAGAGGTGGAAGGGTTCCTTTAAGGAGCAAAGAAGAGAGAGTCCACATGGAAACAGACCCAGTCCCAAGGGTTTTCCTGTCTCCCCACCCCCACCCCCCCACATTCCTGTCCCCACTTCTCCCCACAATACACCCCCTGTTTTAAGGTAATGTGTGTGGGTCTCTTTTTCCTGCAGCAGAAAGAGGTGAACCTAAAATAGGCCAGGGCCTGGGCCAGGGGCCAAATCTGGATGGAAAACTGGGTCAGGCAGGGGAGGGAGCTGCCGGCTGGGATCCTAGCGGATCGGGGCGACAGGGTGCCCGCTGCGGGGGGGGGGGGGGGGGGGGCACTTATTTGTGCCAAGCGAGGACTTGGACATTCACCAACCATAATCGTATCGAATCCTTTTCTTGCCTGAGGAGGTAGGTACTATTATGACCTCCAGTTCACAGAGGAGGGAACTGAGGCTGAGAGAGTCGGGATTTGGGGGCTCACATTCCAGTCTCCTGACTCCGAAGTCTGCACTTTGGGGCACAAAGTAAAGTTGGGCAGAGCATAGCCACAGGTTGAGTAGGCTCTGCCGTTGATTTGTTTATTTTATTTATGTTTTTAAATCCTCACCCAAGGATAGTTTCCCATTGATGTTTAGAGAGAGTGGAAGAGAGAGGGAAAGACAGAGAGAAACATGGATGTGAGAGAAACACATCGATTGGTTGCCTTCTGCACACGCCCTGACCAAGGCCCAGGCTGGGGAGGAGCCTGCAACTGAGGTACGAGGTACGTGCCCTTGGCTGGAATCAAACCTGGGACCCTTCCGTCCACAGGCTGCCGCTCTATCCACTGAGCCAAACCGGCTAGGGCAGCTCTGCGATTTATTATGCCCACTTTACAGATGAGCAAACTGGCTCAGAGTGTAGAAGCCACGGGCCACTTATAAGCCTCAGAGCGAGCAGGCGCCATCGCCAATATTCAAACCCAGGTCTGCCCATGGGCACTACGACGCCACACTGCCTCTCGGCCCTTAGTCCTCATATAGCCAAAGTCTGCCAACACACCAATCCTCGGTCCTCAGAGGCAGGGTGCTAAGTGCCTACCTGGTACCTGGCACACAGTAGGGGTACCTGGCACACAGTAGGGGTACATGGCACCCAGTAGGGGTATAGTAAGGATGGGGACCTCCCTTGCCCCTAGACTGAGCCCTCAGTGCCTTGCTACAGGCAGCTCCTTTCCGTAAACCCCACCAGACCTTTGTTCAGATTCCTGTCCCCACCCCAGCTGCACGGAGGGCCCTGAATAACAAGCTGAGTCTGCCCGGGGTGGGGGGCATCAGCCCCCACAGAGCCGCCCCCATCCTCGGATGCATTTTCATTCCCTTTGAGAAGTGCCCGATTTGGGCAGCTCCGAGAGCAGATGTTTCTTAATGACCAGTTTATCGTGAGTATTTCTGGTCCCTAATCTCCGTCAATTGCTGGGACTTGGTTGGCTCTCCAGGGAGCAGATAAAGCATCTCCCGTCCAAGTCTTGGAAGGGGCGGCAGTGAGTCAGCATCCCAGTCAGTTCGCTGTCGCCGCAGATGGAACTGTCCCAGGGCTCGGCAGCTTCAACAAGAACCATGTCTTGTCTCCCAGCTTCCGTGGGCCAGGAATTCAGGAGCACCGTGGCTGGTGGTTCTAATTCAGGGCCTCTCATGGCATTCCCACCTGGATGTCCGCAGGCTACCGTCATCTGAAGGCTCGACTGAGGCCGGGGGACCTGCCTCCAAAAGGGGTCCTTGGCACAGTGGCTGGCTGGAGTCCCCAGGTCCTCACCACGTGGGTCTCTCCCCAGAGTGATGATCCTCAAGAGAGCAAGGACGGGGTCCCAGCCGTCATGTCCATCTTCTGTTCATCAGAAGGGAGTGAAGAAGCCCAGCCCATGCTCAAGGGCTCACCCTCTGAAAGATGTGCGGATGGATGTATTTTTCCTAAGTCACAGGCACTGTCGTAGAACCCAGCGTTGGCCCCAGTTCTCTCCCCGTCCCTGCATTCCCATTCGTACCGAGGGTCCTTGCCGTCTCTCCTGTTAAAGGGACAGAGTGTAGTTCCCCACCCTCGGAGGTTGGGCTTGGACCCGTGACTTGCTTCAGTCAACAGAACGGGGCAGGGATGGCTCTGTGCTGGTTCTGAACCTACGTCCCAAGAGGCTTTGGGTGTCTCTGCTTGCCTTCTCCCTGACATCTCCGGGAGAGGACCGTGTCCAAGGCAGCCTGCTGACCCCCGGAGAGGATGAGAGACGCTTGAAGCAGAACGGAGCGGCCCAGCGGAGCCCAGCCTGGCTCAGCCAACACACATTAGACGGGTGAGTCCGCTAAACACGGGTTCTACGGCACCGAGGTTCTGTGAGTATTTGTTACTCAGCATTCCGGTGGCCACACCTAACTGCTACAGGTATGCAGGCTTTGGGATCGGCCAGTCCTGAGTCCAAATGTCAGCTGTACCCCACTCCCCAGGCGAGCGAGCCACGTCACTTCTCTGGGCCTCGGTGGCCTCATCTGTAAAATGGGGTCATCACAGCACCTCTCCCCTGGAGTTTCCGTGACGATGGAGGTCACGCCTACAAAGTGCTCAGCGCAGTTGCTGGCACCGTGGTGGTGATCATGAACAAAAAATGCCCGGAGCCCACGGCTCCAACACGGATGGGCAAGCACGGATCGGACTTGACTCTCCTGCTCCAGCACCTGCTGTAGCTCCCTAGTTCCAAGTTCTCCAGGGCGACCTCAAGGCCTCTCTCCGCCTCCTCCCGTGCCCACTGGCCACTCACCCTCCCTCCCTCCCTCCCTCACCAAAGGGCCTGGCCAAGTGCGCATGTTGGACCCAGAGCCGCAGCCCCGCACAGCTGGGAGCTCCCCTCCACGCCAGGCCGCCTCTTCAACCAGCTCAGCTTGGACTTTCAACAACCTGGGCCGCACAGTGCTCAATGGCACAGGTTCCAGAATCAACCACATGGCGCTCTCAAGTCTGGCTTCACCCCGCGCCGGCTGGGCGCCTTTGGGGAGTGACTATGCCTCTCTGTGCTTCCATTTGCAAGGCGGGGAACCATCAGACCACGCACCTGATCAGGTGGTTCGGGGGATTGATCCTGTCTGCCAGGTGAAGCCATATGCCTGCCCCTGGCCTGTTTAAAGCATAATAACGGTAGTCAGCTAACATGACCACTTACAGCAACAGTTCCTCCCTCTGTGCCTGAGGGGACTGGACTTGTCCTGTCGTCCCATCGGGCGCCGACAGTGAAAGCAGATGCTAAAGTCTCCCGTGGGCGGGGGGATAAGGTAGAGACCCAATAGCTTCCCGCCCCTCCGCCCCCCCCGCCCCGCACCAGGATGCCAGGCTCCCACTTCCACCCCAACACTCTCTCTCTCTTTTTTTTTTATAATATATATTTTTAATTGATTTTTTACAGAGAGGAAGAAAGAGGGACAGAGAGTTAGAAACATCGATGAGAGAGAAACATCGACCAGCTGCCTCCTGCACACCCCCTACTGGGGATGTGCCCACAACCAAGGTACATGCCCTTGACCGGAACCCGGGACCCTTCAGTCCGCAGGCCAACGCTCTATCCACTGAGCCAAACCGGTTTTGGCATCCCCCAACACTCTCTTACCTGCTTTGCCCATTGGGGTTCCTCAGCCAGATGATCCAGAGAACAACTTCTTTGCCTAAAAAAGCAATTGGAGACCAGGGATCAGGCGGTCTTCGGGGGCCTCCCGGCTGTCCATTTTGGGGTTTCATTGCAAGGAGCTGACTCGGGGCTGGGCAGTGGGCACAAGAGGTCACGTGCTGCCATTCGGACCCCTGGGGACGCCGAGGGCCCAGGCGAAGCCACTTTCGGCTCCAGACATGGCACAGTGCCCGCTCCGCTCTGCCACCCCCCGGGCACCCGCGGCCTCATGGCCTTCTCCTCCAGGCCTCGCCATGCCCTGTTTCCTTCTGTATATTTTAAACCCTCCGCTTGGCTCCCAGCCGCGGTCGGCTGGAGGCAAACAACTTGGGGCGGGGGGGCGGGGGGGGGGAATTCCTTCAGCTGTGAAGACACAACGCCGACCAAATCACTTCCACAAAGGAAAGCTCAGCAGTGGGGGGCTGGGAGGGGCGCCTGGTGTGGGGGGAGCGTCCCCCCTCCCTTCCCCGCCCTCCCCCTCCTGATCTTTTATTAAGAGCTTGTTTGGATTCTGCGGCTGCCGAGCTACAGGAGCCCTGGGTGGCTGCCTCTGAGAGGCCCGTGGAGGGCTGATTGTATCAGCTCCACGTGGAAGCGAGAACGCAGAGGGCGGCCGAGCTTCAGGGCCAGGCCCCGGGTCTGTCTGTCTGTCTGTCCGTCTGTCTGTCTGTCTGCAGGAGGAAGGGCTGGCCCTGAGGGTCGGCCACAATGAGCGCAGGGACCCAGCCCAGGGGCGCGGCCCGGAGAAAGCCCACCCGCCCCAACATGCTGTGTGACCTGCAGAAAGTGTCTCCACCTCTCTGAGCCTCAGTCCCCTCACCTGTCCAAGGAGACTCTAACCTGCGCCCGGACAACGGCCGTGAGGAAACGGCAGTGAGGCAAGACAAAGGCATCTTTGCTGAGTGTCCACTAAATGTCACGGCTGCCTTCTGCACAACGCCCTGCTTTACCGACGGGGAAGGGACGTGTCCAGAGGCGCAGCCTGGGAGAGGCGGCTGAGACACAGCTCCATTCGCACCCTCTCTGCCCAGGTTATCACAGCACCGCGCTCACATCAAACACTCGCCTCGCAGGCTCTATTCCAAGTGCTTCGGCTACAGCGGCAGGCGAGTCCTCGCAACAGCCCGACACGGTAAGCGCTGCTCTGCCCCTGCTTTTATGGATGAGAAAATCGGGGCTCCTTAGGGAACTTGCGTGCGTCCCAGCCCATATGTTACGGGGCTGAGATGTGAATCCCATCAGCCCGCAGCAGAGTTCCTGCCGTCAGCACCCAACGAGGTGAGAGAAAGGATGGGGCAACATTAGTGCCCCCGCCCCCCGCCCCCGTGCAGGCCTGGGCTACTAACCCGCGTTAGGTCCCCGCTATGAACCACTCCGCACCAATTAAGATGAATAATCTAAAGTTCCTACTACGTGTTGTCACATGAATAAGCCTTGGGGACATAATGTTGAGAGGAAAGAACAAGTTACTAAATGATGCTTAAGGTTGGTTTCCTGTTTAGGAAAAGTGTAGAAACAATACCATAGCCCCAACAGGTTTGGCTCAGTGGACAGAGCATCGGCCTGTGGACTGAAGGGTCCCAGGTTCCATTCCAGTCAAGGGCATGTACCTTGGTTGCGGGCACATCCCCAGTGGGGGGGGGGGGAGGGGGGTGTGTGTGTGCAGGAGGCAGCTGATCAATGTTTCTCTCTCATCGATGTTTCTAACTCTCTATCCCTCTCCCTTCCTCTCTATAAAAAAAATCAATAAAATATATTAAATTAAAAAAAAGAAACATAACTCTTGCAAAAAATATACTATATGTTGTTTATGGATATTCACAAATGTAGTGAAATTGAAAAAAAAGATACAAGTGGCACCTCAAGGCAGGGGAAGAAAAGGGAGTGGTTTTGGGGTCGGGGGGTACCTGTAACTTTTATTTCTCATAAAAGGAATGTCTGAAACAAGAAATGAACTGTTACAGGGGAAAAATCACAGGCCCAAAATGGCGTCAAAAGCCCAGGACACCAAACCTCGATCTAACACCTGCTCTAACAGCAGTGGATCTTCACCAACCAGCCTGGAATTTTCTGGCCAACATCATTGAGGTCACCTGTCACGTGACCCTCCCCACCCTCCACCCTAGAGAGAAGAGGCAATCTACAAGATACAAACCCTTCCCCTTCTCGTCCCTCCAAAAACAGATGTCCCAGCCCCCAAACAGTCTTTCTTTTCTTCTGTGAACCGCTCCCTGGCCCCACCCTCCTCCCTCTCAGGCCCGTCGGCCCTCGGAGCGCCCTCCGAGTTGCTGGTTGGGACGCTGCCAGATTCATGAATCACTTTTTATTTTTATTTTTTATGAATCGCTTTGAAAGCCAGTGAGATCTTCAGATCCGCGCGGCTTCCTCTGGTGGTGTAACAGAGCAAGTGTGTCTGGAAATGTGAATGAAAAGGGGGCCATGTGATACACCGGACACGCTCGGGGTGGGGGGCACATGGCAGGCCGGACCAGCTCGGTGACCCAAAGTAACCTCACAGGAGGGTCTGGCCGCAGATCCCTCCCCGGGCAGGTGGCCAGGTCGCAGGCCTGCCGCTTCCTCGGCAAAGCCCGTCTTCAGCAGGGTGAGCCCTGCCCGCTCTCCTCTCGCGCCCAGGGCGGCATCGCTTAGGGCCGTGGTCGGCAATCCGTGGCTCGCGAGCCACATGCGGCTCTTGGGCCCCTTGAGTGTGGCTCTTCCACAAAATACCACGGCCTGGGCGAGTCTATTTTGAAGAAGTGGCGTTAGAAGAAGTTTAAGTTTAAAAAATGTGACTCTCCAAAGAAATTTCAATCGTTGTGCTGTTGATATTTGGCTCTGCTGACTAAGGAGTTTGCCGACCACTGGGTTAGGAAGGTCCGGGGGATTTCCTTCTCTTGTCCCCTCGAAGGCTCCCCGCGGGCGAGACCGCAGACCCCTCGTCAGTACCTTGTTCCCCCGACCACCTGTGTCTGCTGCATACGCTCAGTACCAACCACACTCCCCATCTCTGGCAGAGAAGCATGTGTCTCCGTTTGGCCTTCCACCCAGGCCTACAGACCTCGCCACGTTGCTTGCTCCCGCCTCCTTCACCCACAGCTTTCCCGCACCTTCCCTGCCTCTTCTCCTCGAACATATAAAATAACCCGCCGTTCCCCAGGAAGCGTGAGAGGTCCCGCGCCCGGCATATGCCGCCAGTTTGGCTCAGATAAACTCATGAAAACTTGCCACAGGTTTGGCCGTTTCTCATGTTGACAAAAGGTATAAAAACGGGATCATGGCGAGCACCTTAAGTGGGCACCAGGCTCCCCGGGCCCCCCGTAAGGACTGGGTGCACCGGAGAGGTCCCGCCCCATCCCTTAGCATGCCCACCCCCCAACAGTCACTGGGTCACAGAAAACAGCACGGGCCTCTTCCCCAGCCCCAGGCAGTCCTCAGAGGGGGGCCCAGTGCCCCTTCCTGGCTCAGCACCCTCCTGCAGCACCCCAGTGTCCTCCTCTCTGCTGTCAGCACCCACCTTCACGCCCTGGGCTCTGCTGCCTGGCCAGCCTCGCCCCCCACAGTCCTTCCTCCATCCTAGAGGCCGTGCTCACACCGGGCCTGCGTTTCCCGCACCTGATAGAGTTTTTCTCGGCTAATTTTGCACACGTGGCCGCCTGGTTCTGGAAAGCCCTTCCCCCGCAGCCTGGGGCCCTGATGCCCGAAGCCAAATCCCTGGCCACGGGGCACCAACGCTCCTGGGAGAAGCCTGAGGGCCCAGCCGGCCCTGCCAGCGGGTGGGAGGGGGTGCTTTCCCTCCCCTCCCCACTCCCTGGGGTCAGGGGCCCGCGTTTGCTTGTTGACAACTTGCATGTCACACGGAGGGCGCAACTCAGCTGTTGAACACCGATGAAGGCCTCCAAACAGTTTAATAAAAGGACAAAATGACACTGTCCCCACTCAGCCCACAGGGGTCCCTCTGGCTTAGCAACGGGATTCCACCCCTGCTCCGTCTCCCCTGGCCAAGGCTTTGAGAGCAAAAGAGCGCAGGCAAGCGGCAAACGCACCCCAAATTCCCCCCACTTTCTCTTCCTTGAACAAAAGGAACCGAGAAGGTTGGGCTGCACGCATGTGAGTGTGTGTGTGTGTGTGTGTGTGTGTGTGTACCCACCCAAGGGTAAACAGAGAAACAAAATTTAAAATTCTTTTCCTACTTGTGACTCCATATCCATTGTTAATAAGTCGCTATCTACAGTATATGTCTCATAGGTAGATATGTGTACATATTAAATATATATATATCTGTGCATGCGTGTTTCAGGCACCCAGATCTCACTGTTTGCCTCAGACCTCCGTTTCCCCTTTTGTGAGAAGAGAGACGGGGCCCGGTTCAGCCCTGACAGTTTATCTGAGTCTGCCTCCCCGAGGGGTTCGAGACCAAGGCCCTCCTCGTCCAACTTGTTCCCCTTCCTCCCCTCCCCTCTGCAGCCCGGCCTGCAGTCCCACCATTGGTGACGCCCGCCCACGGTCCTCTTTGGAGATGAACTTACCCCCAGGATGAGGATCCCGGCTGATGGGAGACTGGCTGCCTTTGGAAGCAGGGCGGGTGCAAACAACTTGGGGTGAGAGTGCCACCTAGCGGACAGAGGCTGCGATGCTGCTCAAATTCTCGCGAGGCACGCACAGCGCAGCCCCAGGACCTACCAGGGGAGCTGAGGGTAAGAAGCCTGCCCTGGAGTGAAGGCGGGTACTGGGTGCTCTAGACCGAGACGGCCGGAACACCCTGGTGGCCCCGAGAAAGGAGGGAGCATTAGAAGTTTAAAAGGGAGGAGCTAGCCCGGCTGGTGTGGCTCAGTGGCTGAGCGTGGACCCATGAACCAGGAGGGCACCGTGCACATGTCCAGTTGCGCTGTATCCCCAGTAGCGTGCAGAAGGCAGCGGATCCATGATTCTCTCTCATCACTGATGTGTTTTATCCCTCTCTTCCTCTCTCTGAAATCAATTAAAATATATATTTTGAAAAAACACAATCAGAACATTCAGGTGGCTGGCTCATTCCTGCTGGATGAGCCCCAGGAGCCGTTCACATGAGAACATGGGGCGAGGCTGGTGAAGGCACAGGGCGAGGAAGAGTGAGGATGGTCATCTCGCCCTGGGACAGGCTCCCAAGTCTGTGCCCTTGAGGGCCCCCCCCGGGGATGGTGCCCCATGCCAGGGGGAGGGAGCATCGCTGCTGGGCCTGAGCAGTGAGCTGATGTCAGAAGATGGAGAGGTCTGCACAAGCGATCCAGCCCAGTTTCCACAGCAGACGTTTCCTTCCTGTTACTGGGTCTCCTGGAGCACCCGAAGTCATCGGAGGAGGAGGAGGAGGGGGTGGGGGTTGGCTTCTCCGAGAGAGGAGGGTGGCTCACGCCTGCGCGCAGCCAGGGAGCGTGTGCCTGCGCTGGGAACAGGGCGGTGGTGCCTGCCGGCTGACCCCACCCCTGCCCTCAGGAAGCGTCCAGTGGTGTTAGGAAGGAGGGGCAAACGAATTGTGAGCAATCACAGTACGTGTGCAAAGAAGGCGTGGTGGGGGAGGGGGTTTCATGGGAAGATCTGATGAGGAGCCGAACCCTAGGAAGGTGGACCGAGTCCGGTGAATAAAAAAGTGCCTACTCATTGTCTTTAAGAAAAACTGGTAAATGAGCTAAAATGGTTAAAATAATTCCTATGGAGGGGCATCCACCACATGCCCCTGGGGGCAGCCACGTTAAGAGGGAGCCCAGGTGATCAGCCAAGCCAGCCACTCGGGCAAAGGCATTGTCTGTCAGTCAGGCAAGAAACAGGCACAGAGAGGTTGGACCCTGTGCCCAAGGTCACACAGCTAAGTAGCTGCAGAGCCGTAAGACTTAATGAGGGCTCTGTTGTCCTACCCTTTGCCCACAGTTTCTGCTTCTCCCTCTCTCTCTCTCTCTCTCACACACACACACACGCACGCACGCACACACACATACATGTAGCACCCTAGTCTCACTGGGCATAAAAGATACTGCGGTGGACCAGTTGCAAGTCACACTTTATTTACTCGCTGAGAGGCCGGGGGGTGGGGTCCTGGGCAGCAGACCAGGCCCCTGGGAAGGAGGAAATGGGGGGCATCAGTTGGAGGGGTGGAAGGCGCCCCGTTGGTGCCACTGCATGTCACGGATGCGGCGCACGGACTGCACCTGGGGATGGGGCGCCCCAAAGTCACTGCTGTCCTTGTAGTCTCCCTTCTCCAGCAGGTACTGCAGCCCGCGGTAGCCAGGGTACTGGTAGCCGACCCACCTGCAGGCCCAGAGGCGGGAGGGCACATGGGAGACAGAAGGAGAAACAGATGAGAGAGAGAGAGAGAGAGAGAGAGAGAGAGAGAGAGAGAGAGAGAGAGAGAAGGGTGGGGGGAGAGTCCATATAGAAACAGTGGACTCCATCGGTTGTGCTGATCTCTCCATCTCCTGGAGACTGAGCCTCCCAGTTTCACCTTTTAGCCTCTGCTTTCTTCCTTCTCCTGATGGGGAGCTCACTACCTCATGAAGCACCTTCTGACTGAAGGCCTGAGACTGGGATCCGTGGAAGGAGTTGATTCTGAGTTCACTTAACGTTTAGAATAAGACAGGCCTCTTACCCCAAGCCCAAGCCCAAGCCCAAGCCCAGCGGCAAGGCCGCAAGAGGAACCAGGCAGGGCCGGAGGGGGCCCATCTGACGCCGGCCCCGTCGAGGGGGTCCCTCCTCTGTCCAGTACCCGATAGAGTGTCTTCTCCCCAGAAAACGTCACACAGCCTGGCCCTCAGACACCCGCCTGGCCCCGCCCCGGGGACGCCTCTCTCTGCTCCTCAGTCCCGGGTCCCCACGCGCCGGCACCCCTGCCGCTCTGGCCTCTGCAGAGTCCCTCCCGCTCACCAGGGGTCCCTCCGGACCCTGCAATTCCTGCTCTTTTCTGAGATCTCAGCTCTCGAGTCCCTTCCCCAGGGAAGGAGCCCAGATGTGTGTGATTCGGATCCCCGACTAGACTGTCAGCCACGCGAGGAGAAGCCAGGCCGCTCGCACAGGGCGAGTGGAACCCGTGGGCGAATCGGCAGGGAGTGAAGGGCGCTCTGGGGAGTCTGACAGACCCCAGAAGGCCAGTCGGTGATGGCAAACTAATCCCCTTGGGGGAACAAAGTCTTGATTTGAGGCATGTTCCCGATTCCCGGGGTGTCAATGGCTGATTACAAGCTGCCAACGATTCAACCACCAGCTTATGCACATTCTGAAAAATTAACAGTCGGCTCTTGCAAGCTGGTACAAGCCGGCCGCAGCACGCCGCTGCCCACGCCCACCCGTGGGGCCCTCTGACACCGAAATGCCTCCCCGTGAGACACCCCCCGGTGCTGGTGACCAAGCTTCATGTGAAACAGCAGGTTCGTGTGGTGGGAAAGGCCAACTCCTTCTACCCAACTCAGGAGTTCACGCGTGATCAGGCCAGCACGGTCTGCCCTGGCCGGGCAGCTCAGTGGTTAG
Source organism: Cnephaeus nilssonii (assembly GCF_951640355.1). Lineage (NCBI taxonomy): Eukaryota > Metazoa > Chordata > Mammalia > Chiroptera > Vespertilionidae > Cnephaeus > Cnephaeus nilssonii. The sequence goes on along the minus strand of NC_137093.1, from coordinate 22,956,828 downwards.
AGTGTTGTCCCAATACGCCAAGGTGCAGGTTGGCTCCCCGGTGAGGGCACATACAAGAATCAACCAATGAATGCATCAATCAGCGCAACAACACATCGACGTTTCTCTCTCCCCCTCCCTCTTCCTTCCTCTCTCTTTCTCTAAAATCAAACGGGGCAGGGGGTTGGGGGAAAGGTCAGCGTGGGATGGGCTCCCTGCCTCACAGCTTTGTAGGGCCACTCAGCTCATTCCCAGGCTCCTGCTACCACCCCTGTCTCCCCGCCCTCCCCACCAACAGGAACCTTGGGGCTGAGGTTAAGGCCCAGGACTCCCTCCTCCGAAGGTAGGCTGCTGCCCAAAAGGCAGGTCGGGTGGACCGTCAGGGCTGAGAGCCACCACGGGTGGCCGGTGGCATCACGCCCAGCTTCCGCCGTGAAGACCGCGGTGGGAGTGAGCAGGGTCCCCAGCGCTCAGGGCGGGGCAGGACCCAGGACCCAGGGCCCCGGCTCCCGGCGCAGGGGAGCAGGTGGGTCTGTACTCACGTGCCACTCTGCACCCGCACGGAGGACACCTTCTCCTGGTAGCCGTGGGCGTGGAAGCTGGGCACGTCGTCGTCGACGATCTCCATCTTCTTCCCCGTGAAGTTGGGGTTCTCGTAGAGGGTGATCTTGGGCTCCTGGCTGTCCTGCTGACGGGGCGTGGGGGGATCAGTGCAGGGGAGGGGCCGCAGTGAGCCCCCCCCACCCCTCCTCACGCCCTGGAGCCGGGATCAGCAGCTACACCATGGCCTCTGCCCAGGACCCACCACCCGAGGGGCTGTGACAACGGCCAGTGAACAGCGGCTGTTTGTGGAGATCCTTTCGGCCGCTGTTCTGAAACGGACCCTCCGAGTCTACACTTTGGGATATTGATTCTGAAATGTCATCTTCCCTCCCACAGCCTCAGCTCCGTTTAACATAAATGACAGCCAGGAGCTACACACACACACACACACACACTCACACATGCATACACACATACACACACTCACACACACACACACACTCACACACACATACACACACACTCACACACATATACACACACATGCACATACACACACACTCACATACACACACTCACATACACACATACATACACACACTCACATACTCACATACACACACTCACACACATACACACACTCACACATACACTCACATACACACATACACACACTCACATACACACATACACACTCACATACACACATACACACTCACATACACATACACTCACACACATACACACACTCACATGCACACACATACACACTCACATACACACACTCACATACACATACACATACACATACACTCACACACATACACACACATACACATACACACATACACTCACACACACACACACACACACACACACACACACACACATGGCTTTAGGGTGCCTCTAGGTGACATGACATATTCTGGCCTTCCTGCATCTCACGTCTCTCCCCGCCCTCCTTCTCCTGCGCCGTGTTTCTGAGGCATCTCCTTCCAGCCCTTCAGCCACTTGTGCCATTTGGCAGGTGAGGAAACTGAGGCTCGGACAGGTCACGTGACTTGCCCCAGGTCACCCAGCGGCCAGTGACAGAGCAACGCAGCAACCCAGGTGGGCAGAAGGCTGGCCGAGGTTCTCCGACCTTCTGTCCGGCTTTGGGGGGACGGGGCAGGGCTGGGAAGGCGGGGCGTGTGGCGGAGCCCTGCTGGGCTCTGTGTTCAGACGCCGGGAGGAATCAGGACCGGGGAAAGGCCCCAGGCCACCCCGGCTTGAGCTGTGAATAAGAGGTAGCCCCTCTGCTCCACAACCCACCCCCAGTCCTCTCGTACTTACAGTGGCTACAGCCGCCGGAGCAGCTGCTCTGTGCCAAGAGCTGTACACCCTGCAAACCCCGTCCCCACAGAACAGAACGCGGACAGCGCCCCCCCCCCCCCCCCCCCGGGCCATTGAAGTCCTGTGAATGGAGCTCTAGGGTTGTGCCGCTCTCGGGCTAAGCATGCTGCCATCTCAGGACAGTAGACGGATACCCCATTTTACAGAGGGGAAAACCGAGGCTCGGGGAGAGGGAAGGGGCTTCTGCAAGGTCACACAGCCAGGAAGCCCCTGCCCACCAGCAGGGCACCCTGCTGGAGGCGAAGGCTTCTCCCTGGTCCCTAGACCCCCTCACTCCGAGGCGATAAGGAGGAAGAGGGTGAGGGGCAGGGCTCACCACTTTGATGGGCCTCAGGGAGCTGAGGGAGTCCGTCCTCCGACTGCTGGTCCACGAGTCCCAGCGCGGGTACTCCCCCTTCTCAAACACAAACTGCTCGCCCTTGCAGTTGGCTTGTTCGTAGCCCACCCAGCTGCAGAGAGAGAGAGAGAGAGAGAGAGAGGCTCACACCTGCTCAGCTCGTCAGGAATAGGAGCCCCACCCAAGTCCAAGTACAGCCAATCCAAGAGCTCAATCAGCTACCCAGCACCCAGCGCTATGCTGACGTCAACCATCGGGAAACCAAGCAGGACAGAAGCCAGACGGCCGGGCAGCAAACACAGAGCTCCAGGCCCATGCACGAGGGCCCAGGGCGTGCTGGAACCAACAGCCGGCTCCCAAAACCACAACACGAAGCTCCGATGGAGGCATCTGCCAATTTCCCTGGTGTAAATGCTCCCACCGTGGCTGACATGCACTTCCACACGCCAGCATGCCGACGGGTGTCCATGAGCTCTGACAGCTGCTTCCCGCAGCCTAGAGCCAAATTGCCGGGTGGAGTATACCCTCCGCTAAAAGCAGCAGGAAACATGCTCACCGCTTCCGTGAACGACTAGGTGACCATTCTGAGCAGCCGTTACCGCACCGGCTGCAGGTGCACCCTGGCAACGAACCGCCTCCACACGCCAGGCATTTGGAAGTGGCGTCTTCTTTACCCCATTCTCCTCCCTCCTCTATTAGTCACGTGTCCCCGGAGGCAATCCTTCCCTTGAAGGCACTATTTCTTGTCCCCTGTGAATCTCAGAGACGGGGTTTTGTGTAATATTGCATGAAAGGGTAAAGGGTCGCCCTAACCAGTTTGGCTCAGTGGATAGAGTGCCGGCCTGTGGACTGAAGGGTCCCAGGTTCGATTCCGGTCAAGGGCATGTACCTTGGTTGCAGGCACATCCCCAGTAGGGAGTGTGCAGGAGGCAGCTGATCGATGTTTCTCTCTCATCGGTGTTTCTAACTCTCTATCCCTCTCCCTTCCTCTCTGTAAAAAATCAATAAAATATATTTTTAAAAAAAGAAAGGGTAAAGGGTCTCTTTAAGAAGAAGAAAGAACGCAAAGAAAGAAAGATGAACAACCAACTGGCAATGAATACATATCCATCAGTGGTTGAATCTAAAAATCAAAATAAACGAACAAGGGATCTAACGAACAAAATAAACTGGTGAGTAAACTAGAGCCAGAGGCATGGAAACATGGGACAGACTGACGAGTCTTAGACAGAAGGGGGGAGGGGGGTGGGACGAGATGAAACACAGAATTTACATGCATGACCCATGGACACGGACAACAGGGCGGGGAAGGCCTGGGCGGGTGGGGTCCGGGTGGAGAGGGGCAATGGGGGGAGAAAGAAGGGGCCATCGGTAATACTTTCAACAATAAAGATTTTTTTTTGTTTGTTTAAGAGCTCACGGCTGATGGCCCTGGCTGGTGTGGCTCAGTCAGCTGAGCATCCGTCATCCCATGCACCAAAAGGTCACGGGTTCAATTCCGATCCAGGCACATGCCTGGGTTTCCGGCTCGATCCTCAGGAGGGGTGTGCAGGAGGCAGCCAATGGATGATGTTTCTATCTCTCCCTCTCCCTTTCTCTCTCTCTCTCAAAATCAATAAAAACATATATATATATTTTTTAAATTGGGGAAGGGAGGGTGGATACAGAGCTGGAACAGCCAGCCCTAAGCCTCCCGGGAGAGAGGACATTCCCGGAGCCAGAGACGGGCCGTTCTCAAAAGGCCCACGACCGTGGCCGTGGCCGACTGCCTGCCTCGAGGAGTCAGACTTTTCCCATGAGCCCTGCCCCTTCGTCCTCATCCTACAGAGGGGGAAACTGAGGCTCCGAGAGGGAAGCCACCCAGCCCGGAAGTGGTGGAGGCAGGATCTGAACCCGGCTCTCTCTGACTCCGAAGCGCACGTCCTCCCACGAGGCTGCCGGGCCCCAGATCCTGGTCCCCCCAATCGCCCCAGCCTGGCACCCCGCGCAGGGGCGGCCGCCCCGGTACCTACGGTCCAGCCTGCACCAGCACGGAGCCGGCCTTGTCCACGCCCGTCTCCTTCAGGTTGGGGCAGGGCCCGCTGAGCTCGTGGGCCTGGCCCTGGAAGTTCTCCTGCTCGAAGATGACGATCTGCAACAGCAGGAGCAGGTCAGCCCCCGTCATCGCCTCGGGCAGCAGGGTGGTGGGTGGGGAGGGGACTCAGGGAGCCTCGGAGGAGGCTGCAGGGTCCCTCCCCGGGGTCCCAGCCAGCAGGTCTGCATCCAGGGAGCTCCCAGGCGGGGCTGGTACCACAGGACGCGGGCCTCCCCCCAGGACTCACCGGGCCTCTCACCAGCCCAAGGCCTGAGAGCCGAGTGCTAAGGGGAGGCCAGCTGCCACCTTTTATGATTCCAAAGAGCATCTGGGGCATGGGGAAAGGGGGAGGGGCGCGGGGGGCAGGGGTTTCCCAGCCACTTCCCCAGGGGCTGCCTCTGGATGAAGAAGGGGCTCAGGGCAGCGGCCTCCCAGGAGGGCAGCCGTGCAGCCCGCCGGGTCCGCAGAGGCTGGGTGACCGTGCCCCTCTCTCCCAGGCCGGGGATTAGCCACGTAACGCCGGCCAGGGCTCCGAGACACCTTCCAGGGATCCGTTCCGCCTTTAGGGTCACTGACGCCACCACGGATGGTCAGGAGGCGCGGGCATCGGCGTTCTCCTGCATCCAGCCGGGCAACCCTAGGAAGCAGCCTGACGGCTCCGAGCCTCGGCGTTCCCATCTGGGAAATGGGGGCTCGCACCTATTCTGCAGGGTCACCAAGAAGAGTCCAGAACAGGGAGGTGAGGGGGCTGGTGTGTGATTGCCCTGGCCTGGGAGACGAGGGCGCGCAGGCGTGGAGAGAGCGAGGGACGTCAGCCTTTCCGTTCATTTGAAAGGCCCCCGAGAGCCCAGGAGCCATTCGTGTGGTGGTTATTCATCCACTAACGGATGCTAACATTTACACGTCTCTGGCCCTTTAAACCTGCGCTGTCCATTAGCGACATAGACCTACTGAGCAGGGGCAACGGGCCCGAATGAAGATGTGTTATCGGTATAAAACACACATCAGGTGTGTAAGGTTTAGTATGAGGAAAATCACGTCATGCAGCTCCCTCATCATGGGCCTATTGATTTCACATTAGACTCGACTGGGTTTGATAAAATGCGGCAGGCAGATCCGTCTCCTCTGTTTCTTTGCACGTTCTGAACGTGGCTGCGAGGAGGCCCTAGGTGACGTCGCTGGGGCTCCGGTTTTACGTCGGTTGGACAGCGCTGCTCGCAGTCACGTGGCACCGGGCTCTCGGCTGTTCCTCAAAGCCACCCAGCTCGTCCCGACCCCCGGGCCTCTGCACCTGCGGTGCCCTCTGCCTGGAATGCTCTCCCCCGCCCCGCTCCCCAATGCTCACGTGGCTGCTCCCTGACGTGGCCTGGGTCTTCGTTCGAATGCCACCTCCTCCGAGAAGCCCTCTCCGAGCACCTCAGCTAGCACACCAGGCCCCGTGCACCCCGACTCTCAGGAACCCTCGCTGTGTTTCTTTGCAACACTTCTCACTCCGCGAAGTCATATATTTACTGGATTGCTTATGGACTGTCTTTCCTCTAGAAAGTGAGCCCCTCAGGGGACAGAATGGGGTAACAGAGGGCAGTTCCGGGGGGGACGCCCCGCCCAGGCCCCAGTGCAGGGGGAAACAGAGGCAGGCTGGTAGAGGTTTGGGGCCGGTTGGGCGTGACGAGCTCCCATCGGGATAAGGACGTGGAGGGGGAGAAAGCAGAGAAGACACTATTAGCAGCTGGCACTGGGGGGCCCCACAGCCAGGCGTGAGGCGGGGTCTGCGCTTTGCCTCTTCACAATCACCCTCCGCCGTGAACTCAATCCTCTTTATGCTGTGAATGGGGGAACCGAGGCTCAGAGACGCCAAGAGGCTGGCCAGGGTCACACAGCAGTGCGGAGCCAGGACTCCAACCCCAGCTCCCCTTCACAAGGCCTTTCTTGGCTGGGACGAGGGTCCACCCTGGCCCTGGGGGCCCCCATGGACAATAGTGAGGGGGGTGGAGGGTGTTAAGGCAAAGAAACTTAAGTCTGCAAAGCCGGAAGCTGGTGCTGGGATTCTGACCTGCCCATTGTGGGCCAGGGAGGAGCCTTCAGCATCAGCGCCCTCCCTCCCCACCCCCGTGCAAGTGGGGACACTGAGGCACAGGGAGGGGCAGAGGCAGAGAGAGGGAGGCCCGGGAGGCAGATGCCAACCCCACTCTGCAGAAGGGACACTGAGTCTGGTAGAGGCGCTCTGCCAGGCCCCCTGCACCCCTCCCACGTGGCACCTACCTTGGGGTGGAGGGGCTGTGGCTTGCCCGCTTGGGTCTGGTGGTCCGAGGCCATGGTGGGCTGTCCTGTGCAAGAATGACCTGGAGGACATGGCGGGGGGGGGGGGGCGAAGAACAGCAGTGAGGACCCTGCTGGGCCCTCGGCTTTCTCGCCTGGGGGACTCGGGCCCCGGCACTGCAGGCCTTGCCTTCGAATCGCCTGGCCGCAGGCTGCCCTAGCGCTGAGGCTTAGAGCGCTGCAGTCTTCGCCCAGGTCACCTTGGCAGGAAGTAGTGGCATCTGGGTTCGAACCCAGGTCTCCCAGTTTCCACCAGGGAGGAGCCTGAGAGGAAAAGGCAGGGCAAGTGAGAGAGGCATTCTTACCAGCGACACGGGCCCCCGAGACTGCCTGCGAGGCCCGGCCGGCGGGAGGTGGCCTTTATACCTCCCCCCGGAGTGCCCGTGCCAAGGCCGCGTCCCCGGGGAAAGCGGGGCGAGAATGGGGGATTAAGCCCGCGCCAAAGGCCAGGTCAGCAAATGCCCACAGACATTGTGTCTCCGCACAACAATGTCATTAGCTTTCAGATTTGGCCACGCCAGGGTGGTCAGGCGGCCGGGCAAGGAGATGCCCGCTTTGCATGCATCAGCGGTCTGGCTGCCGGGTCCGGGACATGCTGGGTTCACCAGTGAGGTCAGGGGAGCCCTGGGGGGAAGGCAGCCAGAGGCAAAACTCAGTGGCCCTGGATAGAAACTCAAGTACAAGAGGGTGGTTTGGCAGAATCCGGCATCATCCATCCATCCATCCATCCATCCATCCATCCATCCATCCATCCATCACCTACTCACCAGACATCTGCGTGCTGCCATGCCCTGTTCTAGGAGGCGGTGTCAGCCTGGACCGCCCTGGAAAGCTCACGGGAAGAGAAGCAGTCCTCCGGGATCCGGGGGAATTAGCCTGGGAGCCAGGTGGGGAAGACAGGTCCAGCAGGGGCAGGGCCGAGGCTCGATGGCCGAGGGGGCAGGGCCTGATGGCGCAGGGCGAGGAGAGCGAACGTCACGCTGACGGCCCCTGGCTGTCCCAGGGGAGGTGCTCCCAGGACCCCAGGCCCTTGAGCTTCGGAGAAACCTCTGGGGATCCCTGCTGCCCGCCCCCCACGGCCTCTCCACGGCCTTTACGCCTTCCTTCCTTGCAGCCCTTCTGTCCCTCTGTGTCTCGACGATCCAAGGTCAGGCAGGAGCGGGGACAGCGCTGGGGCTTGGAGACAGGGTTCGAGTGAGGAGGCCAGCTCTCCCCATCTTTTATGCTCCCAGCACAGGCGCGCACATGTGCACGCACACGTGCACACGTGCACGCACACATCTGCGCTCGTGCACACACGCACGCGCGCGCACCACCCACGCCCCAGCCCGCTAGCCAAGCAGTTACCCCTCCGCAGCGCTTCCCACCCCCTGGCATCACGTTCCTCTTCAATTTGCTGCATTTCCCAGGACGAGTGTCCATCGCTGACCAAACGCCTGTGTGCTCTGTCCACACAGTGGAATGCCGCTCAGCCTTGGCATGGAAGGGAATTCGGGCCCAGCGGCAACATGCGTGAGCCTGGCACACGTTAGGCGGAGAGTAAGGAGCCAGAATCGAGGACAAGTGCCCTGTCATCGCACTCACGCGGGGGTCCTCGGGCAGTTCAAGTCATAGAGGCAGGAAGTGGAACGGTGGGCGCCAGGGGCTGAAGGAGGGAGGGGTGGGGAGCTGGTGTTTATCCGGTGCCGAGTTTCAGTTTTGCAAAATGGATGAACCCTGGAGACGGAGGGTCGTGATGGTACAACCACGTGAATGTGCTGAACGCCACCCAACTGTGCACGTACAGCCATTGAAATGGTCGACTGTATGTTGTATTTTACCGCAGTGAAGGTCAAGTCAACTCCCACCCCTGCAATGCACGTCTCACTGTCCTGGGGGCTGGGAGCTGGAATTTTCCTGCCGTCCTCGGTGGGTAGAGGCACCACTGTCACATGGCCATCCTCTCCCCGTGTCTTCCGTGGTCTTTGCTCTGTGCGTGTCTGCCGCTCTGTCCAGACTTCCCATTTTATAGGGACGCCTGTCCCCCTGGATCCAGGTCCACCCAAGGGCCCTGCCTCTGACTCAGTTACCTCTGTCAACACCCTGTGTCCAAATAAGGTCACGTTCTGAGTATTGGGGCTTAGGGCGTCAACATACCTTTTTGGGGACACAGTTCAACCCATAACAAATGTTAGATCAGATTTGCTGAGTACATAGATGGATTCAAGACCTGGCTGTGTCTCGATAAGTAAGAATTGCTAACATGTAGGTTAGTAAGAGATCTTATCACGAGACGGGCGCTGTCCGTACTAGCTCTTCCAATCCTCCCAACAAATCCGAGAGGGAAGTGTTGCATTTATCAATCATCCCGCTTTAGAGGAGAGGAAGTTGAGGCTCAGAGAGATCAAGCAACGTGCCCAAGGTTGCACAGTCAGCGAGGAGCAGAGTTGGGCTTTGTGGATTGAGCCTCTACGAAGCTCACTGAAGGACCCTCTATCTGCTGGCTCATTAAACTCCATTCTCACAACCATCTTTGAAGGAGACGTATCTCCTAATACAGATGAGAAGCTGACACTTAGAGAGGTTAACCTGTCCAAGGTCACACAGCAAAAAAGTGGAAGAGACAGGATTTGAACTCAGACCTCAGGGTTCTTAAGACTCCAGAGCCTTCACCCTGCGCTGCTTCTCTCCTCTTACCTCCGTTTTCACACTTGCGAATTGAAATTTCCTTTTCTCCAAAACTTGTAAGAATTCAAACATTGTAGCATTTGTAATTACACCCTTTGTAAAATGGCCCATCGTGAGCAGCCCTCAGTAGAGTTTCTAACCCTTATAGAGCAGCCCGTGACTGTACCTCTTCCTTTATTATTGTTGCATCTACACGGACTGCAATCTTTTCAAAGCCTTTTATGTCTATTCCTTCTTCATTCCCTCACTCCAAGGTGTGAGGCCAGAGGCTGTTGGAAACCTGGGCATTCTCTGCACTCATTCATTCATTCATTCATTCATTCATTCTTTCATTTCCACATCCTGAGCACCTACTGCGTGTCAGCTGTGGACTCAGTGGGGCAGGACTTACTGGTGCTGCAAACACAACATCGACGTGGGCGCCAGGATTTTCCGGGATGGGGCCAGGGGCCTGGGAAAGTCCCCACCCGAGGGGAGGGAGCTGGGGTGTTTACACACCGATCCTTATAGTCACCGGGTGACAGCTGCTCCTAGTAGGTATTAACTCCCCGGAACAGCAGCCGCCCCCCGGAATGAAGGCATGCAGATGTTGGCAGCTGGAAGGGGCCCTCACACACCAACGCTGTCAGGTGTAAGGGACATGGGGAAGCGCCTACAGGATCCATGGGCATCCAGGGGAGATAAGACGTCCAGGGTAAGGCTGGGGGGCGGGGAGGGGCAGCCGGTAGCAGGAAGTAGGAGGAAGCCCCCAAGGGAACCAGGAGGGGGATGCATCCGCTGAGGCTCGCCAGCTGCGACACCTAGAACGCCCGCGGGCCTGCCACCCAGCTCCCCGGGGTCCCCGGGCTCCAGCCCTGTCTCCAGGAGCCCTGCTCAGCCCGGGCCCTGCTCTCGGGTTCCCCGAGCCGGGCCAGAGCCTCGTTCCCTTGTGTCCACTGGTCCCTCATCATGGGGTCACGGGAGTGTCTGCTCCACACCGCCATGAACAGGCCTCTCTCTGAGGGGGAGGGGTGGTCCTGGCAGGACCAAGGGCTGAGGGGCGGGGATGGCTGCATCCACGTGGGGTCCCCCCACCCCGCCAGCTCTCCCCTCCACACCACAGTAAAAATAATTCAAGGCGATTTCTTGACTTTGCATATTTTTAAAAAATCTTTATTGTTGTAAGTGTTACATATGTCCCCCTTTTTCTCCCATTGACCCCTTCTAGCCCGCCCCCACCCCCGCCCCAGGCCTCCATTACCCTATTGTCTCTGCCCATGGGTTATGCATATAGGAACACATTGACTATGCATATTTTTAAAAAATATATATGCAGGTTGAAGTCAGTGCTGAAGATCGTTGTATTCTTTTCAACCCTGTCCTGAGACCCCCCCTTCTGGCCCCCACGCACCAGCTGCAGGGCGAGGGCAGGCCGCAGGGGCAGCGGAGGCTCTGGGCATGGCGGGTGAGCACAGCCAGGGGAGGGAGGCAGGACTGCCTCCTGGGAATGTGGGGGTGGGGCGCACCGGGCCCCCTGAAGCCAGCTGTCACCTGACTGTCAGACAGGAGACTCCCCCCTCTACCCACTGGGGCCGGAGGAGACTCCCACTTATTCCAGCGGCGCTGCCCCACGGCGGCCCCTTGGGCCCGATGAGCAGTGAGATTGGTGGTGGGACGTGGGCCCGGGACTTAGTCCCCCGGCCAGGGCTGCAGAAGGCTGTGGCCAGGGGGCAGAGTGCCTGATGCGTGGAAGAGACGCCGGGAGGTGACCACCGTGGCTCACTCTGATCCGCAGGAGCCTCCCTGAGTCCCCGGGTCCCAAGGTCTCCGCCCTGTGCCACAGCCAGAGCCACTCTGCTAAACCCCAAGGCAGACGGTGCCTCCTGTCACTCAAACTCTCCCCGGCCCCCCTTCCTCAGAGAGTCCGAGTGTCCCAGAGCCTGCAGGCCCTACGCGCCCTGCCCCTCCCTCTCGGACCTCCTCCCCATCCCAGCACTGACTCATTCCAGACATGGCCTCCTGTGTCCCCACCAGACGCGCTCCTGCCCCGGGTCTTCACCTGTCACTCCTCCGCCTGAATGTCCTCCCGGCTCATTCAGGTCTCTGTTCCAAAGTCACCTCCTCAGAGCAGCGCCCCCCTCGCTCTCCATCCTCGTACCCACCTCCTTGTCCTTGCACTTGCCACCCCCAACATCACGTGTACAACCTACGTGTTCAACTTCCGTCTCTCCCACGGAAGGGGAGCTGTGTGAGGGGTGGACTTTGTGTTCAGGCCTTGAATAGGGCCCGGCATTTACTGATAAATTAATGAAAACAGAGATGGACAGAGAGGGGGGAAATGATGGACAGATGGATGGAAGGATCGATGGGTGGAAGGGAGGGAGGGAGGGAGGGAGGGAGGGAGGGAGGGAGGGTGGAAGGAAGGAAGGGAGGAAGGAGGGAGGAAGGAAGGAAAAATGGATGGATGGGTGGATGGATGGATGAATTAACGGGTGAAAGGATGGAAGAATGAAAGAGAGGAGAGGATGGATGGACCAATGGAAGAATGTGTGGAAGGATGGATAGAAACATGGAGAGGTGGAAGGAAGGATGAATGAATCAATGGGAAGAAGGAAATGTAAAAAGATGGAAGGAAGGGTTGGATGGATGGATGGATGGATGGATGGATGGATGGATAGATGGATGGGCTGACAGACAGGTGGAGACACGGACAGGCAGACAGACACACGTCTGCTCGAAGGACTCGGGCCCAGGGTCCGAGCACAGCCCCCAGCCCTCCCTTGGGGGTTTCAAACCCTCAAGCTCCTTCAGCCCGCCCCTCCCAGGCTCGCCCAGGCCTGGCCACGCAGGAGGTGACTGCAGAGGAGCACGGCAGGTGGGACCCGCCCAGGCTTTATTGGCAGGTTCGGGAAGGGTGGACAGGCAGGCCCGGAAGCCCCGTCTTCTTGCCCCTGCTGCCCCCAGCGCGGGCCGGGGCGCTGGGCTGGGCGCCCCCAGCCGCTGAGGAAGCAGCCCCACTTGTGCCACTTCTGGTCCTGGATGCTTTTGCCCTGGAAGTTCTCCATTTCGTACACGGTCACCTGGAAGGGGCAGCATCCTGAGCGTCACATCCGGGTGGGGCTCCCAGTCCCAGCCCCTACTCTGCATGGTCCTCTGTAGGGCAATGGAGGGAGGTACAGTCATCAGCTCCAACAGCTCCGCCTGCTACCAGCCTGGAGCCGGCACTGCTGCGGGCTTGCACTGCCCCCTGGTGGCCAAGGAGGGGACAGCCTCCAGGAACTTCAGTGAAACCGGGGTTGCCACTCTAGCAGGAGCCAGTCAGGCCCCCAGGGAAGACAGTAGGGAAAGGAAGCTGCTTACAGCCAGGAGGGAATGTGGACCCTGTTCTAAACTTTTCAATTGAGGCCAAAAATCTATATTTTCCTTCATGTGAAATATCCCCATTTTTAAAAGCCTGAGCAGGACAGATGAACCACCAGTTTGCAACCTCTGGGTTGACCTTCGCCTGCCCCAGGCCCAGAGAGGAAGGGTCTGCAGAGGCAAAGGAAGGTGTTGCCCCTCCCTCCCTCCCTGGAAGCACACACTGTGTCCGTAGGAGGCCCGTGGGGAACGTCTGCTCTGGCCTTTATATATATACATTTTATTGATTTCAGAGAGGAAGAGAGAGGGGGAGAGAGAGAGAAACATCAAAGATGAGAATCACTGATTGGCTGCTTTCTGCACGCCTCCTACTGGGGGTTGAGCCCACAACCAGGGCATCGGTTGCCCTTGACCGGAATTGAACCTGGGATCCTTCAGTCCGCAGGCCGACGCTCTATCCACTGAGTCAAACCGGCTAGGCTGGCCTTTTTATAGAAGGCTCAGAAAGGGTAAGTCACTTGTCTCGGGCTGCACAGCAAATAAAGTGGAGGCACTGAGTTTGTTAAGTCAGCCAGCTCTTTACTCTCGTGCACTGGTGTGGACAGGGCAAGGCCCACAGATGCAAAAGGAGGCAGGGAGGCCCAGCCGTGGCACCCACCTTCCCGCTGGGCAGCTGCCTCTGGGACTCGCCAAGGCCCTTAGAGGTCAGTGGATACCACTGCACTCCCCCGAGGAGGGGCCGGATGGTCTGCAGGGCAAGGCCAGCCCGGTGTCACCGTGCGTGGACCCGGCCCAGAGCCCGGCAGGCTGGTACACCCTGAGGCCCAAGAGCAGCCCTGGCCTAGAGCCCCCAGGTCCCCTGCTGGCCCAGTACCTCATAGCTGCCCCCAAGGCCTCCGTGGCTCCTGCCGGCGGCAGCCTGCTCCGGCGCCCCGGGCTGCCCAGCCATCTCCGCGGGAACTCCTCTGCTTCAACCAAAGGAAGTGGTCACCAGGTCCATTCGACGATGAGCTACAGGACCTTGCTGCCGGGGACGTGGCCATTACTCACACCTACATCCAGACTTTCAGTCATTCAACAAACATCCACTGAGCACCTACCATGGGCCTCCCATGGGTCAGTGGGATCAGGAGCTCCATTTTGCAGAGGGGAACCCCAAGACCCAGGGAGGTGAGGCCACTTCCCTGAGGCTGGGAAGCCCATGCCCTTCACCCATACTCAACTGCTCCCCCCAAACGGGGCTCTTGGGGTTCTGTGCAGACACCACCTCCAGGCCTGGTCGAGGGCAGGCTGCGGGGGTCTCTGCAGGGATCACTTCCACCTCCACACGCCAGGCTGCAGCCTCTAGCTCCCTCCTTACTCTATTCCCCAGATCCCATGAGCACCCGCTCAGTGCCTGGCCCTGTGCTGGGTGACCCGATGAAGAGGAGACCAGAGACTGATGAGAGATGGACAGACAGACAGACATATACTAGTAGACACCTGCTCCAGCCCAGTTTCCATTCATTTGGTTATTCATTCCATACACACTGATGGAGCACCTGCTGTATACCAGCCTCTTAAAGAAACAGACATGGACAGCTTCCCTTCATCCCTACGGGGATGCCGCAGCACAGGCCCAGCAGTAGTCACATGGGAGGTGCTCCTGATTGTCAGACACACAGACACATGGGACTGTTCTCTGGTTTATCAGCACAGGCACATGAATGCACATGCAAAGGGTACACACACACACATGCGCGTGATATGCCCATCTCAGATATCCACAGCGCTCCACAGGCACCCATACCTACACCCCACACCCGGCTACCATCCACCCACGGCTCCCACACTCCCACCCTGGCATGCTACAGCTGCGTGACCCATATACTCAGGACACAGGCCCAATGATGCATGGCCTGTTGGCGGGCTGTCCGGCTTGTGCAGAGTCTCAGCAGGAACTAGGGCCTGGTCCAGATCAGGGAGGGCTCTCAGAAGACATGGCAGCCTCCAGATGTGCCCAGTCCCCTTCCCCATCTGTGCCCCGTCTTTGCAGGCTGCCTGCCCGCAGCACAGCCAGGGGCTCACCCCGGCACTGCCCTCTGACAATGGCTGGGCATGGTGGCTGTCTTGGGTTCTCCCTCTCGGCTCCAAGCCTCCAGTGGACCCCCAGTTTGGACAGGGCCAGCCCTGCCCGCTCCATGGGGACCCCCCCTCCGGGGGCTAGGGCAGCTCTGCTTTCCCACCCCGCCTATTCCAGCATGAACCTGTTGCTGTTGCCTGGGGAGGAACAGGCGCCGGCACCTGACTGCAGACAATCTGCCTTCACAAGGCGCGTCCTACTTATGGGCGCGTCTGACAGCCCAGCACACCCGGCTGCTGAGGCAGCGGCCTGTCCACCCGATTCCGTTCAGGCTGTTTCACTCCAATAACGGCCCCATGAGGCTCCAGTGCCTGTGTGTCCTCAGCCATGGCCTCACATGACTTCTGGGGGCAGACAGACCTGTCAGCTTTGTGGGAAGCCCTACAGCGCCAGGAGGGGGACGTGGGGGCGTAAATTTCCCCGTGACCTCCCCCACTCCTCCTCTGACTCCTCAGTGCCACCATCTTCCTGTAGCAACATGACACCCTTGGAAAGGCTCCAGTTCTTGGCGCGAGGGGCCCCCGAATTCCTGCTTTCCCCTATGCCACGTGGCCTGAAGTTCAAGCCCTATCACCTTAAAGCTACCTTCAAAACTGGGTGCGAATGACCCACCCATTTCTGTGGGATGCCGTAGCAGGCCCACCGAAGATTCATTTTCTCCATATAAAAAGCGTGTCTGTACAACAGCTGCCATTTACTGAAGACCTACTATGTGCGAGTCACTGTGCCAGCTTCGTGAGCACTGCGTTTACTCCTCACCCAGCCCCCTGAGGGGAGGAACTCTGATCCCTATTTCAAAGGTGGTTCAGAAACTGAGCTCAGAGAGGTGAAGTCACTCACCCAGGATACACAGCAGAGGAGGGAGGGCTGGCCTGCTCCAGGGCCCGGCTTTTAGCCTCAACAGAAACACAGGTGACAATGACAGTCACCTTATTTATGACCAAAATAGATCCATGCGTTTTTAAATGCCTAACAGCTTACGTTCGCCTATGATGGGTACTGAATAATGACCATCGAATAAATAAAACAAGGGACAAACTGCTAACCAGCAGGGTTTTCTTTTGCTGTTATTTTTGGTGAAATTCCTCATGTCAGCATAAAACCCATTTACCCCCCATCCCTGATATGTTGGTAGGACTTGGGATGACAGAGGACCCTGTGTGGCCTTGGGTGAGTTCCTGAAGGTCTCAGAGCCACAGTCTCCTCGTCTGGAAATGGAGAACCTTCTCGCTACCCGACTCACCGACAGACTGACGGCAAAGCACAGCACAGCCTATCACTGCCTCACTTGTTCTGAGGACCCTGCCTACTGCGGACAGTTCACACCGAGAGGGCCCTTCCTGGGGTGACCATGGACAGTGCAGTGGGTTCCGACGCCGTAACTTGGGGTGCACTCACCACCTGCTAGGAGTGTAAGGGGAAGACAGAGGTGGGCAGCCTACATGGGGGCAGGACTCCCCCCCATCAGACCCTTCAGGACCCCGAGGACTCACTATGCACCCGCATGTCACTGAGTTCTCAGCCTCGGCACGATTGCCATTCGGGATGGTCCCATCCTTGGTGATGGGACCGTCCTGTGCACGTCGGATGCTGAGCAGCATCCCAGCCTCCACCCACTGGGTGCCCGGAGCATCCCCTCCCCTCCTTGGGACAACCAAACATCTCCTGTCGCTGCCTGAAGTCACCCGGGGAGCTCCATGCACCCAGAACCACTGCCTTAAACTCTTGCTCTGATGTGGCTACCACCACCCCATCGCAGAGAACCGAGGCTCAGGGAGGTCCCACCGCCAGGAGGTGGCAGAATGAGGAGTCAGCCCCACGCTGAGTGGAAACCCAGCTTTGTGTCCAGGACCCCAGCCCCCTCCCGCTGCTCGGCCCCAGCTCGGCACGGACACGAGCCTGACGCGGCGGGTGGCAGGCGTGCAGGCCTGGGGCCCATTCATTCGCACACGGACACACCGACTTCTGCAGTGCAACTTGCACCAAAGCTTTATTTCTGTTTTCATGGTCTGAATGCAACATCTCTGTACATGCAAAGGTCATCTCATTTGGGGGCAGTTGGCCGGCTTCCCAACTGCTCTCGATGTGCGTATGAAACTCTTTACAGTTACAAAATATAAAAGCACTTGTCGAAGTCCAATACTTGGGTAGGTCCAGGGAGCCCCGTGGTTTCAATGTTAAAAATATAGGCTTTTTTCTGGGTGAATTGTCAGTTACACGATTCGAGGTTCCCTCTGGGGTTGGATAAAGTGCCTCTCGCCTCCTCCCGTGCAGAACTCCAGGGCTGGCAAATTCTAAGGCAACTGCGAGGATGCCAGCGGGTAGGAGCTTAACTTTCCTGCACACCCGACTGGGGCTCCCTCTCTGTCGTGACTCAACTCTCCGACGAAGGGCCCCGGAAGAAAGGCTAGGAAAATACACAGTCTCTGTATATATATTTCCACTCCCCCGTCTTACAAAGCATTCGAGGATCAAAATCAGGTGGGAAGTGCTTGACTTCTAAATATTGGTTTGATTTAGGAAACAGCCCAGTACAAAATGTCGTCCGTAACACAATATATTACTTTTGTCAGCCCCCTATTTACAGGATCTGTAAGGCCATGTGGAGTGAGATCGTTAAAAAGGCTCAAGTTCTTCTGTAGACAACGGCATCGTATTTCTGCGTGGGTGCAACGCCACCAGCGCTGGTCCGAACGTGCCTGTCCGATTGGCGGCTGCTGCTCCCGGGAGGAAAGGCACAGTCTGTCTGTCATGGAAGTGACTGCCACGGCTCCGAGGGGGGCTGGAATGGCCCAGTGAGAGCGCCTTTCTCCGCCTCCCCTCCCCGCAGGCCCACCCCGCACGCTAGTTCATACAAAGGCGGCCGATATCCAGCTTCCTGTGTTAAGGGACAGGGCTTCGTGGGAGGGACCGCAGGGGCTGAGGGGGAGACGCTGTGGGTGGACGCTGTCTTCCGCGTGGGCCCGAGTCACCTTTAAGAAAGCATTTCGTTCTGCAGGTGACCCGCCCGCACCCCTGCGGACATTTAGCTTTGCAGTTATGCCCGGAGCCTGGGCAGCCCGGGGTGCCCTGGTGGGAAATGGAAAAGCGTGAACGGACAAGGCAGCTCTCAGCACCAGGAGGGGCAGCTCCTTTGAGAAATGACGCCAAGGGTTTTCCTAAACCCCTTGCGCAGCCTCTGAAGGTTTACTAGGATCTCAGGCCTGGGCCTCGTCTAGTCTCTCCTTCGCAATACCTGGCGTTGGCCTCACTTCCCGGGATGCACAGAAGAAAACACATTTGTCTGAGAGCACAGGACGTGGCTTGTCCCCCTGGAACACATCCCCATCTGACTGTCCTTGCCCCAAACCCCAGACACCCTGAGGCCGCCATCCCCAGCACCCCGAACACCGCGAGGTCTCGCGGCCCCAGCCTTTCTCTGGTGGCACCAAGTCGTTCTCCGCAGCACTGATGCCGGAGGCCGTGCCGGGAAGTTCACAGGCCGGAGGCCTCTGCCTCCTCAGACAAGAGACCCCGAGGAAGGGGCTCCACTGGGGGAACACACGGACTGGTCAAGAGGCCACCTGTCAAGACGCGGATGCGCAAAGGGTCAAAGGGTGTGTGTGGAGAGGGAGGGGGGAGGGAGGGGGGAGAGAGGTGGCTGAGATGGTGCATCCGTAGCAATTGGCTTTCTGTGCAAGACTCTCACCCAGGAGAGCCAACGGCCCAGGGGAGGAAGGAGAGAGGGGGGCAGGGGCTTGACTGCATACAGATGATTAAGGCATATTCAGTTCGTGTGAAAGGAGACAGGTTTCCAAAGATGACCCAGGCTCACCCGAGAACCTAAAGTACAAACCCTTGCTTTGCCCCAAAGAGCTCCCCCAGTTTAGAAAGAGGAGACGCACACACCCCACTGGCCCAGCCGTCTGCACAGGCTTGGACGTCAATCCTTCTAGCCTTGATGCACTGACCCCAGGGGGTCCTGAGGCGGAGGGCGGGGGGAGGCTGCACTGGTGGGTCCCTCCTGACCCACTGTGACTGTCTGCTCTGCATGGAGAGGAGGCCGCAGGAGAGGAAAGAAGGTGGGAGAATGCTCAGGGTCTGCCTAGTCAGTTGAAAGGGGTGGACTCTGTGTCTCAATCACCACGGAATCAGTTTGGACTTTTAGTTCCAGCCGGGGGGAGGGGGAGGATAGGGTAGGCAAAAGATCTCCTTTTCAAGTGTTTTTCTTTCCTGTCGGGTAAACTTGGGCTAAAACATGACTAATTCAGAACTGAGCGTTGTGCGTGGTGAGTGCGCTCCACTCCCTGGACAGAATGGGCCACTTCCTCTGCCTGAGATGGTGCCAGGGGCCCTTCCCACCTTCAGGACAAAGAAAGCAGCAGCTGAGAAAGGAATGAGCAGTGCCCCAAGGGGGCCCCTGACCAGGAAAGCCACCACATCAACGCTGTTGTAAAGCACGAGCAACAAAAGTCAACCAGCAGTTCCTGGAGGAATTAAATCCCCCAACGGCCAGAGAGAGCGGATCAACCACTTACTCAGGGAACGAAGGGGTACAGCTACGATCAAGCAAGGCCAGACCTCCACACACAGATGCACGAGGCTTCCAGACCCACAGGATGGGTGGGCGACAGGGTCCAACCAGTGCCCATCAGGAAGCAGCCAGAGCTCAGCCCGCAGGACTCAGGGAAGGCGACTCCGGTCACTGTCTGCGGTGCTGAAGCGAACCGCTCCCAGGGCACAGGCTGTCTTAACCCAGAGACAAGACCGCTGTCCACCCACTCCGCACTCCCAGGAGGAGAGGGAGGTAAAGGGAGATGATGCAAAAAGAGCGATGGGAAGACACACAAACTCCTGGAGAGGTGGCTGGGAAGGAGGTATGTTTTGACACCATTTGCAAATAATGGGATTTATGAAGATTTTCACCTTTTGGGGAGTTGCGGGGGTGGGGTGGGGAGCATGTGTCTACATCTAGAGAACGCGGTCTCTGTGTCCATGAGGAAACTGAGCCCCAGGGCCCCTCGGCCACCACTGGCCACCCTGGGAGCTGCCCAAACATCTCCCTCACCAAGGGCGTCTCCCAGGGGAGGTTGGCACACAGTTTATGGCGACTCCAGGCGTGGCAGGTGGCCAGCAGGCATCTCTGGGGTGTCTGCTGGGGCCTTGGGCTTCGCAGGTGGAGGAGGCCGGTGTGGAGGATTTCCAAAGAGAAGGACAGAGAGACAGCAAGGGAAAGAGGCAGGTAAACCTCCGCTCCGTCCCCCAGCATCCAGCGCTCTGTCTGCGTCCCTGGCCTGGAGTCTGAAGGGCTTTCAGCAAGACCCCTTCCCTTCACCTGGGCCTAAAAAGATGGCGGATGCAGGGGGAGGGTTGGTAAAGGAAGAGGTGAGTAGAAACACAAGAGCCCCTCATCCCTGCATCTGCTCAGCGAGGCCACTGCGGACCAGCTCTTCCCTGTAGCGCAGGCCATGATGGAAATCCACGCGGGGAAACCCCAGGCGGGGTCTGACGGCCCCGTAGGAAAGGCACTGCCAGGGGCTGCAGCTTATGAACCTGGAGGCCAAGGGACAAAGGTCCCTCCACAGAAACCAGAGCTCAGAAGGGAAAGAAACCAGGGAGCTATACACAAGGGTGACAATCGGAATTTTTACAAAAAGCTCGGATAGGGACAAGATAACCTGAGATGATCAGACACTCCCGGCCAAGCAGCCACGCCTCTTCCCTCCGGTTCCTTAATGTGAAAACGTATATACATGTCCGTGTTAGAGGGAAACTGGCTGCATTATTGCTTTATCACCTTCGACAGCAAACAAACGTGACACGCAAGAAAGGAGGTCAGCTATGCGCACAGCCCCGTGGAAGGATCAACACAGGAAGGGGACCCTTAACATCGGAACTTCGGAGCCTCCGAGAGGGAGGGGGAACTGGCCGAATAGCAATCAGGACGCCTGCTGGAGGTGCTGCCTGACACACCAGCAGGAAACGAGCGGCTCCTCCCTCCTCTGGGAAGACCTGCCCTGGGAGGGGAGGAGGCGCTTCACAGTTCAGGTGCTTTCCAGAACCGACCCGTGCTCCCAGAGCTGCTGCTTACGTGGGCGGAAATGCACTTTTACATTAAAAACCGCAACAAAACTGCCAACAGGGACATTTCTGGGCAGCCTGGCTTCTTTCCCAGCCTGAAGTGTTGTCTGGCAGGTGTGCAGGTGCGTGAAGAGGGAGCCTTTCCGCCTGATCCGGTCCGATCTGGTCCATCCTGTGAGCCTGCTGAGGGTGGAGCCCGGGCAGTGTCTGCACTGACCGGAAGGCGGGGCCCAGGCAGGTGACCGCTGTGCAGGAGGGAACGGCAGCACGTGGCCTCGTCTTGGGGGTCTGACAGTTAAGGCTTCTGTTCTTTAGACGTGCGGTGTCCCCGTCTGGAGAGGAGGGAGAGCCCTGTCAGGAGGGGGGACAGGGGCCCAGTTACTCTCTAGCTTCAGCCTCGGGACCTTTGCTGGGACTCCCCAAGACGGCCACGCCCCAGGCCGCAGGCTGGGAAGGATGATGTGGGGTTTGTTGCTGTTTAAGGGCTGGGACGAGGAAGGTGGCAGGCGGCTGGATGCGGTGGAATGGAGGTGAAACTGAGTCAAGTCGGGGTTCCAGCCTCAGCATCCTCACGTGGGTGACTGGAGCCTGAGATATCTCGTGCACAGCTCGAAACATACCCAAACAGGCTCCATCCCTCATCCAAACCCCGGAGCACAGCTTCATGCAGAATTCAGAATTCTTTTTGGGGTTTGTGATACACAAATACATACCCATATATGCATATATATAAATACATAAATATTGCATAATATATGCAACAGCCCATAAGCAAGCACACAACATGCCTGCAGTGTCACGTACGGGTATTCATAGAAAGAGTATTCTCCCGACAGCCTAAGCAGCATTAAATCCACGCAGGCAGGTTTGGCCTCTGAGAGGTAGATGCTTCCTTGTCAGAGGGCTCCGGCTTCCACTTGTGGACACGGAGGGGAGGCGGGGGTGCGGGGGCGGGGAGGGAGGCAGGCAGAGGTCTGCTGTGCTGTGCCTCTCAGAGCCAGTTTTTCTGGGCGTGGGCCGTGTGCTCCCATCCTGAGGATGCACAGGAGGCACTGGAGGTGCATTTGCAGGGAGCTCCTGAACCACTGGGCCACATGGGTGCTGTCAGCCCATTTTACAGACGGGGAAACTAAAGTCCAAGGTGTTCAGCTGTTCGGGACCTACACCAGGCTATATCAAATCGTTTGTGTTTTTTTAATCTTTTTTTTTCCAAATTCATTTTTAATTATACAGGGAGTATATAAATGCAGATTGGGAACCTTCCAGATTAAGCTGATCGTCGATGTCCTGCTCTCTCATGCTATAAACGGGGACGGAGACGCAGGAGAAGGGCCAGCCAAGGCTAGGTTACCCCCCCTAGGAGTGGTCCAGCTGTGACCGTACCCCTAAGAGGAAGCAGGCATTGCCACACCTTTACAGGAACCAGAGCACCCACACCCACAGTTTTCCTTCTCCCTCCTAGGGTACAACACCCCAAATCTCTGAACCTGTGCCTCCCCGCCCTATCCCTTGCGTTGCAGGCTCCGTCCAGGTCTCCCCCACCAGAGCCCTTCCTACCTGGTCAAGCTTGATTCTCATACAGGCTTTGCCTCTTCTTAGATTTCAGATCCTTTAGCCACTGGGGCGAGGTCTCTCCTGATCTGAAACCACAAAGCCAGGGAGAGTCAAGTGTGAGTGAGAACGAGGGCACCTTGCAGGCAGCGCTGTGAGGTACCCGACTCTCCTTCTGCCGTGCCAAGGTGGACGCTGAGCAGGGCACTCACAGATGGCCAACATGCCCATGCTCACATGATTGACAGGCAAGAAACTGCAATTAACCAAAGCACCCAACAATGGGAATGTTACATAAACCCTGGCACATCCACTCTATGAAATAATCTGCAGCTATCCCGTCATGCTTATATGAAATTATCTCCATCCATTTATCCTGCCATCTCTCACACATGTAAATTCTGTGGTGGTTCATTTTATGTGTCAACGTGGCTAGGCTATGGTACCCAAATACACGGTCAAACATCACTCCAGGTGTTTCTGTGAAGGTATTTTTTTTTTAGATGAGATGAGCATTTAAATCAGGAGATTTTGAGCCAAGCAGATTACCCTCCATATTATGGGTGGGCCTTACCCAATCAGTTGAAGATCTTAATAGAAAAGGACTGACCTCCCCTGAAGAAGAGGGAATTCTGCCAACAGACTGACTTTGGGATTCAAACTGCAACATCCTATCTGTCTGTCTGTCTGTCTATCTATCTATCTATCTATCTATCTATCTATCTATCTATCTCGTACACATAAGACCTGACTTATGCTGATCTCAGAGAAAGCTCCAGACCATGTGGTCCTGGAGGGCTCAGCCTGGAGGCTCAGGGAAGTTCCTGACCTGCCAGGGGGAGGAGGGAGGTCTGTGAGGAAGGAGAGCCTCCCTGGGCAGACCAAGCAAGCCTTGTCTGATGGTGGAGGCACAAGACCAGGCCCCCAGTGGTGCCTCTGAGACCTGGCCTGGGGGCTCCCCCAGCTGTGACGCTGACTCTGGAGCCAGGCTTACAGATCTGGCGTCCCCAGAGCAAGACAGGCACGATCTCAGCCGTGGCCTTGTCCCTCTCAGCCTCGGGTCCTCTGCTTCCTGCAGCCTGCTCTGTGCTCCAATAGCACACAGTCCTTGCAGCCCTTGGCACTATCGGGTCTCCAGGCCTTTGTACATGCCATGACTTCAGCCGGGGACCCTTCACGCTGCCACCTCTGTGGACACCATGACTCAGCTCAGGTGTCTCCTCTTCGAAACCTTTCCCACACCTTTCTTCCTTAAGTCTAGTTTACCAGTTCGTCCTCTATTACAGGGTCAAATCAAGAACCAGCCTCTAAATATTTTTGGGGGGTTACAGGGTGTCTGTTACAACCAGTCAGCTCTGCAGCTGCACCAGGAAAGCAGCAGCAGACAACCTATAAATGAATGGTTGTGACTGTGTGCCAATAAAACTTTATTTAAACAAAAAGACAATGAGCTGAATTTGACCTGTGGCCTATAGTTTGAGAGCCCCTGCTCTATCATAGCACTTATTATAAGACAATGTCAGCATCATGAATAAACCCTAGCTTTGACATGTCAACAGGACTCCTAAGAAGAATTCCACTATCCTTTATTGAGCATGTCTACAAGCAGTGCCCACACTTCCTCCTTTCATTCTCGGTCATTCAGCTCTAAAACCCAACAGGCAGCCCCCGCTTTCCCCCAAAATTACATCCCCAAGGGGGGCAGGGCACTCATCCCCAAGAGCCCTCACCTCTCGTCCTTCTCAACGCTGGTGGGTAGCACGCGACTGCCCAGCTGGAAGGGGGACTTGGGGGTCTTGGGCTGGGGGGCCCAGCCAGGGGTCTCGCTGGGACTGTCTGCCTCTGGCCTCTTGTGCAGCTGCGCCTGGGAGAGGAGAGAGCCGAGTCTGTAACCGCCTGTTGCTGGAGAGGGTCCCATCCCATGGCACTGCCACTGCACGGTGATGCCGGGGCCCCCACAGGCAGGAAGCCCCAGGGCAGGGGAGATGCTGGCTGACCTGGGGGCGGGGGGAAAGAAAATCGGTGGCCAGGCCTGCAGCCCTGAGGTGGGGCCACCAACTCATCCTGCAGGTGCAACTCAGCTCTGTCCAGCTCCATGCTCCTGCATCCATTTGAATAAGATGAAGCTTTGGACTGTCGGATTCCCACAGGAAGAAGGCAGGGTGGATTCTCACCCATATTTGGAGGACAGCAGAAGGGAGGAAGGAAGGGAGAGAGGGAAGAAGGGAGGGAGGGAGGGAGGGAGGCAGAGAGAGAGGCAGGGAGAGAGAGTAAGAATTATGGGGCCTGCTTTTTCTGTTCTTTTTGCTACCAGAGCCGAGAGTGACTCCGGGTGCGAGGTTCCGTACCTTGAGCATGGCCGGGTCGAAGCCCGGAAACATAGGCATCCTCTGGGGATGGCTGCTGGGTGACCTCTCGGACCGCTTCTCCTCCTCATCGGACTCTTCTCTCCTGGGGGATTTCTCTTCTGTTGCAAAGAAAAGCACGCCGATGTCACTGGCAGCCCCCGTGCACTGAGGCCCGGGTTCCAGATGCTCTGCACACAGACCCTCGGGCAATCCTCACACCAGCCCTGACCATCTGGGCATTCCTGGGCCATCGGACAGATAAGGACACACTCAGGACTTGCACTCATGACCTTCCTTCTCCACAGCTCTTGCCGAGAGATGTGCTCAGTAGGGCAGGATGGGGTTCCTCCTGGGACCGGGCACAGACACTCTGGGTCCCGGCTCTTTCCCAGGCAGGGAAGTAGAAGGAGCCCTTTGGTAGAGGCAGGGAAGGAGCCAGAAGTGCTTCCAGCCCCAATGCCCCGGGATCATGCTCTCAGAAGAGAGCGGGAGGGATCCCGTGTCTGTGGAAGGGCTGCTCGGAGTTGGTGTTGGACCAGGAGGCCACCCTCCTTCACCCAAACCCCCCTCTCTGGGGCTTAACCCCATCATCACACTCCAGCCTCGTAGTGAGACTTCTGGGAGATAGACTGCTGTCCCCACTCTTCCAGGAGTGAGGGGCGGAGTTTCAACCTCCTGGAGACTTGGACCCAGGACTGGGCACAGTGGGGAGTGGGGCAGGAGGCAAGGCCTGGTCCTCTGGGGCCCCAGGCCAAGCAGGAAACTGGGGCGTGTCCAGAAATCATACCCCAGGCCCTCCCCAGCGCCTGGCTGGTACCTCAAGGCTGCTGGGAACCAGGAGCTGTTGTATGTCCCCCAGCAGGGTGGGAGGTGGGGGTAATTACATGCTTTTAGCGGTAACTGTGTGCTTTTGTCTTGACTTTCGTTTTTACTTGGTCAAACAGCTCTGTGAAATTTGGCTCAGAAAACCAAGAAAGTGTACAGAGGCATTTAAACATTTCCTTGAATAACAGGCATGAGATGGGAGAGGGAGAGATAGCCCTCCAAGCATTTAAGATATCTGGTCAGAAGCTGTGCCCTCACTCAGCTCCAAGCTGGTCTGACATCCTACTGTTTGCCAAGTGAACACAAGTCCCTACAGTAGCCTGTGGGGGACTAAGGCTGCCTATGTGTACAGTGGGGAGGTCACCTGCTATGGTTTCCATTATAAGAAAAGATTTTGCTCAAAACTCTTTACAGAAAAAGCCTAACTCCTTGGCAAAGAAGCATGACTTCCTATGACTTGGCCTCACCTACTTTTCCAGCATAAGTCCTGCTACTACTGGCTTGAACCACTTAGAGAGGCACCTGCAACACACAGAGAATGTTCTTTCCACACCTCTCCCTCCTTGGTCCTGTTAATATTTCTGTCTGGAATACCCTTCCCTGGCTAATCCCTACCTGCCCTTTAAAATTCAGCTCAGGATTTGCTACAAAATGCAGCCAAAGAAATCCTCAGAGGAAAATGCGTAGCCTTAAAATAATTCACTAGAAACCAAATAAGACTGATAAATAAACTGATCTTTTAACTGAAGAATCTAGAAAAGAAGACCAGCAAACAAACCTGAAGAGTATAGGACAAATTTAATAAGGATAAAAGCAGAAATCATGAAACCCTGTTAAATTGTGGCTCTGTCCCTTGCAACCTGCAGAGCCCCAATTAATATATCATCCCTCTAAAATATTTTTTTTACTTAGTTTCTAATAAGCTGTGCAGAATAAGAAATCACAGTTTCCTGTGTAATTATGGTCTAATATCCTATAGCCTTCAACTCACAGGAAGTTCCTTCTAGTGTTTAACCTCCATCCTTCCTGCTGTTCAATGTGGTATATATGGAGGCGAGGGGTGTACCTGTTGAGTCCTTGAACATCCACATGGTGTCATCCTCCTCCTCCACAGGAGACCTGCTCTCTGACTCGCTGACTCGGCTGCGCCGGAGGGAGTGGGAGATGGGAGCCCGGCGGCGGCTTTTCTTGCTGAGCTGTACCCGGGTCTTGAGGGCACTTGAGTCGAGGACTGAGGTTTGCTTTGGGAGCAGTAGGGAGGAAGAAAGGAAAAACAAGGGAACCATTCACTGAGGGCACCACCCAAGAGAAGTGTGTGAAGCTTCGCTGATGCACAAGACCCTATTTAGGTGGCACACGGGCCAGCATTTCTGCATTTTAATACTAACCTGACACCTGAAGCCGAAATTTCTCCATGAAACAAACCACGTAGGTTGATTACAAGAATCAAATGAAGCTTGAGTGCCCTGGCACTGTGCCTGGCACATAGTGGGCACACAATGGAAATGCCTTTCCCCTCCTGGTGACATTGTACGAGCATATAAGCGAGAGCAGTGCTCAATGCATAGCAGGAGCTCCATACATGTTTGTTGCATGAACAACTGAAGACATCCCCTAATTAAATCCCTATACTCCATACCATGTCCATGTTTATATAGTGGGGTGCCCCAGGGGAGACTGAACTTGTGTCTTTCCCCATTTCTGTTCTTACCCAGAGGTGCCAGCTGACTATACTTAGGAAGGGGAATCCCCTTTGAGGCCCTAGAGGGAGTCCCCCTCCCAAAGCAGTGGGGTTCTTTCTCAGGGGGAATCTGGGCAGCCGTCCCTAGGAGTGTGGGCATGAGGCTTTACTGCCAGGAGAGCGGGTCCCTTTTCGATTCTGCATCATTTTGATGTTGCATCTTCAGGAGGGTGGGAGGGCAGCCCTACTGTCAGGGAAGCAGAATAATGAGACCTTCATGTCTCAAGGGTTGACAAAGAAAGTCTGCCTGCCCCCTGCAGGGGGATCCTCGGGTGGGGGAGGAAGAGGACAGGCGGCAGTCTGGAAGGGGCTGGAGCAGGAGCAGTTGGACCCGGCAGCTGGCATTGCCTCTGCTTGGCACCTAGAAAGCTGAGTTGTAAGGGCTGCTTCTGGGGACCCACACCTGAGGGGGTCTCCCCTTCTTAGAATGACTGCTCTCCGTTTACAGAGAGACTTGTACGCCCTGGCACTAGGGACACATCCCACTAAGAGCACCTGGCAGGGTGAGGTCAGACTTCCTGCTCACCTAACAGGCGTGGGCTAGGCTCAGCTTCAATTTGAACACATGGGATTGTATCTGAGGCTGTGGAGCCCATTCTGCTGGTCACAAGTGGATAAGGAAGCCGAGGCTCAGGGATGTGAAAGCATTTGCCCCAAGACACACAGCTGGTGTATGGCAGGCCCAAGCCACAGGCAGACGCCAGTCCCATCTCAGACTGTGCCCTCTGCACCCACACAGATTCTACCTTGGAAAGGGGCAATTCGCCAGGAGATGCTAGTATGTCCCTTTAAGAAGAAATAAGTGTTCCCAACACACGCTCCCAAGAACCGACTTACATTGATAAAGGAGAAGTCATCTACTTTCTTTGTAGAGCAGGTGTCTGGCGGGGGCGGCCCCTCGGTCCCGTCAGTGGACTCCAGGTCAGTGCTGGAGCGGTCCACGCTGGTGCTCCGCTGGTCCCTGGGGCAGTCATGCTGGTCTCCGGCCGAGGTGGCCTCCGTCGGGGAGGACAGTGAGGACAAGCGGCTGCTGGAGGGCTGCTTCCACGCTGACGCGGCACTGCTGTCCGGGGACGGAGACTCAGGGGCCACGCTGTGAGGGAGGAAAGAAGGAAGGAAGGAAGGAAGGAAGGAAGGAAGGAAGGAAGGAAGGAAGGAAGGAAGGAAGGAAGGAAGGAAGGGAGGGAGGGAGGGAGAGAGGGAGGGAGGGAGGGAGGGAGGGAGGGAGGGAGGGAGGGGACATGGTCATGCAGGCTGTTTCCGAGGACTGAGTATCAGAGTAAAGAAGGCACAGAAAGTGGGGTGTGGGGTGTGCTCTATACACCAGGAAGCAGGACAGACATCCCAGGAGAACCACCTTGGGCACACGGCCCGGTGCTGATCATGCCTCTAGAACACCTGGCCAGCTGTGGAATGGGAGGGTTAACCTCCTGAATGAAATATTAACCTCACGGAAGATGAGGAACCTGAGGCACAGAGACATGAGGCAGCTGGCCCAAAGGGGCAGACCTGACTCTAGAATACACATCCCTGACCCCCTTCTACTTCCGGAATTTCTTCCCAGACCATTTCAGGTACCACTTGGATAATGGGCATCACATACAATAGGAAATTTATAAATAAATCAAGTCCTTCCATTAGAAAGGCTCTCCCTGTCCACAAAAAGACCCCAAAGTCCAGAGCACAGGAAGCCCTACCTGGGGAAGGGTGTGTGGGCACGCCAGACACCACCTCCCTGATCGGAGGGTCTATCCTGAAAGACACCCCCCCTCCCCAGTCCCCACAGCTGCACTCTTAAGCAGACCCTTCGACCCAGGTGTACTGGGAGCACAGAGATGCTTTTTGTCAGCTCTGGGATGATTTTATTACTTGAAATAGGCAGGATTTAGGGGTATGGGGTGGGGTTGAGCCAAATCCACAAAAAATAAGGAGAAATACCATCGAGGTGGCAGCAGATGGCACTGCTAGCTAGGGCTGGGAGCACAGCAGCTCCTGGGACTGTCCAGGAGGGGGCGATGCAGTGCCTCTAAGAGACAGGATGAGGCACCCACCTCCCTGGGAGATCCCAGGTCCCAGTAAGAGGGGCACTGGAGACCCAGAGAGAGAGTAACAATGGGCCAGGCCGTCCCACAGCCGGCTGGGGTGGAGCTGGGATTCAGACCTCCTGCTTCCTGAATCCGGGCTACCCTGGATAACCCTTCGGGCTTCTGCCACGATCCTAGCATCCCTCCGAGCCAGGCTGACACCTGAGGACCTACAGGCCGTTGACAGTGGCCATATTAAATGCAGGCAGTGTATAAAGCAATATGTATATGTCCTTATATTTGTAAACACACAGATATATTGAAAAATTCTAGAAAGACAAAAACATTACTGAAGGTTGATAGCTGTGTGCTGAGATTACTGGTGTTTTCATGTTTTTTAATTTGTGGCAAATGTGCATAACATAGAATTTACCACTAGTGAGATACAGTACCTTTACAACGTTGTGTGACCATCACTACCAGGTAGTTCTAGAACATCTTATCACCCCAAAAGGAAACTGGTACCTGCTTATCAGTCATTCCCAATCTCCCTTCCTGCCCCCTCTCCCGCCCCCCCACAACCACTAATCTGCTTTCTGTCTCAACGGATTTGCCTATTCTGGATATTTCACATATCATTTGCTATTTTTAATACTTTCTAAATTTCTTTTTTACAACAAGAATGGTTTACTCTTACACTTATAGACAAAACAAGCTCCAGTAACTTGCCCAGATCCCTGCCCAGCCGCCCTGCCCCGCGCCAGGGGCCTCGCACGCCCCACCTACCTCTCCCCGCTCTGGTGCTGGTCCCTCCACGTCCCATACTGGCTGTCGGCTTCCTGTACGAGGGTGTCGGTGTCCTTGGCCTCGGGGGGCCGCCTGGAGAAGCACTGTTTCAGCTGATCCTGCAAGGGAAGGCCAGACCGGGGGTTACTGTCAGGGAAAATGCTCAGAACCTGGTCCCAGCTGGCGCAAATCCTAACATATCACCGGGTTTAACCCGCCACTGCTCTCAGAGGTGGGTCCAGATGTCTTGGTGGGCGCTACATGACCAACCTTCCAAGTTTGCCTAAGACATCATAGGATGCAGGACCGTCGGTGCTAAAGCCGGGCAAACTGGGCCGAAGGGGCTACCCTCCTCAGCAAGCAGGGTTCTGCTGGGCGCTCCCAGACCCTCCTCAGTGCCCATCTCCATCTGCACTGCAGCCAGGCTAAACTTCTCTCCACCTTGGATGCTCCCAGGACTTACCAGTCTGGTTAGGGCACCCCCCACATGCACCCCACCCAGGGTTCTGATGGCCGCCCGGCTTCCCTCCCTCAAGACCACCTGGCATAGCATCCCTGGAGCATTGAACTTGTGCCTGGTGTTCACCAAGCTGTGTACATATCACCTCGCCAAACTGCAGTCCCCCGGCAACCTATGAGGTGGAGCTTATCACAATCCCCATTTTACAGATGAGAACATTGAGGCTTAGGAGGTGAAGAGACAAAGTGGAACTCAAACCCGGGCAGGGGGCTTGGACCTGCAAGTCCAAACTGGTAACCACTGGGCCCACATGGCCTGGATTGCTTGGTTCTGTCACCACCTGCTCAGTTCCTGGTCTCTGTGCTCGACCTGGGCCTTTGGGGAAATGCTGGTTACCACAGATCTGGCTGCAGGGCCCACCCGGGCCTGGCAGACGGAGGGATCCCACAGATCTCCATTAAGTGAATGAACTGCTGGCTTCTCAACTTGTTCACTTTGGAGAAGATGGAGCAGTCAAGGAGAAACCAAACTCCACCCCCCTGGGCGGCCACTGGCACAGTAACAATTCAAATGGCCTTGGCTTCTAAGGTTTGAAGGGTGTTCCCAGAGACCATCTTTTGACGACCCGAGGCCAGGAGATGAGGAATATGGAGGGAGATGGGGTGAGGGGATGACAGCAACTTTGCTCCCAACTCCAGAAAGACCACTTCTATGTTCTATTTGAGGTCAGGAGGCATATTCTGCATATGCATAGCATTAATTTCTTGCTCAAAAACCTTCTATGGCTCCCTACTGTCCTCCTACTGAAATCCAACACCCCTTGTAATTGAGCACAAAACTTCCTGTCCAGTCCCAACTCCCACCCCTACCCCAAACAAGCCCTCCATCCACTCTCCTGACCTACTCGCCATATCCCACCCAAACCTCGCACATTCCTGGCCTCTGGCTTTGCTTGTGCTGTTCCCTCTTCCTATCCATCCTTCCCACCCAGAGTCATGGCAACCCACAGGGCTCTCTCCTCCTCCTGAGCTCTTCCTGCCTAACCCGGACTCACCTCTGTGCAGGCAAGTTTGACATAGACGTTATTAACTCAACAGATATTTACTGAGCACCTACTATGTGCCAGGCACTGAGGAGGAGGGTAGGATCACAACACAGATGCTGAGATTCTGTAACTGCTGATGCACCCTTCAAGGTCAGGACACTCTATCATCCTTGTCCCCCACGGAGTAGGCGCTTAGTGAGGGGGCAGGACCCTCTCCTGAGCAGCTTCTTCCTCCCAGAAGTGGGAGCGTGCCTCTTCCCAGCTTCTGTGGAACTGCCCTCAACAGAGCAAGCACACGTGGTCCAGCAAAACGTGTGCGCCCGGGGAAAGCTGTGCGTGACCTCCGCCTCCCTTCCTGCTGCACAGAGATGGTATAGGGCTTCAGTAGGCAACAGTGGTCACGCCAAGGGCACAGACGCAATGACAGCTCCTAGCACAGCACCTGGCCCAGTAAGTGACCACCTCCCACCCATTCTCTTGCTGTCAACTTTTGGGGACACTGTGTACCCCATGATGTTTGAGGGATACTGTGGACAAGATGCTCACAAGGCTGCATTAGAGCCCAGCAAGCTTTCTCTGTAAAGGGCCAGCCAGTAAATATTTGGGGCTTTATGGGCCACCCTGTCTCTGACCCAGCTACTCCCCTCTGCCACTGCTACCAAGAAAGCAGTGCAAGCAATATGTGAGTGCGCGTGGCTGTGTTCCAATAAAGCTTTATTGACAAAGAGGTGGCTGGCTGGCTGTGGCCCCTGATCTACAGCCTTTAGTCTGTGTCCCAGCACTCAGAACTGTGCCTGGCCTGGAGTAATTGTTGAATAAATGTCTGTTGGAAGAATATGTTCCTGAAAATAACTTTTTTCCAATGAGTAGGTGTGAGCTTCTTATCCAGAAAAGAGAATGGAGCTAGCGACGGGGTAGGGAAAGGAGAGAATATTATGCCTGTGTGTATTTTGGGGCGTCTGACACATCCGCCTAAGAAAGAACCCTGAGTCAGGGCAGCGCTTGGTGGCCCACAGATGACAGAGCGATTCTGAGCAATTTAAGACGTGGGTCCCATCCCCTCTGCAACTCTACACCCCAGCTGTGCAGGGAGCTCTGCGGTCATGGGGCCCGGGCTGGCGTGGGGACCTAGCTCTGTCTCAGTGCCTTCCTGTCCTGTGTCCGGGTCAGACCCGCACAAGGACTGGGCGGCAATAGTAATGACAGCGTCGAAGGCTAACACAGGGCGCTGATGGTGTGCCATTCACTTTGCCTCCCACTGTTCTCAACAGGCCTGTGTAGCAGGAACTGTCATGGACCCATCTCACAGGAGAGGAGACTGAGGCCCTGCGAGGCAAACGGGCACGCCCAAGGTCACAGTTAGAAAGTGGGGGAGCTGGGATTTGCACCCGGTTTGTCTGAGCTCCCCAAAGCCGCTGCATTCTCCTAGCTCGGGCTTGAAGGGAGAGGATCGGTGCCTCGCCAGGCCTAGAATCCATGGACAAGTGTTTGCCCAAAGTGACAGGGACGCACGTCTGCAGCTGGTCCCCGGGAGGCGTGTTTGGTTTCGGTTGGGAGTGCCCGACAAGGCTCCGGGGCCAGGGCTGCCTTGCTGCCCCGAAGGTCTCAGAGGCTATAAACAGACACGACAGCTGGGCTGGGGGCCCAGGCTCTTGGCAGCTTCGTCCCAGAGGCCCCCAGGCTCCAGGAGCCCATCAGGCGTCAGAGGTGAGAGAGGAGGTGGCAAGAATAGTAATAACCCTGAACATTTAAGGAGCACTGACTGTGCCTGGCACCGCATCAAATTCCTTACATGGACCATCTAGTTTAATTCCATAGTAGATACTATTAATGTCCCCATTTCACAGATGAGGTAGCTGAGGCTGTGAGAAATTAAATAGTAACAACAGACACTTACATGGCGTTTACTGTGTGCCAAGTTGCCATATTTAGTATTCCCAACAACCTTAAGTAGCAGCTGTTATTACCCCCCATTTCCAGATAAGAAGGCTGAGGCACAGAGAGGTGAAGGGACTTGCCAAGGGCCTCACGAGTGAGTGAAAGAGCCTGATTCAAACGCAGGCATTGGGCTCTGAGTCTATGGCCTGTTACCTACCCCCTCCCACTCTAACAACTCCTATTAGCAATTTCACCCAGGAAACGCCCCTCCGGGAGATTCTTGGTACAGTCTGCCAGCCACTGGCCAATGCTGGCCCCAGGTCTGCTTGGAATGTGCCCCTAAAACACAGCTCAGGCATCACCTCCTCCAGGAAGCCTCTCCTGACTGCCTCCAACCACAGCTGAACGGGGTCTCTCCTCGGGCCCCCACAGAGCACCCTGTGCCCAGCCATCATAGAACTTAAGGCGCTGGCTGTGCTTGCTTCCTGTTTGACCGTCTCCTCCAAACTGTGAGCTCCCTGAGGGTAGACACTGGGGTCTGTTAACCTTCAAACCCCAAGGCCAAGTAAAGAGATAGCCACTGTGGCTAGGGAGCAACTGAAAATAAACAGATGAATGAACGAATGAGTGAACGAATGAATGAATGAACCCATAAATGATCCCCCTCTCTAATGTCTGTGATAATATTGCTGTTTAGTCACACTCTCTTGATATATCTATATGCCCTTAATATTTAATATGCCCTTAGTAGTTAATTTTTGTTACTTTTAAAATAAACCTTTTTCCCCCTAAAACACCACACTCAATGTGCTGGCAAACAATAAAAGTTAACTGGCTACTGTGACTTTCTTTAAGGTGAAAAATAGGAGAGATTGATTCAGGAAATCCCCTAAACAATCAAGAACCTTCGTGCAGAGGACAGAAGGGGGTGTAGAACATTCCAGAAGTACTGAGATACTTTTGCATGAAAACAGACAAATTAAATTTCCCTCTTAAGTCTAAAGCCCTATTAATAAAAGGTCCATAGTTCTAAGGTTAGGATGAGCCAAGGGAAAAGAGAATTGAGGAGCTTTTAAAAATGCATGTAACCTAAACGATAGCACAGCCATAATGTGGAATACTATTTATTTGTTAGGAAGAGCTGTTACAAGGATAAGGCAGGTGTGTATGGAATGGGCCCCGAGATACATTATCAAGTGTATAAAGCAAGACACGAAACCCAGAGGCGTGTGCTGCCGTCTGTCTGTGGGGAAGCAATATAGACGTAAACACGTGAACGTACAGACCCTCAGAGGACAGGAAACTGAGTTGCTTGTCTCTGGGAGGGAACTGGGTGATGTGTGGGAGGGGCGGGGCGCAGAGGCAAACATAGATTTTAATTTACCTCTTTTTGTATTTTGTAACACTACGGTTAGTAATTTTAAAAAAATGTTAAGAAGTACCATTCTACATAAATATATGATTCTTTTGTTTCCCAGCTTCTCCTTTTCACGGAATCGGCTCCGACCCAGCCAGACTTGGCTCCTCCTGGATTCTTAAAACATTCTCCGCCAAATTTGGATTCTTTTTTTTAACCATCACACGTCAAAACATCTCGCATGTTTATTTCAGGCCAGTGCTCAACTTGTCAGGAGGCAGAATTGCAGCCTCGAACATGTAAGTGTGACCCTGGTGGAAGGCAGGGAGTGGTGTGTCCCTCTCTGCCTGAGGACTCCACTCCTGCAGTGTCTCCCGCCCGTGATCAGTGGCAGAAGCACATTCCAGTGTCATAACACTGCTCCCCAAGCCCCTCTGGTGACTCATCCAGCAGAGAAACGCACTCAAACGCAGATGCACACACAAATATACACGTACAAATATATACACAAACACACATACTCAAATACAAACACACATATACACAAAATACACAAATGTACACACATGTAAACATATACACAAATACATATACACAAACGCATACACAACACACACAAATATACACACATGCAAATATACACTGAGTGGCCAGATTATATATATATATTAGAGGCCCAGTGCATGAATTCGTGCATGGGTGGGGCCCGGTACATGAATTTGTGCATGGGTGGCCAGGGGGAGGGGACATGGGCGGTTGGCCGGCCTGCCTGCTGATCGAACTCCTGGTCGAGGGGACAATTTGCATATTAGCCTTTTATTATATAGGATTATAAAGGATATACACTGAGTGGCCAGATTATTATGCATTCAGAGATCATAATAATCTGGCCACTCAGTGTATACATAAACATATACACAAATATAATTACACATATACATAATATACACACAAATACGCTTAGACATATACATACATACATACAAACAAACAGCACCGCTTTGGGTATCTAAGGTATAAACAAACCCTGGTTTATCCTTCAAGGGAACACGTTGCTGCCAGTGAAAACAATGAGGGAGAATGTTAGGCGCTGTCATGGAAAGATGTCAAAGCCACTGTAGATAGTTCACGAAAATTCTGTCTTAAACTCCCCTGGGCCCCGAGATTAATAGTTTCCAATCCCAGGTACCCAAGGTACTTGAGGGAAGGAGGCACAAGGGTGACGAGGGGTAGGTGACAGGTGGCTTCGTGGAGGGCATGTGACAGGGCCCAGGCCTTGATAAGTGGGTCAGATAGGGACAGTGTGGGAGACAGAGAAGGCAGTGCGGGTGAGGGGTCAGGCTGGGAGAAGGTGAGGCGGGGGAGGGAAATGCTGTCTTCATTGCTATGTTGTGGACTGGACAGCCCCTTCCATCCCCCCTGTGAAGCAGCCTGCAGGGGAGACTAGACCCGCCTTACAGACAAGGGGCTGGTGTCTCCAGGCTGTCCGGGCCGGGTGAGGAGAGGAGAGCTCAGAGCACCAAGCGTGAATGGGGCGCCTCTTCACCTGTAGGGGGTGCTGGGCAGAGGTAGGGGCTGAGCGTGGACGCCCACCACCCTCAACGGGCACGCTGGCACCCTTGTTAAGGAACACCAGCTCCAGTGAAGGAGCAAAACCAGTTGGGCTGACATTCCATCGCCCGGGACAGAGCCAAGGGCTCCCTTTCATTCTGGTGCCCAGCCCAGATTGTGGCTTTGTTCAAAGACCCTGCCCAGGGCCCAGGGCGCCGCCTGATGTAACTCACAACCCAGCCCTCGATAGGTAGGCCAGAGGCCCTGGAAAACGCCCGCCTGGATGCTATCTTTTTGGCTAACGCTTCATAGTGCCCAGGTTGGGGCAGAGCCTCGTCCCACAGGGTTCCCGCCTGCTCATCACATGGCCCCCTGGTCACAAGTTGGGGAGAGCGTTCTGGAAGCCGAAGCCGAGAGCTCCAGGCCCAGGGCCGGCCCCAGCAGCATGGAGCCAGCTTATCAGCTGGCTGCAGACTGGCGCACGGGCAGAGCCTGAGACCTGTTCAGGCAGACACTGGGCCTTGGCAAAGGCCACAAACAAAACAACGGCCTGATCGGGGAGAGCTGGGGCCCACGCAGGCTTCAGGCAGTTGCAGAGCCGGGCACCCTCGGGGCCAGAGCTCACTTGGTAGGACTTGGAAGTCAGACCTAGCGGTTGTGAAAGGCTCCCAAGGCTGCGGAAAGGTGCGGCCAGATGTCCAGCTGCAGAAGGGCCCTTTTCTCAATTTGGGGGCAACATCCAGGCACTGGGGATGCCAGCAACCTGGCACTTGGGCATCTTGGTTTACCTTGGGTGAGCACGCCCCAAGGCCAGGTACCCAGCAACCTGCTTTCCTGCGTCAGCCCCCAAAGGGTCCTCCCACCAGCCTGTGAAGTGGGTTCCAGTGTCACAGCTCCACTGGCCCAATCCCAAGCCCAGGGGCAAAGTGCATTTCAAACTTGGGACCGGCCAGGTTTTAGGAAGACAGCAGGTGGGCACACGGTGGGGGGTCTAGGGCAGGGCTCCCAACCTCAGCACTAGAGCACATGATGGGGCTGTCCTGCGCACTGTAGGATGTTTAGCAGCATCCCTGTCTGTACCAACCAATGCCAGTAGCAACCGCCCCCGCCCCCCACCCAGTCCTGACAACCAAAAATGCCTCTAACATAGCCAATTGTCCCCTGAGGGGCAGTCACCCATGCTTCAGAACCACTGGTCTAGGTCATGCGTTCTCCACAGGAGTGATATGTCCCCTCCCCAAGGGAGTGAAAACTGGCTCTTGGGAAGGAGGTGAAAAATATTATTTATTATTATATTTTAACCCTTACCTGAGGATATGTTTTTATTGAGTTTAGAGAGAGAGGAGGAAGGGAGGGAAAGAGAAAACAAACATTGATGTGAAAGAGAAACATTGATCGGTTGCCTTCGTACGTGCCCCGACTGGGGGTGCAACCTGAAACCTGGGTATGTGCCCTGATCAGTAATTGAACCCACAACCTTTCGGTGTATGGGACGATGCTCCAATTAACTGAGCCACCCGGCCAGGGTGTAAAAAATCTTATTTCTTACTGCATACAGTATATATACCGATATACAATGTAGCCATGATATAACATTTTATGGAAAGGCAATTAAGAAAAAATGTTGAAAAAGGCTCTTTAGGGAATAATGACGACCCTTCCCCCTCCAAAAGTGGATAAATAGTGGTGTAGGGCAACATCCCACAGGCAAGTGTGTTAATATTTCTCTAGCAACATGTAAGAATAGTCACATCACATGGGATAAATAAATACTATTAATTACTTCACATCAGCACAATTGGTATGGGGTAGTTTTGCCTCAAATGAGAGCTTTGTGGATTGTGGAATGGTGGATTAGGGATTGCAACATGGTGTTCCATTTTATACAGGAGAAAACAGACGCCCAGAGGAATTATGCAACATGCCGTGTTTGTGTGTGTGTGTGTGCACGTGTGTGTGCATGTGTGCTCACGCAGAGGGCTGGCTGACAGCGAGGGAGGGATTTAAGCGCCACACACACGGCCTCCAAGGCAACGTCAATGACTCTGGCGACGAACTTGAACTCCCTTAGCAACAAGCATCGCCTTAAAATTGCACAGGCTGTTTGCCTCTGTTCCAGTTACTCTTACTCTACTTCTAAAAGTTATTCTGATTATGCAGGTGGGTGACAATGAATGTCCAGCGATTTTTACTGTTATTTATAAGACAAGAATTTGACTGGAAACAACCTGAGTGTCCAAAATCCATTGGGGCCTGACCCTATAAAGTCAGCATAACCTAAAAAATGGAAGATGCTGTTGCCATTGAAAATAAGAATGCAGGTCCATTTCACTGACATGGGAAGTTAGTCATAGTAGAGAAAGATGACAGAAAACTGGGTACAAACGAGTTCAAAATTCCATTTTATTGATCTATTTGCATATATGCAAAAATATGTATATATTGCATATATAGTGCATTATATCATTATATTATGTGCAATATATATTGCATTTATATGCAAAAATGTGTATTTAATATATGTGTATATATTTATCATATATTCATATATCCTATATAATAAAGAGGTAATATGCAAATTGACCATCACACTCTCACAAGATGGCTGCCTACAACCAGACCGGCAGGGGGGTTAGGGAGGGACGACCAAACGACTGAACAGCAGGCTGTGTGGGGTGACCAGGCTGGCGGCGGGACCGGGAGGGGGAACCAGGCCAGCAGCAGGGGCAGTTGGGGGTGACCAGGTCAGCAGGGAGGGCAGTTGGGGGCGATCAGGCCAGTATGGGGGGCAGTTAGGGGTGACCAGGCCAGCAAGGGGGGGGCAGTTGGGGGCAAGCAGGCCGGCAGGCAGAGTGGTTAGGGGTGATCAGGCAGGCAGGTAGGTGAGTGGTTAGCAGCCAGTGATCCTGGATTGCAAAAGGGATGTCCGAGGGATCGGGCCTAAACTGACAGTCGGACACCCCCTGAGAGGTCCCAGATTGGAGAGGGTGCAGGCTGGGCTGAGGGGACCCCCCACCCATGCATGAATTTCGTGCACCGGGCCTCTAGTGTATATATATTTTGCATTATGTATGCAAAAATCTTAAGAGATATAGACATGTTACAAGGACTATTTCTGGGGGGTGAGACATTGAGTAAATTTTTTAAAATTCCTTTTCGTCTATGATCTTACTTCTCTATAGTGAGCATGTCTGGGTTTTGCAGTTTTTTTAAAAGAGGAAAAGGATCCATAACATACCCAGCCAGGCAAGCACTTGCCTCCTCCCAGATGCCTGTCTGCACCTCCCCCTCCAGGGAATTCCTCAGGGAGGGTTTGGTGCCTCCCCCATAGGGTCTGGAATGTTAGCTGCAGACCATGCAGGTCACAGGGACTGAAGAAAAAGAAATGCCAGATTGGCAGGAGCCTTGGGGTCAAACACACCCTGGCTCCAGTCTTGGCTCCCTATCACATAGAAGCTGTGTGGCCTTGGGTAAGTCACTCTACCTCTCTGAGTCTCAGTGATAGCAGAGAACCACTTCAACATTCAGAGCTGATGCCAGCATTGCACGGCTAATGATCTATGTAAAGTGCTGAGCGCGGTGCCTGACACATGGCAGGTACTCAAGGAATGAGTGCTGTCGTCATGATGCTCAGAAGTCAGAATCACCTCTCTGTGGCTCTGAAACCAGCCGGAGACACAGAGCCAAAGAGGCAGCGTGATACCAGAAGCTTTTAGAAAGGAGGCGTTTTCCAAATTCTTGGTGCAGATCACTGCAGCGCTGACACCCATCAACACCCTCTTCAAGGATCGGGCAGAACTTACAGGAACTGTGAGAATGCTTACAGCAATGACTGGACTTGGCTCCCAAGTTTGAGAGTGGCCAGCTGGGCTTCTCAAGGGCAGGCCCGTTCAATTTCTAGGCGAGGCCTGAGAGCACCTTAGGTTTCATCCACCTGCTTTAAAAGGAGTCCAGATGGATTGACAGCAACAGTATCCTGCTCGCCTCAACCCAAAACACCATTTCAAAGCCAGACCCACAGGCCAAGGTGGCAGCTGGAGCTGAAAATTCATGGGGATCACGCGCTCCCTGCGGTGAAAGAACCAGTTTCACGACTCTTTGGTGGCCTCTAAAATCTTAACTAAGGCGTGAGAAGGCTCTGGGAAGGGATCGGATTCGGCAGCTCGTGGACAGGGCTGTGCACACAGCTTATTTTCTTTTCCTTCTCAGGTAACTGGATATCAGCTCCATCTCAGCGGGTAAACCATTCTGACAGATTAGAATATCTACCTCTATGGGTTTCCAGTTGCTAGGCAACCAGAGGCAGCGGCTACAGAGCACATCCCACCCCCTACCCTACCCCTTGGGACTGGAACTATGGGAGGTTCTGCAGATGTTAAAGGTCTGCCCACAGAAATGCTTGATAAAGAATGTGTGGCTCATTAATTTTTAATTTTGAACAAATGACCATTTTTGCGGTGTTTTATTAGGTTGTGAGGTGCCTCCATATGATTCACCCCATTGCTTTTCCTACCATCCGTCCCTATGAAGCAAGGCTATGGTTATCCCATTCAAAGCCAGGGGGCCTGAGGCTGGAGAGAGAGGAAGTGGCTTGCCCAAGGTCACTGAGCTAGTACATAGTGGAGCCAGGGTTCAAATTCAAGTTCATATCTACTGAACTCTGGACTTTGCAAGATGCCAGACACACCATGAGCTCATGGTGTAAATCAAAACCACCACGAGAACTCAGCTTTCAGGAAGTTGAAAAATGAAAATCCACTTTGACAGACCACTTTTAAGTAAAATAAATATGGGGAGATGCACAGCCCCCCTCCCCCATCAGCTGTAATGAGCA
Source organism: Cnephaeus nilssonii (assembly GCF_951640355.1). Classification (NCBI taxonomy): domain Eukaryota; kingdom Metazoa; phylum Chordata; class Mammalia; order Chiroptera; family Vespertilionidae; genus Cnephaeus; species Cnephaeus nilssonii. The sequence goes on along the minus strand of NC_137093.1, from coordinate 22,915,596 downwards.
TGGTTGGAGGGTGTAAAAAAGGGATATGCCAACCCCAAAGCCCTGGCAGTCAGAATTTTTTTTCTGATTCTAGAAGTTACACAATTTCCCTGTAAAATATAAATATAGATCTAGACATAAGATATCTGTTAACAATAAAATGTTATAAGAAAATAAATAACCACCCACAATGCCACCATCAAAGAGAATCACTGTTAAAATATGGGTGAATTAAATTTATTCCCTATCAGACTTCTGATCAGTATTTTATTTTACTTTACTTATTGATTTTGAGAGAAAGCAAGGAAGAGGAGAGACAAAGGAGGGAGACAGAGAGAGGGGAAACCATTGATCAGCTGTTCCATTTATTTATGCATTCATTGGTTGCTTCTTGTATGTGCCCTGACCAGGGATTGAATCCGCAATGTCGGCGTTATTGGGACTATGCTCTAACCCAGCGGTCGCCAACCGGTGGTCCGTGAGGTCCAAAAGGTTGGCGACCGCTGCTCTAACCAATTGAGCTACTTGGTCGAGATGTCTGTTCAGTATTTTATGAAGCTGGGATCAGACCTGAGGGGCGATATGCCAGTGTGATAATTTTTTTACTGTCTGATTTTCCCAGGTAAGCTGAGGAGCCACTATAACACTTTCGACAACTGGATTGTGTTAATGTCATTTTTTTTAGGACAAGAGGAAACTAAGGCTCAGAGAGGCAATGTGATTTACTCAAGGCTGCACAGCAAAGAGATGGCAGAATTGGGAACCAAGGCAAGTCTGTCAGACCTCATCTATACACCAGACAGCTCTCCTCCCATCTCCCAGGGCCTCCCCTGTAAGGCCTCCTTCTGATCAGGCTCCCTGTCCTGGGAGCAGGGCTGGAGGCCACAGCCTGCCAAGCACACAGCTTCCCATTCCCCCACCTCCCAGGTGAGACACATCAAGGGGGCCTCGGCTCCCCCTTCTTCCTATGTACCAGTAATTGCCTCTCTGAGCGTCCCAGGCAATAAGCGTTTCTTTTATAATTGTTTTCAGAGCAGCATCCCCAAATTTCCAAATAAGAAGAGATGAGCACACATACTCAGGGGATCCCTTAAGACTATGCCTAGACCCTTTATTAATAGTTCATTCACTGCTTCTCGGTCAGGGGCTGGTGTGGAGGGTTGGGGGGCGGGGGAGATGGCTGGGGCTTCTCTCTGGTCTAGCACTGAACCTGGGTTTTCCTTTCCCTTGGAGGGAAGAACAGGTGGGGGCGGAATTCCCAAACACCGAAGCAAACGTCTCCCTGAGCTCCCTGGGACCCTCCTGAGACAGCTGGTAGCCGAAGAGCACCCTAATTCTGATGCATATGCATCTGGTTCACAGCAGGTGCTTGATAAATGCTGCCCACCTGGAGCCACCCAGGCCCCAGGGTCCTCTCAGCAGCACTTCCGTGAGCTGGGGAGAGGGAGGCCTACACTCCTTTAAGGAGCTCTGAATTCCTTTGAAGAACTCTGGTATTGGGAGTGTTTTTTGTTTTTGTTTTTTTTCACTAATGCAGGTTGGCAGTCCATCTTGAGGATGAACCAACAGATGAATAAGTGGAAATGTCAGAATGAGAAATTGTGCTGTACTTGGTAATGGGTATATGTTCAACCTGGGGCACCTTGATAAATCCAAGAACCAAGAACACAGTTACTCCAAAGGGTGGCTCATGCTATAGGGAAGGGGAAAAAATGGGCCTGTGCAAACTACTTTCCACAGACGAATCCATAAAGTTCATGCTGAGACTATGGCAGGCAGGCTGTATTATGAGGCTTACATATTTGCAGCCTCTCCCTGCAGAAGGTTTATACACCCCTCTTAAATGCATGTATGTTCATGTGACTCACCCTAGCCAATGAAATGTGAGAGGAAGTGATGTCATTTGTTTCCAGGCAGAAACTTTAAGAGTCCATGTTCACTTTCCCTCAGCAATATGCTTGGCCATGTCCCAGGAAAGCTGTTCCATCAATCTGGGCCCCAGACTGACAATGACAGGAAACACAGACATAATTAATGTCAGTGGACAGGTGGAGCACTCAAGAAAGAAACTTTTTTTTTTCTGTTTTAACCACTAAAGTTTGGGAGTTGTTTGTTACTGCAGCATAGCCTTGCCTACCCTGACGTATTTCACTTGCCGTATTTAAGAGTAGGGCTTTTGAGGCAAACAGGCCCATTTCTTTGCTTTTTGTCCATGTGGTCTTAGGCATCAGTGGCTTACCCTCTCTGGGTCTCGGTCCTCCCCACTACAAACTGTTCACTTGCTGGAAACTTCCCCTGCTATTCACAGGTCCTGGCAGGTGGACAAACTCTCCCAGGAAGAGATGCGTGACTTTTATTTTGTTTTGAAAGAAAATCACTTGATGAGAACCTGACAGCTACTGTCACTGCACAGAGTTAGGGAAACTGGTAACTACACCTATCTTGCTTCCTCCAGCACATGTCCAGTAAGCTCTGAAAATTAGGCAGATATACAATGGTGCCCCGAAAGACACAGAAGAGATGCATCTCCAATGTCCTTATTACCTGCTTCTGTCAACCTCAATTACTGGCTGTTGCTAAATTCTGCCAGACCAAAGGCCTCTGGCCTTTACAGGCAGAACGCACGGGCCTGATAACGTGGGACAGAGAACTCCAGGTGTGCAGTTAGTGGTTGCTGCTACTATGGCTGCTGACATCCACGCCATCCTGTCCCCAGATTTTAAAAAAATACATAGTAATAATTTCATGTTGGAAACACAACGCGTTACTCTTCAGAAAACAGCAAAATGTAGAAAGTCAATAACAAAACACCATTGGTTGCCCATGGCAGACATCAATAATCAATTACAGAACGGAGCTCAGACAACCACAGGCAGTCACTGTCCGTCATTTAGAGTTAGCAGGTGGCTGGAGATCTATTTGGTACCCTGCTGTTGGCTTACCAGCTGATTACCTTTTATCAGAATCATGGGATTACGGGACTGAGAGGTATCTGAGAGGTCATTCTAACTCTGCCTCATATGAGAGCATCCAGCCTCTGCTTGCTCTCCACCAGAGACGGGAGACTCCCCACTCCACATTCCCTAACATGTGCTGTGACTGCATAAACGGAATAGTTACAGCCTCGGAAATGTATCCCAGCGATGGAGACTGTCCATTCTGCTACTAGGAAAACGTCCTTGTGTGTGAAGTAAAAATCCCATTATTGGTCCAAGTTCTGCCGGGGAGACACCGATGTGCTCCCTCCCCACACCCAGGGAGGTCTGCGGGTCTGCCCTGAGCTGTCTTCTCCGGGACACACAGCCGGGCTTCTTTTGCTATGATCAGAATGCACAGGAGATGCTGGCATGTGAAAGGGGCTCAGAAACCACAGAGATGACCTCACTATGAGTGGAATAACGGAGGAAAAGCAGGGGCATGATTTTCTCTGGCTCACAGGATCCTGCCAGAACCAGGACTAAGTTCCCGGTTTCCTGACGCCTGGTCTTAGGCTGTTTCCATGAGCCAAGCTCCAGATTCACATCATCCCTCTCCTCTGTGAGGACAGGACCAGAAATGCCACCATCTGGCTCGGTGTGGAAAAAGTATGGGCTCAGAATCCTCTAGACCTGGGTGCGAATTCTGATGTTGACTGGCTGTGTGATCGGGGAAAGCCCCTTAATGGCTCTGAGGCTTATTTCTTCATCCAAAAAACAGGGATCATAATGCTAATGGTGTGTGCATGTGTGTGTGTGTGTGAGAGAGAGAGGGAGGGAGAGAGGGAGAGAGAGAGAAGGGAGTATATAAAAGAAGAGAACTAAATGGGAGTTGTATGTAAAGGGCTCATACCATCTGGCACATGAAGCCCAGGAAGATCAGCTCCCTCCCCTCTTCCTCCTCTAAACGGGGTCGGGCAGTTTCCCATGCAGAGCTCCCGTTAGCTGCAGAGCTTATACCCTGGGTGGCATCATGGTTGTGCTCACAGGTTCAAGTCCAAAGCCCTGTGTCTAATGCCAGTTCTGCATCCACCCAGGCCCATGACCTGAGCAGGTCATTTCACCTCCCTGAGCCTCAGTTCCCAAAACTGTACAGGGGATAACAGCACCCCCTCGCAAGGTGTTTAAAGGATTAAACCATCTAAGCATGATAAGCACTCGGGACAGCCTGGCACCCAGTGAGCCCTCGGCAGAGCACTAGGCAGCTCTCCCCAGGGACATGGAGGATGAAGGAGGACCCAAGGGGACAGCGGGGAAGGAGCTGACACCCATCAGGCAGCCACGGGAGGGGCAGGATCCCCTTCTTTCGGTGGCTGCCACTTTAATGACATCTAAAGTCATTATTATGTCCCCACTTCAGAGGTGTTAATGAGTCACATGTCTGGCTGCGAGTCTTGGGACTTCGGGAGTGGGAAGAAAATTGCCAAAGTGTGAATGTGGAGGGAAAGCCGAGCAGCACTGCCCCAGGAAGCCATGCAGCACCCACACAACGACAAGCATTCGGATGGACAGCCAGAGGGCCGGGATCCCCCAACGAGGTGTCCATATGAAGGAGTGGCGAGGCTGGTCACAGACAAACATAATCCCAATGCTGTGCCAAATGGCAAGTCGGCAACCCTCTCCTGACTCGGCTGTCACACTATGACAGGGAATGCATGTGATGACGACTATGATCATTGCTCACATTGACAGTGTTTGCTAGGAGACATCTTCCTATGTGCCCTGCCTGCATCAGCTCTCTCTATATATACAATCAGTATCCCCATCCTACCTAAGAAGTCACTGAGGTTCAGAGACATCAGGTGTTTGCTCCAGGACACAGAGTGGGCAAGTGACAGATGTGGGGTTTAAACTTGGGCTGCCTGATGCTGAGCCTTGTGGCCACTACAAGGTCCTGCCTGGCAACGCTGCAGAGCACTCGCCTTGGCTCCGCTGCCTCCTATCTCGGGGTTCAGCGCACGGAGGTTACCTCGGCTTTACCGCTGGCCACAGGCCCCATTCTGGTCTAATGTGCCGGTAACAACTGACGACAGCACTTCCACTTAGGTCTGCCCAGGTCAGGGACACTTCCTTCTATTTCCAGCGTCTCTGAGGGATGCTTTCATTTCAACAAATTGATAAAGAATTCGAAAAACAAAACGCTAGCACTTTTCAAAACAATTAAGAAAGTCATATGCAGTCACAGGGCTGTAAAGGGAGTAGGGAGATCTCAGGTTCTCTCTCTCTCTTACACACACACACACACACACACACACACACACACATCCCAGGAGGGCAGGGTGGGTGGGGAGATGGACACCGCCCTCTCGCAGTTCCTGAACTTCGTGCCAGGCGAGCCTGAGGTAAACATGGAATCCAGCTGCCAAGCCCTTGGGGCATTCATTAATTAAACTCTATGGATCTGCTCTGTTCCCGGAAACCTCCACTCATTTCAGTAATAACTGGAGGCCAACCAGACTCAGGATGTACAAACAGCTTGCAAGCTCCTCTGCCAAGATGGACAACAGCAAAACATCCAGGGACAGGATGGCCTCGGAGGGGCTCATGACCTTGGCCAAGTCTCTTCCATCTCTGAGCCTCAGCCCCTCCTCTAACCAAAGGGGGGTGGGGTGCCTAGACCAGATGGAGAGCTTCTCTTCTGGAATCTTGGGGCCCTGCTAGGCCATCCCATCCACACTCGGATGACATGGTTTACACAGCTATACACGCATGCACCCAGCTTCCTCTCCGCTCAATAAAAACAGAGGAGAGAATAAACGAATGTTGACTTTATAAGGCAGCTTGCAGAACAGAGTCTTTTACTGGAAGCCAAGGTACATCATTCTAGAGGGGAAAGACTGGGCCCATTAGGAGCGTGCTATGCAGACACCAATTCTGTCCTGAGTGCCGAGTGCTACTAACCCCTCATTTGGAGGCAGGGCCCCACCCCACCCCCAGACTCAGCATTCCTGAGGGCAGGTGCGCTCCCTACAGTGACACTTCCCGTTCACGCCCCCCTCAGGTCAGCCAGCGAATCCACAGCACTTCTGGGGACTGAGGTCTCAGACCTCCAGGCACTCCAGGATGCCAAGGACCATCTCTGGAGGTTCCTGAAGTATATCTGCATGGTAAAAGGCTCTGAAAAGTCCTGCATTAACAACATTGTTTAACCAAGTGATTTTTCAGTGTATTTTCTCTGGTATTCTTTATTCATGGAACACCTATCCACGTGTCAAGTGTAGCAAAAAAGAATCTGGGAAACTCCCAGACCAGAAAAGTGAGGGGGAGACCAGGAATCGGGATCCTCGGTGGGGGGTGGGGTTGGCTGGCTGAGCAGTGTCTTAAGGTCCCTGCCCCACCCTGGTGTCCAGGGAACACATCTGTGACTTGTCCACCCTTTGACTCATCAACTCCTTCACATCCCTCAGGTCCCTCCCAGCAGCCTCGTGAAGCATCTTGCAGACAAGGAACCCGAGGGCCTGGGCGGTGGAGGAAGTTGCCCTGAGAGGTGACTTACTTTCTGTTCTGCCGCCCGGCCCAGTGGCACTCAGCCTGGTGGCACCTTGGAGGCATCTGGGAGCTTTGAAAACTAGCTTCCTGGACAGCGGCCCAGACCAATAATGTCAGTCGCCTGAGAGGTGGGGCCTGGGCACCTGCATTTTTGAGAAGCTCCATTCCCTAGCAATGGTTTGCAAATTGAAAGGCTGAGAGCTTTGCCAGAGCAAAGGTTTTGGGAATGACCCACCCTGCTCACAGACTCTGTGTCTGGTTAAATCGCATTCATTTAAAACAGGTGGGGAGCCAAGAGGGAGCAAGTGTATCGTTTTGTATGTTTTTTAAGCTTGACTTAAACCAATTCTGGGAATAATGCAAAACAAATGACAGCCATTGCCGCCACCTCCATAATCGAGACCATGGCCACAGGCATTCCCGAGGGCAGCCATCACGCTCAGCAGCTTTACCAGCATCACCTCAGTCACCCTTAGAACAACCCTAGCAGGCGATGCCCCGTCGCCCCTTTTTGGAGAGGAAGAACCTAAGGCACAGAGGGGCAAAATAACCCACCACAGCCACCCAGCAGGGAGGTGGCCGAGGTGGGAACTGAACCTGAAACCAGTCTGCCCCACACCTGAGGTGCCTCGGTGAGGAAAGGGATGGCATCAGTGTCACCTGTTCCCAGAGGGCAGAGAGAAGACCTTCTTCGTGAGCCTCGAGGCCCTCCATGAGCCCGCCCCACATAACAAACAAAACAGGACAAAAGCGACAGACAGGCGGGCAGGCAGCCAGGCTGAAGGCAGTCCCCAGAGCCAAATGGTTTCCCGGGATGACATCAGCCTGAGCCAGTGCAATGGCCCCTTCACCTGACCAGCCACGAGGCCCAGGGGCCTGGAGGGTGACTTCATCCCACCTCCCCAGAGGGAATGAGCAGCTCCCAGCAGCTGCCAGGCCTGGAGGGAGAGGAGCTGAACCCAAGACCCAAAGCACAGCAGGTCCCCTGAGAAGCAGCGGGACCTGCTCAGGCCCTGGAATCGGGCACCACCTGTGCAAGGTACCAGGTACACGCTGGGTATCCTGTGCATCCAAGATCCCGAAATGGGGTCACATGGGCTGGGCTGAAGGTAGGGTCCCTAGATGTGCTCTCCAGGGGGACAGCACCCGACTGGGAACCCAGGAAAAGGCTCAGAGCTCAGAGCTAGAAGTCCAAAATGGGAACAGCCCGTCATTGCATTGCAGCGTGTCACTGGCAAGGCACCTGCCCCGTGGGAACATCTTGCCTCTGGGGAGGGCAGGGGGTGGCCTCACAGTACCCATTTTCCATTTCCCTTCTCCTTTGTTAGTTTTAGAAAACTCCAGCCCGCCGGTGTTGCTCAGTGGTTGAGCACTGACCTATGAACCAGGAGGTCACGGTTCGATCCCTGGTCAGGGCACATGTCCGGGTTTTGGGCTCGATCCCCAGTGTGGGGTGTGCAGGAGGCAGCTGATCAATGATTCTTTCTCATCACTGATGTTTCTCTCTCTCTCTCCCTCTCTGAAATCAATAAACACACACACATACACACACACATGAAAACTCCAGGCAAAATCAAGGAGTCCAATATATTGCAAAGATCAAGGAGCAACCCTAGTTTGGGGTGCGGTAGGGGCTGAGGACCCTGGGACCCACCTCTCTCCTTCTGGGCCCTCATTCCCATGAAAACCACGAGCAGGGTGAAGCTTCTCCGCCTCCTACATCCTGCAGGCGGATCTGCTTCCCCGGAAGGAACATGCTTGGAGAGCAGCGGAGAGAGGGGCTCCCGGCCCAGAGGATGGGGTCCCTGTGCTGTGGTGCCAGCAAGGGCACAGGCAGTGCCTGAGCTCTGAGCGGAGGCCCAGACACCTGGGGAATCTGGGGCAGAGAACCCATCTAGGTGTGTGTGATTTCCCAGTCACCTCCGCCCCAATAGGACACGATTCTTTTTTAGGAACGCACCTTTATGGAGTCTTTTCAACAGGTTTCCGTTTTCATGGTGTGGCCACTCTTTTTTCACACTCCTGTTTCATACATTTTGACATCACAGCCAGTCAAGTTATGTAATGATAATTACAAGCACAACTGGCCTACAGAGGGATGGGATCAGACACAATGGATCTCATTCACCCACTCGTTCACTCAGGAAGTGTTTATGACGCGCCAGGGGAGGAGGATTGACTGGCAGGAGCATGAAGGAATTTTCTGGGGTAACGAGAATGTTTTAGATCTTGAGGAAGATGTGGGTTACATGGGTCTGCACTTGTCAAAACTCAGCAAACTGTATGCTTAAGATATACATACAAGCTTGGCTGTGTGTAAACCACACCTCCAAAATATCAACTCATAATATTTTATGTGTTTATTCATAGTATTCTTATAACATAGTGAATATAGTAATATTAATACCCATACTGAACATGTTTCAGAGCTAACTGAAAGCCAGGCATTATCCCAGGTGCTTCCCATACGTCAACCAATATATCCTTCATGACAACCCTGTGAAGTACTATAATTATGCCCATTTTAGAGATAGGGAAACCGAGGCACACATGCCTACATCACACAGCTAGGAGACTGCAAAGCTGGGGTTGGAACAGACGCCATCTGGCTCCAGAGCTGTGCTTTTAGCCACCAAACCAACGTTTTCTGATTCTTAACAACCCCCAGGCTGAAAGGAGGGTGAAGTACGTGAATGCACCCAGACTGTGCCGGGCAGGCAGCTGGCCCTCAGCGCAGGTTAGCTGAACACATGAGCAGAGGATGGGATCCACCTAAAGAGCAGCTTCGGGGACCTCCCTCAGGCAACACCTCGCATCGGCTCAGAGCGGATTCCACAGGAGCTCTCAGGAAGGCTGCCGCCTCCAACCCCGCGCAGCCCCATCAACGAATGCCTGTATGCGTAGCACAGCTATGAGAATCTTGGGGTCCAACAAGATGGCTGATGGGGTCACCCACAGATATGGAGCAGGGGCACCCACATAAAACTGCGGTGGCCTGAAGAGGGAAAACACGCTGGGGTGTCTGTTGCTCAAGGTCTTGATTTCTCGACCACAACAACAGACCATGAGTCTTCTGTGATCCTCATGAGGAGAGGACAGCCGTGACTCCCGGGACAGTTTGCCATTGCACAGAGAGCTCCATATCTACAAACCAGAGCTCTCCAAACCAAGCTCCTAGCAAACCCACAGCTCCACCGAGTTCCAGCCACCCACCTAACAAATTTGGCTGGTGGCCACCTGGGAGCTCAGAGTCCATTTACACCTTCATCTATGCATTCATTCATTTACTCATTCATTCATCAGATAGTCACTGAGTGTCACGAGTGTGCCAGGCATAGTGCTGGGCTCCGAGGATGTGTAAGTGCGAATACTTCTCAGTATTGCTTTGTGGTCTAGCAAGAACTGCTGGGAAGAATTTGGAAGAAGGTGCAGAGACACCTCGATGAGCAGAACGGTGTATTAACAATTCGTGCCGCCATCATTTGCTCATTCACTCATTCATTCATTCAAGCACATGATGTTTGTTGAAGCAAATCTGCAGCAAGCCCTCTGTAAGGTCATACTGTCTATGAGGGCTGGGGCCACCTCTGTCTTGTTCTCTGAGGGATCCCTGGGCCTGGCACACAGATGGTTTGCTGATTGGGGGGCACTGCTTTCAGGAATTGTTTCTCCAAGGGTTGTGCCCACATGACAGTCTCCAAATGGGACTCACATGGGGCTCTGGCTATACTGCAGACCCCTGAGACCCCACACCTGGGACTCCACTCACCAAACCAGTATCCAAGGCGCCCACTAAAGTTTGAGTTCAGTCCTCACGGTTTAAACCCCCTTTGTACCCAAAGACACAACAGCTCAAAGCAGTCAAGACCCTTGGCCAAGGTCCCAGACACAGGAGGTATCAGAGCCGGGATTCAAACCCAGGACTCTACAACTCCTGCTGTTTCCCCCGCCCCCGCCCCCACCCCCACCCAGGCTGTCAGAAAACACTCTGGCGGCACAGACGCTTCCTCAGGTCAGCTCTTCAGCTCGGAAGCCTGGCAGGGTTCCATTCCCACCCCCGGCACGGCACTGAGCTGTTGAAAATCCACAGGGCTCCACATTACATGAAGAGATTAGGAAACTCAATAAGCTGAGCTCCGAAGGCCTCCATTCTTTTTTTATCCCTCCCCCAAGAGGGCTTGTATTTATGCAAGAGAAAGGAAACAGCAGCCAAGGTAGGAAAACCTCCAACGGGTCTGCCTTCAGCCTCTGCTTTAACCCTGCACTGCGGCCTCCTTCCTAGTTAGCCATGGCTGCTAATGACCCCAATGTGCTTTCACATCAAGTAGCCATGGGAGGCAGGAGGAAGGGAGGAGGGCACAGGGCATGCTGCAAGGGTGGGGAGCCCAGGGGAGGCTGGGAGCCACGGGCTCTGTCACTGTAGACCAGGCCCACCAAACAATACATGCAGATGGGGGGTCATTCTGGTGACAAAACAGCACACTTTTAGGGGGAGGCTTGACCTTCAAACTCCGATGGAGCCTGTGTCCCTGCTCCATCATTCCAGATGGAGGCAATGGCTTGTGCCAAGGCAGGGAAGAGGGACGGTTATCCCAGAGCTGGGAGCAGCCCCAGGCGGCTGGCAAGGAAGGCCAGGTATAGTGAGCAATCATGATGATTAACTGTAGCTACTGAGTGCTCACCACATGCCGGAAGCCCCGCTAAGTGCTTTATTCATCGCCACGCAGGATTCTCACTACCACGACTTACGTATTATGATTCCCTTTTTACAGATGGGGAAACTGAGACCCAGAGCCTGTGCTACAGAGAAGGGAATGGTGCAAAGCTGCACAGCTGGGATCATTTTTCGGAAAACTTCCCAAAGGTGTGAGTTTTTCTCATTATTTTTAATGCCTCACACAGCTGACTGCAGAGTTTTGCAAACAGTAGCAGCTCAGTAAATGTCTGCTGCTCGACTTTGAAGGACATCAAGGTTGAGGATCTCATGGCCTCTGAATGCCCCAACTTTGAACTTAGAAATGTAAGCTGCAGCCCTGGGTCTGTTACTGACTTGCTGTGTGACTTTGTGTAGGTCTCTTTCCCTCTCTGGGCCTTGGCTTCCCAAACTGTAACAGGAAAGGGTGGACCGGAATGATCCAGATGTGCTGACAATCAAGGCTCAGGAGCAGCTTCCGGAGGAGGGGTAACTCCATGCCGACATCCTGCCCCTCACGACCCATTTACACTCGCTCCCAGGGCTCGTATAAAAACGTTCATGGTAACGAAGCAGCCAATATTTACTCTGCACTTCCTAGGCTCCAGGCCCTGTGCTAAGTACTTCACAAGGAGACAGGCTCACAGAAGTAAAGTCGCTTGTCCGAGGTCGCACAGCTAGTTAGTGGCAAAGCTGGGATTCAAACTCAGATCTGCGTTAAAGAGAAAGCCGAGCTCTTAACCCGACTGACCTAATTCTACCCACATCCCTTTTATTTTTCTTCAATCAAGAAAGGACAGCCAAGGATACCAAATCTGTTTAAAAATAGTAAAAACTGTTCACAAACTTGGCAATGTTTACCTCTTGGTTATAACTTATGCTTGAGGACCCTCCTTTAAATGGAGCAGGACAATCCAAAGGGCCTAGAAATCGATGCAGTATATGCCTTGCTCTCAAATCCGTGCAGAGTTCACTGCTGTTTATGGCCCAGCCCTTACTATGAATGTTTGATGAGTTAAATGGGGTGATGAGCACTTAGGATCCAAGAAATGGATTCCAGATTCATGCCAATTCCTAAAAGGGTGAGTTGCTCAAAAGCCCCTGGGACCACAAACCTAGGCTGGCTGAGCAGCCTCCTTTACAAGCAAGGACTCCTGAGATGAGAAAAGCACCCACTGGGAACACCAAGGGTTACCACATTATAGACCTTGGGCGGATCACCTGAGTTCTTCTCACCTCAATTTACTCATCTGTGAGATGAGGGATTAAGTAACACTTCCTGGTCATCCTCAGACTGTTGTGGGAGGTAGAAATGAAAAGGAACTTGTATCAGTTATCTATTGCTGCATAACAAATAGCCCCAAACTCATTGGCCCGAAACAACAAATGTTCTCTCTCATAGTGTCTGGAAGTCAGGGATCCAGGAGGGGCTCAGCTGAGTGGTTTGAGCTCACTGGAATGGCTGTTGGCAGGTTTCACTTCCTGGCTGACAGTAGTTCAGTTCCTTGCCATGTGGGCCCCTCTATGGGGCTGCCTGACTGTCCTCAAGACATGGCAGCTGACTTCCCCCCACAGTAAATGCTCCAAAAAGGGAGAGTGACCAGGAGGAGAGTCATAGTGTCTTCTGTAACCTGATCTCACAAGTGACACCATCACTTCTGCTATATTCTATTGGTCACCCTGACCAACCGGGTACAGGAGGGGACTTCATAATGGAGTGAATATCAAAAGATGAGAATCCTTGGGGGCCAACCTGGCAGCTGCCGACCAGTGTCTGAATGTGTCTTGCCAACAACAATTAAACACTAAACAAAAAACAATGATGATGATGATGATAATGACAGAAACAATTTACTGAGATCCTACTATACACCAAGTACTGTGTGAAGTGCTCATGTGCATTGCCTCAAAATAATCTCCACCACAGATGTGCAGCAATGTAACATGACTGGCCCCATTTCACAGAAGAAATGGAGGCATAAAGAGACCAAGTAACTTATTCAAAGTCACAGAGCAAGCAAGAGGTGGAACCAGGACTCACACCCACAACTCGTGGATCCCACAACTTGCCTTCTTAACCACGGGTGGTTTGCTGGAGCTGGCTGGTCCTGGCTTCCCAGAGGCAGCAGTGACATTTTTAGGAGCCCTCTGTGAGCCACTTGTTATAAGACATTGCTAAAACTTAAATTATATAAACTTACAATGAAATATATCATATTAAAAGCAAAGGTAAAAAAATATGCACACTGTATCACTTTCCAATTACGATATTTACTATTATCTACGGCCTTCAGATCATCTACGTATACTCAATCTGTATGGTACAAATACTGTATAATAATGACACACTATGCAACTTTTCTCAGCTCCTTGTGCTAATTAGTAGCTTAAAATTGGCTCTGGTGGGATACAACACTATAAATCAGGACTTTTGCTCCCCCAAAACCCGTTGTTAAACATTTACCAGCAGCTTGGTGGCGTGGCTCAGTGGTTGAGCATCAACCTATGAACCAGGAGGTCACGGTTCTATTCCTGGTCAAGGCACATGCCCGGATTGTGGGCTCAATCCTCAGTAGGGGGTGTACAGGAGGCAGCCAATCAATAATTCTCTCTCATCATGGATGTTTTTATCTTTCTCTCTCTCCCTCTCCCTTTCTCTCTGGAATCAATAAAAATATATTTTAAAAAAACAAACAAGGAAAAAAACCATTTACCAGCAGCCCTCTGTAGCTGACCCAGCATACCATTTCCTCTAATAAGGAATTATCTTGTATGACTCTTTGCTAAAGAGCACACTCTCCATGAAATCTAAAAATATAACCTTCCCTGTGATGTGGATCAATCCAGATTTCCTTCCTGAAGTTTCTGACTTCCTGGTGAGGAAGCAAGAGGCATCTGTCTGAACAAAACATCTGAGATCTGCAAACACTGGAAGAGGGAGGGAAAGTGAGAGTAACAGAGGGGCCTTCGGGCTCCAAAGATGGAGAGGAGCTTGTTTAAATCTCAGAAACCTCTCAGAAACCCCACAAAGAAGTGCACACCCAGGCCCGCCCCTGCAGGCATTCCTAAAAGCCCCAAATGGGACCAACCCAAACACCCAGCCAGAGGGTTCATACCTTATAAGCCTGCACGCAGCTGCATGTTGCATGGGCAATAAAATGGTCTTCACCCAAGACCTATAAAACTTACTTTTTTTTTTAAAGATGGAAAAAGACAGAAGGCTGGAAGAAAAAAAAAAGACAGGAAGGAAATGCATTTGAATGCCAAGACTGGTTTTCATGATGTCAGGATAATGGGTGGGTTTTGTTTTTGTGCAGGTTTTCTATAGTTTCCAAATATGAAATGAGCACACCCACTTTTTTAGTTGGAGGGAGGGGAGAGGTGATGGACGCTATTTTACACAGGCAGAGCCCAGTGGAGCAGCCAAGCCCTTTGTCCTGCCCTGCCTATCACTCCAGGTCCCTCTCCAGAGTCTGGGCCCAGCCTTCGGCCGGCTGGATTCATGAAGGGGCCATTGTTCTCTGGGTGACATCATCCTGCTGCCTGGAGGGTGGAAAGGAGACCTGAAATTGGGTGCGGCCAGCGCAAGAGAAAGCGGTCCATCCTGCCTGCCTATCCTCACCAGAGCGGAGGCGCTATCCTGTCATGCTGGCCTTGGGGCTGCGGTTAGGCCAGCACCTCAGTGCCACACTCTAAGGGGCAGCCTGAAGCCAGGGCACCTGGCAGGGCTCTGGACACGCAGTGGTGGGCAGCATTTGGCACATACAGCAAGAGATGGAGGAGGGGGTCATGGCAGCTGAGCCCTACTCCCCAGAAGCCCAGGTCTCCGGGAGAAATCTTGGTGTCAATTCTTAGGAGGTGTGCCGCAGGGCCAAGTCACTGATATTCTCTGGGCCTCAGTTTACTCATCTACAATATGGAGATGGTACACAAGGTGGGCACAAGAATAAAGGAGAGTGAATTTCAGGAAGCCAGATACTAGATGAGCTCCTAGTCGTGCCAAACATTTCCAAGCACTGGGGACACCAGGCTGCCCAAATCTCAGCCCTCGCAGGTCTTACATTCTAGTGGAGGAGACAGAGAATTAAAGAGTGAAACGAAGCAAGTGTAGACTGAGACGAGTGCCCGGAGGACATTAGCAGGGGTGGGGTGGAGGGAAGTGTGGTGGGGATCGCCTCCACCTCAGCTGTCAAGCAGCCTCTCTGTGTATCTGTGCAGATGGAGAGGGAGAAGAGCATTCTAGGCCGAGGGAACTGTGGGCAAAGGTCCCTGGTCTGGAATGAATGTGCGTTGACTGAAGAAGAGCAGGAGGTCAGAGTGGCAGGAGTAGAGTGAGCATGGAAGGCAGCAGTAAGAGCTGATGTCAAAAGGGAGGCAGGGTCAGATCCCACAGGGCCTTGCAGGCCACAGCAAGAAGCTGGGGCTTTCTAAGTCCAGGGTGAGCCAGGAGAATGACCTGACCCTTTGGGTTGCTGGGTGGAGAATGGACTGGAGGGGAGAGGGCCAGAGTGAAAGTTGTAAGGAGGGTGAGTAGGTTGAATAGAGGCCTCCAAAATGATATGTCCACCTCCTAACCCCTGGCACGTAAGAATGTGACTTGACTTGGGAAAAAAAGTCTTTCAGGTATAATTAAGTTAAGGATCTCAAAATGAGATCATGCAGGAGTATCTCTTGGGCCCTGAATCCACTGTCAAGTGTCTTTAGAAGAGACAGGAGAAGCTTTATGAACTCGGAGGCAGAGGTTAGAGGGATGCGGCCATAAGCCAAGGAATGCGTGGAGCCATCAGAGGCTGGAAGAGGCAGGAAGGATCCTCCCTCTAGGAAGGTGGCATGGCCTGACAGCACCTTTGGACTTCTGGCCTCCAAGACCTTGAGAGAGAAATTTCTTTCTTTCTTTCTTTCTTTCTTTCTTTCTTTCTTTCTTTCCTTTCTTTCTTTCCTTTCTTTCTTTTCTTTCTTTCTTTCTTTCTTTCTTTCTTTCTTTCTTTCTTTCTTTCTTTCTTTCTTTCTTTCTTTCTTTCTTTCTTTCTTTTCTTTCTTTCTTTTCTTTCTTTCTTTCTTTCTTTCTTTCTTTCTTTCTTTCTTTCTTTCTTTCTTTTCTTTCTTTCTTTCTTTCTTTCTTTCTTTCTTTCTTTCTTTCTTTCTTTCTTTCTTTCTTTCTTTCTTTCTTTCTTTCTTTCTTTCTTTCTTTCTTTCTTTCTTTCTTTCTTTCTTTCTTTCTTTCTTTCTTTCTTTCTTTCTTTCTTTCTTTCTTTCTTTCTTTCTTTCTTTCTTTCTTTCTTTCTTTCTTTCTTTCTTTCTTTCTTTCTTTCTTTCTTTCTTTCTTTCAGAGATAAATTTCTGTTGTTTCCAGCTCCCAAGTTTGTGGCAATGTATTATGGCAGACTTAAGAAATTAGTGCAGGGGAGGTATTGACTGAAGATGAGAGTCACAAACATCCTTTTACTCTCACATTCTCTCCCACTCGCTAAAATAAAGAGGGGGCTGTATGTGTCTGGGGGTAGGGAGGGGGGTGGACACTGAGCCCTGCTGAATATTTTAGGCATCCATTTCACTCTATAATTGACGCAGAACCCAATACTCCCACTCAGCCTTCGCTGGAGGCTGACTGCTCAGCACAGGTGCCGATGCCTAAACTGTGACTCTCCAGCGCAGGGCGGGTTGTAGGCCCAGCAAGGCCGACACACACTGTATTGCTGAAGTCCCAGCCTCAGCGATCCCAGGCCTGTGACTTCACCTCTCTGTGCTTCGGCTTTCTCATCCACTAAATATGGGACTGTAGCCCGTTTCCCTCAGGGGCAGTTGTGCAGATTCCATGAGACCAGTTCCTGGCAAACAGGAGGTACTCGATGTGTAAGACCCCTGTCCTTCTCCCAACTCAGGTCAGCAGGAAGACGGGTCTGGCCATCTAGGCAGGTGGGACTCATCCACAGGCAACAATCTCCCCACGCCCCACCCCCCCAAAAGTGATGTGAAATGCACATTTGTTAAGCTCTTCCTGTATGTCAGGTGTTTAACAGGTTCCAGGGCTGTGTGGGTTCTTACTTTCTCCAACCCACTGGACCACCCACCAGGAGAATCCCCATTTTACAGATGAGGACACTGAGGCTGAAATGGGTGATTTAACTTGCCCAGGGTCGCTCAGCCAGCATATAGTGGAGCTGAGGCTTGAGCCTAAGTCTGTCCGATTCCAAAGCCCTTTTTGTAGAACACCCCTGGCCCTGGAAACCCCCACTTCCCACGTTTATTCCAGCCTCAGCCTCCGTGGCATTGCCATTGTTCCTGGATTCTGGAATGTTCTTCTGGCCTCTACTGGAGTCCACCTAGTCTGCTGGGCTTCACACAACATGCCTCTTCCTGCCTTTGTGGCTCTGAGACAATGCGTTTGATTTCCTCCATTCCCCCTTTTCTTTCTTAAGGCAGAGGCAGGCCATTAGCCAATTATTTCAAGGCTGGCTTTGGAGAACATTTCAGGGCACGCCTCTGAGTAAATACCAGCCTCAGGCAGGATTGGAACTGAACTGATTGTTTAGATAAATCCTGTACAAGTCCAAGTCGTAAAGACTGAAACCCTGCCCCCTCTTAACACCACCTATAGATATTGTTCCTGTCCCTAAACTCTTATTGTCTGTGCCTTCAAAAGTTTCCTCCCATAAAACAAATATTTAAGTGAAAACCCCAGGTAAAAAGGATGTGTGTGTATTTTCCAGTTCACGGGGAAGCTTTGAAAAAAGTGGTTTGGGAGAGAAGGTTTGGTTGTCCTCATTGCTGACTGTTAAGGCACACGTGCCACATGGCATCACATGGTTACATCACTACCCGAAAATGGTAACAATGAGAAGTGTGAATGTGAAATGATGACAATCCCCATTTCACAGGTGAGGAAACAAAGGCACGCAGAGGGGAGGAGCTCACCAAGGTAGCCCAGCTGGGAGGTGGC
This sequence comes from Cnephaeus nilssonii, assembly GCF_951640355.1. NCBI lineage: Eukaryota > Metazoa > Chordata > Mammalia > Chiroptera > Vespertilionidae > Cnephaeus > Cnephaeus nilssonii. The sequence continues at coordinate 22,897,520 of NC_137093.1, read as the reverse complement.
AGAGCCAGGATTTGAACCCGAGCCCTCGGCGACAGAGCATGTGTGCCCATCCCAACTTTGCCCTCATCCTGCTGACAGAGGAAGACACAGGCTTGAGAACCAGTCAAGTTCCCTCTGCATGGACGTGTCGGAGTCTGTTTCAAGCTCTCAACCCAATGACAGCTGGTGCCCACCACTCAGTAGATGCCAAATGCTAAATGGGCAGGAACCCGAAGCCCAGATTTATGGAGCACATGTTCACTTGGTTGGAGGCACCGTGAGAACTGTGAGCAGAGGAGGCAGCGGCCTGCTCGGCCTAACTTCATTCATTCATGTAGCGGTACCCACATGTTACACCAGGCAAGGAGGCCCAGGGTCCATGGCTCCCAGGGTGGGAGAGCTGAATGTTATCGACCCCCACACCCTTAACCGCATTGCCGGAGAGGGATCGGGAGTGAAAGAGAGAGACAGAGAGATATGCACGTAGAGACAGAGACAGAGGGACAGAAAGAATGAACAAGAGACCTTCTCCCCTTTACAGAGGTTGGGTTGGGGGACCTGTCTCATAAATTCAGACCCCACTGATTTGTCCGGGCCACAAAGAACACAGACCCATGAGAGATGTCATATTCATAAGACACCTGTTTTGCACCTGACTGCTCTGGCTGCTGTGTGGCCTCCCAAAAGTCACTGCACCTCTCTGGACCAGCCAAGGGGATGCTGGGTCAGTCCCTGCACCTTGAGGGCAGGTGTGAGCCTTTTCGACCTCAATTATGCAGGTGGCCGGCTTGACACCTGGTTTACCCCAGGCCTCCGTCCCTAAACACCTGGTCCCATAATGACCATCGGGACTCATCAAGGCTAGACGCAGGGAAGGAGCTGGCTTTGCCCTTTGCCCGTCTTCAGCCTCCTGCAACCCGGGCCGACACAGTCAGGTGGGAAAATGCCAGGCCCTCTCTGGAGTTCAGTCCTGGTTGCTAAAGCGGGAGCCCTGAAGTTTTCAGGAAGTTCTGGAGAAATCCTTATGCCAGGAGCTTGGCTAGAGAGAGCCGAGTTGGGATCAGAACCTCTAGCTTTGCTACTCTCTTGCTGTGCTACCCCAGGCAGGTGCCTCTCCCTCTCTGGGCCCACCTCTCCAAATCATCAGTGAGGTCCTTGAGACTGATTCTGCACCATGCCCTAGCAGGACGCAGGCCAGGCTTTTAATCATTAGCTGACATTCCAGCCTGTCTTCCAAGCCCCATCAAGCTTGTCTGAGAGAGATGGCAGAGCCCCAGGACCCGGCCCGGCCCACTCACATCAAGCTCCAGGTTCCCGGGCCAGTGGGCAAACCCACCCACCACCTGGGGTCTCCTTAGGTAATCAGAGGCGACCTCTAGACTTTGCTCGATGACAAGACAACAAAAGCCACAACTCAACATGCATAGGGCATGGACACTCAGTCATCCTGGAGGGTGAGAGGAGATGAAGCAGGTGCCAGCTAATCCTCCCTAAAAATAGGGGCGGACAAGCATTTCTCTCAGGGGCCGGAGTGTCGGCGCTTACAGATAAGTCAACTGGCAAAGCTAGCCCGTCCACACAGACGCTGGACTCAGTGTGAATTTCCCAACCACTTCAGGGTGGAGAGTAACTCCACCGTCAGGAGGATCACCCCACCTGTCTCTTTCCCAGGCGTGGGGAGAGGAAACAGTGGGGCCTGATGACAATTATTCAGGAAGAGGCAACTTCCCTGGTTGGATCTATGGGGAGCCCCCTCCTTCCCCACCTGGGGAGTGTGGGAGGGGAGGAGTTTTGACTGCTATTTTAATATTTTTAAAAAACAGAATAAGCTTACAAAATCTGGTGGCTCCGAATCCGGGTGCCTTTTCCTTAGGGAAGAAAACCTCTGCTGACTGCGAGCGGAGAAGCGGCGGAAAGACTCCCGGCTCCGGGAGGCAAGGTGGCGGAAGGAGGAGGTGCGCTTGAAGGGGGTCCGGCTGGTGGGCTCCCCGCCCGCCCGCTCGTGGCTCACCGTGGTGGTCACTAAGTTGAGGGCATCCTGGAAGGACCTCCTCACGGTGCCCATCCACTGGGTCATGTGGGTCTGAGCCACACTGAGTTTGTCTCCCAGGTAATCCATGGGGCCGGGCGATGAGAGGGAGGAAAGCAATCACAAGGCCAGGGTCCTCGCCCTCTTCCCACTCCTGGAAGTGCGGGACTTGCGTGGAGAGAAAGCCAGCAGCCCTCTTCAGCTGAACCCAGAGGGAATCCACATCGCTGAGCCGGCAGCCGGCTGCGTCCGCGGGTCTCGCTCAGAAGCAGGAGAGAGTTCAGGGTCGGCTGGGAGTCCACCCACAGGGATGCAAAGTCAACACGCTGGGAGGTCCAACAGCCAGTCCCTGGCGATCACCCCACTGAACCGGCTGTGACCAGGAGCTTGAGAGAGTCAATGGCACTGGCTCCAGGGTGTGACCGTCCCTCGAGGTGGGGGAGGAAGAGTGGCCCTGGGCACCTGGTCCTCACTTTCCCCCAGGGAGGCAGCCCCTCCCAGGAGCACACAGGAAGGATCCGGTGGGCAGGCTGCAGCCCGCCGCTGCCCCCTGCCCAGCTGCCCACAGCCGGGCCCCGCTCACCTGACCCATGCAGGTTTCCTGTCCTCTGGCCAGAGACTCCAAACCTGTCGGCCGGCAGCTAGCTCATTTCCGGAAGCAGCCACCAGGGCCCCGGGTCCCCTGGCCAAGCAGCCCGGGATGACATCAGTGCCTGTCTTAGCGAGGGGCTTCGCTGCCCAGGAATGCAGGAGGGGCCTCCGAGAGGCGGACGCCCAGGGAGCTTACGTCCGCCCCCATTTTTTTCCCCAAGTCTCAACTCGCTCACTGTCCCGCGGGGTTGACAGTGGCTTTACCCACCAGGCTGCTACCCGCCCGGTGCCCTCACTGCAGGCGCAGGGGGAGCTTCGGCCGCCCGCGGTGCACACTAGCACGTGTGCACACGGATGTGGAGACCTGGCAGCCCCCGGAAGGTTGGAACAGTTGAGAAACTGCCTCTAGGGTGACAGGCGGCTGCTCAGGACCTCTGGCCGCTGTCAGTCTGTCTCCCTCTGGTGGTCTGTTGTTTCTCTATCAGGTTCTCTCCTCCCTCTCCGAGTCTCAAATTTCCACCTCTCTTTCTCTCTCTCTCTCTCTCTCTCTCTCTCTCTCTCTCTCTCTCTCTCTCTCTCTCTCTCTCTCCCCCCCCTCCCTCTCTCTCCCTCTCTCCCTCCCTCCCTCCCTCTCTCTCTTTCTCTCTCTCTTCCTGCCTCCCGGGAAGGCAGCACAGAGCCAGGTGAAACCCTGGAGGTCCCCCAAGGAAGGAACTGGGCTGGGCTGTATTTCAGTACAGGCGGAGTTGCCATGGCAACCTGGGGGCACAGCATCTGCCCCATCCTGGGCGGGCAGGCTCTCAGCACAGGGAGCAATGGGAATGATTCCTGGTTTACACTGGGTCACATGAGAGCCTGCATTTTAACTCTTATGGAGCTGGAGTAGCTGGAATGGGGGTGGGGTGAGTGTGAGGAGACAAGACAGCAGCATTCTGAGACCAGAGAAGGTTGTCGGGAGCGTCAGCAGTAGCTGGATCCTGGAGGGGAAGCTCACTTGTTGCTTTCTCCTGCCACCCCCATGTTACAGATGAAGAAATGCAGGCTCAGAGACATAGATTCACTTGCCCGAGGTCACACAGCAAGGGTACCACCAGGGCATGGACAGAGGTGGTTCCCTCCCCACCGTTTCAAGGTCCAAGAGGGCACCTGGACCAGAGTTGGAGCTCAGTACATATTTACTGTTCGAACGCCGGGTCCCACACAGAAACTCTGGTCAGTCTGACTGATCACGAGCGCTCCCCAACCGCATCACCTTGGTCTCGAATAAGTGTTTGCTCCCTAGACACTGATTGAAGGACCTCGCTTGAGTTTTTCACAAAGGCATCCGACTGCACAGATCTCTTCCTTCTCTAGACTCCTAGTCCGCATGCTGTTCATTCACTCATTCATCCTCTCACTTGTTCACATAAACACTAGAGGTGCCTGCTCCTCGCCAGGCACTGGTTCAGACTGAGAACGGTCCCTGCTGCTGAGCTCACAAGCCAGCAGGACATTACAGTGGTGCCAATATTTACTGGAGTCTGAGTCCCCGATGCCATTCCAAGTGCCCCCAGGAATTAAGTCATGAATCCCCCCATGAATCCAGTTGACAGAGGAAGAGACTGAGGCCCATAAGTTATCTGCTGAGTTCACACAATGTGGCAGGCAGCCCCTGTTATTCACACCCCAGTGTGGTCCCCTACGACCACAGGGTTAGTCTAGGTACTCCAAAGAAGGCAGAAGTGACAGTCACGGCTAAGTCATGAAAGGCGTCCCAGCTTCCACGTGGCTCTCTGAGATCACACTGGTGGCACCAGTCACCATGTTGTGAGGATGCTAGACAGCCCTATGGACAAGCCCACGTGGAGAGAATCGGAGGCCCCAGCGAACAGCGAGCACGACCATGCGGCCGTGTGAGTGAGCCCCTTTGGAAGGAGACCCTGATCCCAGGTCAAACCTTCAGATGACCGCTGCCCTGCAGACACCTTGAATGCAACCTCGTGAGAGACCCTAAGCCGAAGCCACCCAGCCAAGCCGCTCCCAAGCTCCTGACCCACAAGAGATGCAGATGCCCAGAGCACAGTGCCTGGCCCATCAGGATCCAAGGGCTGGAGCAGAACGGGGGGGAGGGGAGGGCAACAAGGGGCTCTCCCAGCAGCAGCGGATCCTGCTGTTAGGAAGCATCACCCATAAGGCAGACAAGGAAACTCGCAGGGCCCCACCCGCCACCTGTAGAGCCTTCAGGGTCCCAGGCCTCCTGGACCCCAAGGTTTATCCATTTCTTCACATAGAGTGTGCACAGCCAGCCGCCTGCAGCAGGCAGGCCACCTCGTGGCCCTGCTCCCTCCCCCTGGGAACAGGAACTTCTAGAAGCAGATACGAGAAAGTGCTGAGTCCTTCCCACCCCAGAAACAACTGAAGGGCTGGAAAGGATCAGAGCTTCTGAACAGACAGTCAGGACACAGAGGTGGGTAATCTACCGGGAACCTTTGGGAAGAAAAACATTAAATCAAAGCAGTAAGTAAAATACCTCTAAAATGATAACACCCAGTGCTGGCCAGGCTGTGGTGGAAGAGACATATATGTCCACAGCAGATGGAGATGGAAATCAGTGTATGTTCCTGAAAGGAATTTAACACCCCAGAGATCAAAAGTTTTAAAAATAATGGCCTGCCAGTTAATGACATACAGGCTGAAATGTACTGACAATGTCTATAACTTAACTTTGACATGCAGGAAAAAAAAGAAGATATACTAAGAAATGGATGAATGGCTAGATTTTTACAAAGCAAATGTTAGCAATTATAGAATCTAGCTGATGGGTATATGTGTGTGCATTGTACAATCCTATATTTTGAAAAATTTCATACCAAAAGGCTGGGGGTGGGAGGACGTTCATGCTTTTTAACCCTGAAGTTCATGAATTCCACATCCCATAATCTGCCTTTAGAAATGAGAATGATCTACACAAATATTTGCTTCAAGAACATGTCATATATCATATATATACTAAAGGCCCGATGCACAAAATTTGTGCACAGGGCTCAGCCCCCACCACCATGGAGGCTGCCTCTGCCTCGGCCCCCACTGCTGTGGCTTCGTCTGGAAGGTCATCCGGAAGGACGTCTGGTCTAATTAGCATATTATGCTTTTATTATTATAGATTTGTGAAAAAGTAGTCAGAACCTAATTGTCCAACAAAGAGACTTGCTCAGCACAGCAATGAGTCATAGGACATCAGAGGCAAAAGAAAACAAATCAGTAATACCGATACTTTTTTTACAATGTTGGTCATTTGTTCATCATGGATTTTTGCATTAATTTTTATTTTTTAAAATACTGCATTACAATATTATTTATCTTGATTGTTGATATTTTTTGGACCTGCTTTAAATTTTGCATGCTAGGTGAATGCTTAAGTCACCTCATTTTAGTCTCAGCCCTGGATTTGCTAAATCAATATAGTATCATGATTCAAATCTGCCACGAGCTCTTATTAGCTGTGTGATCCTGAGTAAGTTACTTAACCACTCTGATTTTCAGAGATGAAATCATCCAACTCATCATGGTCATGGATGCTGTCAGTAGCACTTACTCTCTGTTATTACATCAACATTCTATCATCTTCTCTTAACAACGAAATGAAGTTTGTGCTGTGATTATTACTCCCATTTTATAGGTGGAAAAACTGAGGCAAAGGGAAGTTCAGTGACCAGTCCAAGGCATACAGCTATTAAGTGGTGGAGTTTGCTAGTGCCAGCCTCACACCTTTGACAAGGTAGAGGATGTCCTGACCCTTGCCAAATCAGTCTGGATGGAAAACAAGTGTCAGGAAAAACAGAGGAGACCACGTGGTGGGCAGGATCGCACAGCTCTGCCTCCTTCCCAAGCCAGGAGCAGGGTGCGGAAGGCGCTGAAAAGCCAGGCGGCTTGGTTGTTCCCTCCAGCCTCCCTAGAGGTGCAATGTGCTCTGAGACTGAGACTATAAAAAGCGTCAATCGGAAAACTGGGGCAGTGCAAGCACTTTCCCTTCCGGGGGACTTTTTCTGCAAACTCTTCTGTTCTCTCCAGGAAACTCCCGGGATGTTGCTGGGCATTGAAAAGGGAAGAAAGCCATCTCCTTACATAATTAATCCAAAATATGCTGGAGGGGCTGCTGAGATCCAGGAAACAAACGGGAATTTGATCCACAACGTGAGGTGGGGCCTAGACAGCACTGTTTCGAGACAAGCGTGTGCAGTTACAAAAATCAGAGCATTGGTCACTCATTCATTCAACAAACATTCCCTGTGCATTACTTTGTGTGAGCTGTGCTGGCCCTGAGGGGACCTGCAGTCCCTGAAGAGCTCAGGGTAGCTCCCTGATGCTCAGCCATTCAAAGGAGGGAGGGTAGCCCAGTGGACCACCTCAGACCCGAGGCTTCTACTTTCTCCAAAAAGTCTGGTACAAACATGCACACTCTAAAGAATTCCTGGTCAAATGGAAGAAAAAGCCAGAAGAGAATGACCAACGATAATACATGTGTCAAGAGCTATGATGGACAAGTGAGTAACATGCTATGGGAACATTGAAATTCAACCAGGAAAGTGGGAAGTTGAGGAAAGAAGAGCAAAGGGAAGATGGCCATTTATTGAGGATCTGCAATCGGAAGAGGAGTATCTGGGTGGGGTTTTGAAGGTTGATTAGGAGTACTCCAAAAAGGCTGACTGAGAACAATATGTGCAAAAGGCTAGGGGCATGGCCATATTCAGCCTTGCCTCTCGGCTTTTGCACGTGCTGTATCCCTGCCTAAGGCTGCCTTTCCCTATTTTCCCATCTCTCCTGGATCTCCCGTCACCCCAAGAATACTTTTAGCAACTTTCCTAAATCTCTCCCAGGAGGTCTTACTTATACGACCCTCTTCACATCCTGCTTCCCTAAATATTCGACATTCCAGGAGTGTGCATCGTGGGCCTAGAAATATACTAATATTATGAGGAAGATGGTGCAGTAAAAATAACAACGATTAATTAAGGATTTACTATGTGCCAGGAACTGGTTACCCACACATCTCACTTCATTTAACCCTATCATAAAGAGGAGATCAGAAAGTCGACCCACTTCAAAAGGTTGTGGTAAAGAACAACTAAGATCATTCTTGCCCAGAAAAGAATAAATGCTCAATAAATGGCAGCCATAAAGGATGACAATTATTCTGTTCTAATTCATAGCATAGCATTGTTCAAATCATAGGATCCTAGACGGTCAGAACTGGAACAGCCAGCAGAGAGACTTGGCCACCCTTTTCATTTCACTGAAGAAACAGGCCCCGGTGGATGACTGGCTCAGGACCCACAGTAAATCTGTGGCAGGCGCCCTCTGATTTCCCAGGAGTCACTCATGATCAGGACTTTGCAGGGTCTCTAACCTATTCTCCCAGCTTCTGTCCACCCCAGCCAAACCGGACGAATTGCCATCCTAGGATGCACCACAGTGCCTCTTATTCAGCCCTTTGCACATGCTGTTCCCTATGGCTAAGACACCATTCCACTCTTCCTCACCTGGTCATTAGCTATTGTCCTTCATAACTCCGCTTAGGTAGAGCCTCCTCCAAGAAGCCTGCCCTGATTCTTTGAGCCTATGGAAGGTCGCCTGTAGGCCCCCACCCTGCCACATTCCCCCACTGCATCATTAGCACACTGGGCTGAGACTTGATTTACCATGAGCCCAAGGGTGGCAGAAACAAGTCCTGTTCACCCTTGAGTCTCAGCATGCAGCGTTCAGCAGGCACTCACCATGCCTACTGGGTAAAATGAAGGAGCCACTGAGGCTTGAACCTAAGTCACACAACTCCCAACATTCCTCTCCCTAGGCTTGTTTCCAAGGCAACAGGGAAAAGAATTCTGATATGGAAAAATATATATACCAAAAAACACCAGAACTGACTTGATTTTACAAGTCAATCCCAGATTATTTACAAACCGAGCCCAAGACTATTTCCTAGTGTTCATTTATTACGTTCTTATTCAAACAGTCATTTTAAAGGCCCAAGATGCCATTAATTAACCGTGGGAGGAGAGGGAAAAAATCATCTGGAAAGGAAATCTTCCTAGAAACAGCTAGGAACTCTTCATCAGGCCCCACCCTGAGCTCAAGTGGAAAGTGACGTTTTCCACGCTGGAGAGCTACTGTGTGGCCCCGCCTGGCGTGGCGAGGCCAGTCTGTAATTACAGCCCCTCTTCAAGGGCTGGGCCCTAATAAAACCGGGCGCACAGGCCTCCTCTAAAATGGAAACAGGTTGGGCTGAGGATACCACCTAATTCATCCCACTGGGCTGTCCACTGGCTTTGGGGACACTGGACTCCAGGACGCTGCCACTCTCTGCTCGAACACACAGTGAAGGAGAGGACCTCCTGGAACTCTGTCTGGTCACCTTGCCTGGGGTTGGTCAGCACGTTCCTTCCCACCACAGCCGCTGAATTTCCCCCCCTTTGGATCAGTTAGCAAAAGAGCAAGATGTTCTTGGGGAGCAACAATTAGAACTGGGATGAGGGTTGCATGATGTCCCCTAAGACACTTATTTCTGAGCAGTGAGCTTGCTATTGAACTGCCACCTAAGCAGCACCCCAAAGTTTTAAGGAGCTCTGTGAGGATAATAGAAGACTGGAAGGCCTATGATAGAAGACCTTTCTTTCCTTGGCCCCTTCCTTCCTCTCTTCTGACTTCAGTACATATTTAATTGAGCACCTACTATGTGCCAGACGCTGGGGAGACAATGAGTAAAGTAGCTGGTCCCTGGCCCCCAGAGGGTTTATTTGGGCTTTGCACTAAGTATAACAAACTGAAGTAGTTCACACTTGCCGAGGGCCTACTGTGCGCCCTGCCACCTCCTGAACCCGTATTACCTAGGAAGGTTGTAACCATGACGCCATTGCAGAGACCAGGAAACGGAGACTCATGTAGGGACAAACACGGTTAAGGGCAGGGGCTCCCAAGGCTGATTCCTCACTGTGTGACCCTGGACAAGTGGCTTGCCTTCTCTGAGCCTCTCCTTCTTGGTCTTTAAAATGGAATAAAAATGGTCCCCCGCTTCTCAGGTGGTGCTGAAGGTTACATGATGTGTGTTCTGACCATCTCATGAGAACAACTATCCCCATTATACAGATGAGGAAACTGAGGCAGAGAGAGTCAAGACTGAAGGCTGCACAGCAATTCAGTGGCAAATCTGGCTTGGAGGCCTGTGCTCCCAACACCCCTCTCTGCAGCTGTGGCTCAGTGCGCAAGCAGATAGTGGGAACTTGGGAGTCAGTACCTCCGGCCTCCCATGCCCACCCCCTCATTCCCATCACTCAGCTCGTCAGCCCTCAGACGTCCTCTCATGTCAAAGCTGCTGTGAGCAAAAGTCCCCTCACGGACGCCTCCACACAGGAGTGCTTTCTCCCTACCCTGCTGGGGGTCTATTCTCTACAGCCTCACTTCTCCTCATGCAGAGAGCCCTCCTCTGTGTGGCCCACGCTGTTCCAAGAGCCATGTTGCGCTGGATGGGGAGGGCAGGGAGGCGGGCAGCCAGGCAGTCTGGGCACAAAGGTGTATCTCCTCCACACAGGTCCTCACAGCAGCTCAACTTGTTGGTACAAGGCACATTCCAGCAGCCTCGCAGTCCTGGGACCCTGGGCTAGCCTGGCAAAGCCTTCCAGAGCCACCCCCCTCGCCCCACTACAAGCACCACAAAGGCAAGACCCCCCAGTTCCCTGCTACCCTCCCCACTCAGTTCAGTGCCTCCTCTGGACTCTCCAACTCCTGGCTCCCCATCATAGTACTCTCTTCGCTGTACTATCAGGGCCAATTTCCCCACCCGTCTACCCATCAGCTGTAGACAGTGTGAAGGTCAGGGCCGTGTCAATTTTATTCTGAATCGCAGGGCCTACCCGGAGGCCTGACTTGCGGTAGGCGACTCAGCAATACAGTGGAGGGGTAAGAGGGACAGCATTTACTGAGCACTGACAGTGTGTCATACATTAGGCATGCCTTTGCTCCTCAACATTTCTTAAAGGAGACAACACCCTCCCCAAATCTCGATGAAGGGACTGAGGCCCAGGATGCACAGGGTGACTTGGTACCCAGCTCAAACCCACTCAAAACAACTGGGCACCAGGAAACTAATCAAAGAACCGGCCTAGAAAAATACAACCAGGAACAGTATTCTTCCTTCCTGGCCCTGATGGCCACTCCAGCCTCTGGGCCCCATGTAGGCTGGGCCGACCGCCCACAAGTCCTTTTTGGACTTCCCACCAGGTGCCGGAGCTGGTGTGTGGGGCGCCAGTTCACCCGGCACCCCGCAGCTGGTCTCCTCTCGTCTGAGGAGACCCAGGGCACACACCAGAATCCCCTGTAGCCTGAGACTTCCCCCCACTCATCCCGGAGAGAAGAGGCAGAACTCCCAGCTCAGTGGCACCATCTGCAGCAGGCGGGGAACACGTCTGGGTCTGCAGCTGCAGATCCTCCTCCTCCACCTGGTCCCAGGGACTGTCCGACTGCGAGGAGGCCCGGTGGGACCCTGGCCTTCCGCCCCCCCACCCCCCACAGGAGCTCTTTCCTGGCCAGGGAGCAACAGGCCCGGGGCAGGGACAGGCAGTCAGGGGTAACCAGGGGGCCGGGCTAGCTAAACCACGAAGGACAAGGGGAGAGACAGACCAGGCGGAGGAAACCACTGAGTCGACTGGCATGCAGAGATGTGTCAGGGAGATTTACAAGTCACCAGGATTCCTGCAGCTTCCAGCTTACCTGTTCTTGTAGACATATATAAACACTACACATAATTTTTATTTTATTTTGTTTTTCTCTTGGATGCTAGGATGTGATTCAGTGCAAAGGCTGGACCACACAGAGTCCCATATTTTATAAGGACCACTTTTTTCATAAAACCTCTAGTTCCACACTGTGAGATGGACAACATGCAGAGGGAAACTGAGGCTCAGAGGCATACAGTGTGATGCCCCAGGTTGCTCAGCTGCGAAGTGGCAGAGATAGGCCTGGAACCTGGGTCTGTCCGGCTTGCAGCTGACATCAAAGTCTTGAGCCACCCACACAAGAAAGGGGTGGGGACAGTGAGAGTGTGTGTGTGGGGGGGCGGGTATGTGGGGAGCTGAGAGTGTCAGGAAAGATCAGGGCCTCTCCGTTCTTACCTAGACAAGTCATTTTCAGAGTATAATAATAACTTCTAACTGCCTCCCGCCCCGCCAAGCGTGCTCATTTCCAGTGACTTAATGAGGTCCCTTGGAGGAAGGACTTCTCGAAGCAACTGAAAACGGTGTGCAGTAATGAGATGCCACAGCCAGTGTCACTTGGTGGAAGCTGAGCGAACAGAAACAGGTCAGGGGAGGGGCGGCCACCACATGCACCCACCGTGGGCCCAGCTCAGGGTTAGACACCATACCTTTTATGTCCCTGATGTTCTGCTAAAAGCCCCCACCCCCACCCCCACCCCACCCCCACCCTAGGTCCCATCTCCTCTTGAAAGAGAAATCTGGGCCCCAAATCTGCTTCTTCCACTCTCTTCTCTGTCCAGCAAAAAGCACTGCCACCGCGCGCTGTCCTGGCCAGCAGCCCAGAACCTCTCTTAGTGCCTTCCCCCCTCACACCCCCACCCTCAGCACCAGCCTGGACCAGATCTCTTCTTCCCCCATTTGAAAAACACTAGTCTAATTCTGAGAATAGGACCCACATCATCATCATCATACATACTATTATAAGCAAACAGAGTTTTGTTAGTGATGGAAGGAACCAGTACTCTAACCTTCCCTAGTTCACAGAGTCCCCACCTCAGCATCAGACTCAAGCCCTCATCACCTCTGGCCTCCCTACTTTCCCTCCGCCCCTCTAGTCCACCCCTAAGCCCCACCCTGCACAGCAGCCTGGATGAGCTTTATAATCCTCCCTCCCATCATGTTAGCCTCCACCAAAGTGCCCCTCGGCTCTCTACCACAGCCAGAAGAAACCCCAAATGCTTGGTCCTGGCCCTCAAGGCCCCCACCTTCTTCCCCACCTCGATCCCTACTGGGCCACCCATATTGGCTTTAACCCCTCCAAGCTGGTTCCCACCTCAGGGCCTTTGCACACGCTGTTCCCACTGCCTGAAACACTCCTGCCCCAGGTCCCCACATGGTGAGCTCCTTTTTTCCAGATCTCTGCTCCAATGCCACATCCTCTCAGAGGCCTTCAAGCCACACCCCTCCCAGTCTCTCTGCCACGGCATTCTGCTTTAGTGTCCGCATGCATTTACCAGCATGTACTGTTTGTATGTATTATGTCTTTCCCACGGGCACACACATGCTGCCAGGGCAGGAACTGTGCTTTTCTTATTCTGCACTGAGGCTCAGGGCCTAGACCAGCGCCTGGGCTCAATGAATACTTGCTGAGCAGATAAACAAAGGAATAAATGAATGAACAAATAAATTACAGAGTGAAGTGAATACACAAATGCACATCTCAAACTCTATGGGGCTCAGTTTGCTCATCTCTAAAATGGAGGTGGCAACCCAACCCCCGCAGGATGGTGACGGAGGTGAACCCTGGTGGACTTGGGCCTCAGAAGGCAGAGACAGCAGAAGGAATCTCTTCTCAGCCCCTCACTGCATCACACGCACTCAGGAGCCAAAACTCTGTAACTGAGCTGTGGAAGGTGGAGTGGAGGCCATATGTAAGAATTCGCTTCACGGTGTTACCCAGTAGCCATGGCAACTGAAAATTTCAAGTACAGTTCCATCTCGCTTTAACTTATGATGCAGAAATTTCTAAAGAAAATGTCCCGATTTCTTTCCCTGGTGGTATTCTAAGCTATCTTCATTTGCTTCCCAGAGGGAAAACAAGCAAACTGTCAGATCCCTACGGGATAAACTGGTTGCAAAGATAGATGAGTTTCATTTTTAGAAATGTGAGTCTAATTCTGAGTAGAAACCAAATCATCATACTAAGAAGTACGATTATAAGCAAACAAAAGTTTGTTTGTAATGAAAGGAACCATTAGTATTACTTTAACCTTCACTAGTTTACTTAGTCATTCAACAAACATTCATTAAATGCCTACTGTGTGCCAGGCCCTCTGCTGAGAGTAAGTGCCAGAGGAACAAATGACACCTTTAACACCCATATATTGACTTCCATCTTCTTAAGAGCTTTCCATTTTTACCAAGTTACTATTTATTAACCTCCGACTGCTCCATGCCAGTCAATTCATACCCAGCTTCTTGCTGAACTGAATCAACCCCGGCTGACCATAGTAGAGGCTATTGGTGCCCTGCCCAGGTCCCCTGTCCTGACTGGGACACCCATCCCCCCGATTCTGGGGTGCTGGCTGCTACAGCATTTTGGTCTCCAACAACAGACCTTGGCCAGTGGAGGAAGAACTGCCCAGCGGCTCCAAGGTGGATTTATTTTGTGGTTTACCCTCCGAACTCCTCCAGGATCAGGCTGACTCAAGTTCTCTGTCACTACATTACGTGCACATGAGTTCCCATCTCGGGCTCTGGGTCTAGGGGACCCAGCCTGGGACACTGCCTCTCAAACCAACTGGGGCGTACAGTTCCGTAAACACAGTGGCTGAGACTCTCCTGAAACCACACCTCTGGGAGTGGGCGGCCCCAGCAGAGGCGTTCGCAAAAGCAACAGGCACGTAGCCAAGATTGGGAAACAGGATCCCCTAAAAAAGGTTTATCACACCCATTTTACAGGTGAAAAACACTGAGGCTCAACTTAAAGTCACCCAGGGAGATTTGAATCCTACTCTCTCTGACCCCAAAGCCTTGACTCTCTGCTCTGTGGCTGATGCTCAGCTGTTAGGGGGTTAACAGGCCTGGCCAGCATCAGAACAAGGTGATTTTAGGAGCTGGCTCTGAGCGGAGCCTTCACCCAGGCCTCACTTGCAGACTGCATAGCCAGTTCTAAAAGAGAACTGCTATGGTCAGGAAGCGGGGTCCCTCGGGGGCACTGCTCCACAGCCAGACAGCACTGGGGCTCGGCGTGGCGCCATGGTCCAACTCAAGGCCAGCCCAGCATGAAGAAAACATGGCAAGGAGCTCTGGGCAGGTCTTTGGGGGTTTCCTGTCCACCTGTGCAAACCGAACAACAGGAAAAGTCTGCAGTGGGGCCCAGTGGGCAGGGGGCAAATCCAGATGGGTGAGGTCCTCCCAGCCCAGCTTCCCTCCTCAATCCATTCCCAGGCAGTGCAAGAAGGATGTGCTAAGCACCTACTGTATGCCTGGTCTGTATTAGGACCTGAGTAAAGACACGAACAAGATACAGGCCTATCCTTCACAAGTTTCATTCATTCATTCATTCACTCATTCATTCATTCAATTTAACATTTAATGAGCACCTATTGTATGCAAGACTTTATGCTAGGAACTGGAGAGACAGAGATGAACAGGACAAGGTCCCTGATGGTAAGACGGTTCATTTACTCAGTGATGCTTTTCATTCACTCTTTCTTTCATTCAGTTCTATAAACAATGATTGAGCACTTGCTGTGATCCCGGCCCTCTGCTAAGCACCGTGGACACAGATGTGAAGTAAGACACATCTGGTCCAGAAGTGACTTTAGTGGCTCCTTCACTCATTCCCCGAAACACTCACTGATGGAATGAATGGGTGTCCGGTACTGTGTATGTGACAAGGATATAAACATACGGCACAGTTACTGCTCTCAGTCTCTCACCCACCTGTGCATTTGGTACAGTGAACATTTATTGAGTGCCTACTGTATGTCAGGGACACAGGTGTGCATAAGAGGGATTCTCTACCCTTGAATAGCCAGCCTTCCTTCATCTTTTATGGGTTCAGCCCACCAAACACATATTAGGCACCTATTGTATGTCAGTCCCTAGTGAAGCAGAAGAATGAATCCCTGGAGGAACAGAAAAACCCGCACACCCAGGGTGAGTGATGGCTTGGTTCCCCTGTCAAGACCATGAGGCCTAACCAATGGTTCCTCAAAAGCTGGGAGAGAGGCAGATGGTTGGGAAATTTGCAACCCACCCTTCCCAGAGAACTGCAGAGCTATGGGGGTGAGGGCACTCAGCACGCAGGGAGAGAGAAATTGCTCACAATAAACACCAAAGGGGAGAACTGGTGAGTAAGGAGGAGATGAATCAGACACCTAAGTGAGAATTTTCAAGAACTCAAGGAATAGTCTAAGTTTAGAAGAGGAAGGAAAAAATATCAGCTCACAAGTTCCCACTGTGGCATGTTCAACATCAAACTGCCAGCAGCCCTGTGGATTTTGCAAGGTTCTTCCAGTCTTTTGGGCCAAAATGCTTGTAAGAAAAACCAATAATAGGCTTTGAATCTCTCATTTCATGGGGCTGTGGGGAGGATCACATAGGTTTACCCATGTGAAGCCCTTGGCACAGTGCCTGGCACATAGCAGGTGCTCAATAAATGTTACTTAGTATCATTTTCTTTTACTTCTGAATGTGGTGGCTTTCAAATACGGCTGCGATTTGGCATGCCTCCCACTGAGAGGTGGGGCCCATGTGCCCTCCCCTTGAATCTGGGGTGCTTGTGAATGCTTCGATCAACAGAGGACAGCAGAAGGGACACCGTGTGACTTCTAAGGCGGCGTCCATCATAAAGGGAGGTCAGCCTCCACCACAACACTCGCTCTGGGAGCCCTGAGCCGCCATGATGTGGGGAAGCCCAAGCTACAGCAGAGGCCACATGTCCCAAAGAAGCCCGGCCTGCGACATCACAGGTGCCAACAGGTGAGGAAAGAAGTCTCTGGATGATTCAGTCATTCATTCAGGGCTCCCCGTTGACACCCCAATACCGTGGAGCAGTGTCCCCATTGACCCCGCCCTGTTTCCTGAGCCACTGAATATTACCAGTATATAGAAGTGGTTGGTTTATACCAGGCGTCCTCAAACTACGGCCCGCGGGCCACATGCGGGTGTTTTTGCCGTTTTGTTTTTTTACTTCAAAATAAGATATGTACAGTGTGCATACGAATTTGTTCATAGTTTTTTTTAAACTATAGTCTGGCCCTAGAACGGTCTGAGGGACAGTGAACTGGCCCCCTGTTTAAAAAGTTTGAGGACCCTGGTTTATACTCATATGTTTTAGAGTTCCTCGTGACAACTGACACCTGCCCCCGTGTGTCCCTGGCCTCTATAACCTGGGAGGAGCCGCTAAACTGGAAAGCCTGGAACAGTTTTATAGACTGTGAAGTCTGTGCACACAGGAGCCCCCAGCATCATCACACAGGACACAGAACCCCACCTAACTCTGTAGCCCTGAAACCAAGGCCGTCCCCCGCCCTGCTTAGCCTGGAAGACTGCGGGCTACTGAGCTGACCTGAACTCACGTGGCAGGTTGCCCCTTTGTTCCCCAAAAGGGACTTAGGTCATCCCTCCGGAGGAATGGACTGGAGGACAAAGGCTGCTTTCACTGGCTGCTCTAGGCAAACACAGGCGGGCAGTCTGGGACACAGTGGGCAGCAGGCTGGCCCCCAACACGCCCCCCCCAACACGCCCCCCAACACGCCCCCCGCATTCCCCCTTTGCAAAGGAGGCCAACAACAGGCAGGGTGAGGCCTAGATAAGCTGGGCAGCACTGGGGTCTAGCAAGGGCCTTCCCTCCCCCTCCAGGCTTTTTCCAATCACACCTAAAACAAGGGCAGGGCAGAGTTCAGAGAGGAAATAGGGAAATATTGCATCAATTCAATCGAACATGAAAGGTTTAAAAAAAGCCCACAGGATTAAAGTCAAATGATAATCATAACACAGTGTGGGCTCCAAGGCCAGACAGCATGGGAGCAAACCCCAGCTCCACCACTGACCAGCCGTATAATCTTCCATAAGTGACCCAACCTCTCTCTGAGCCTCAGTTTTGTCATCTGTAAAATGGGGACGATAATAGCATCTCTCTCCCAGGACTGCTGCGAGGATAAAATGAAGCAATAGAAAGTGCTTTGCCTAGTGCCTGGCTGCTGTGGGCTGAATTGTTTCCCCAAAATTTATATGTCGAAGCCCCGTTCCCAGCGCCTCAGAATGAGACTGTATTTGGAGAGAGGCCCTTTAAAGGGATGATTAAGGTAAAATGAGGCCATTAGGGTGGGCCCTTATCCAATCTGTCCGGTAGCCTTACAAGAAGAGGAAATTCAGACAGAGAGAGACACAAGGGTGTGCGCACGAGACAAGGCCACATGAGGACACAGCGAGAAGGTGACCTCTGCAAGGCAAGGAGCGAGGCCTCAGGAGAAACCAAACCTGTCCACACCTGATCTTGGACTTCCAGCCTCCAGACTGTGAGGAAACTATTTTCTATTGTGTAAGCCATTCCATCGGTGGTATTTTGCTATGGCAGCCCTAGCAAATACATACACTAGCATGTAGGAAGAGAAATCCTATAACTATATTATTTATTGCATTTATAATTGTGAGATAATATTATGTTAACATGAATGTGCTTATTTTAACATAAGTATGTTTAATACAAAATATTAGTATAACACTAAACAGACTCCATCTGCTCACAATTGTCCCTCTTTACCTAAGAATGTCTACATAAAACATCAGGTGCTCTTAAAAAGAAAGTAAAGAGGTTTTTTCCCCAATGTTTAAAAATTTACTTTTCAATTACAGTTGACATGGTAAAAGCGTTTTCTTAAACAATTCAGATCAAATTCCTTGACAGCCTTCTCAACCCTGCATTATTTCACATTCATGGAGGAAACATTTACACTGTGTCTTTGGAGTCCAAACAAAGACACCCTCAATTCTCCCACCTCTTCCAGAACTGCCAGGCCTCTGCACATGCTCACCCTGCCACCTGAATGCCCCGACCCCCTGCCTTCCTCGGGCTTTAAGACCAGGCCCTGAGCAAGCACTCAATACACATGCACAGCAAGCCAACTTGGAGATGAGCCAACGAGTGCACTTCAAAGACGAAGCTGCTGGGCCCAGAGAGGGGCAGAGACTGGCCCAGTGTCACACAGCTGGGACTAGGCACCAGTTTCCTGGCTCCCAATTCAGTAAGGCTCTCCTCCTAGCCCAGGAGGCCTCCCTGCTCATCAGTTCTGCCTCAAACAGGAAAACCATGTGTTCCTTCAGCTTGAAACTCCCAAATCCAAGTCCCTGTTCAGCTCTGGAAAACCCTTTGGCCACCAGTGGCAAAACAAAGCGGCAGAATGGGCATTGGCCCGCATCAAGCTTTTCATTCCTCCACTGCTTATGGTCTGAAGCCAGATTTGTTACCAAAAATAGGTGCAGCTTCTCTCCAACAGGAACATCCGAGGATTTAGTGAAACTTATCAGAACTCCCTCCCCATCATTTACACTCCACACCGCACCCCTCCTGATTTTGAATTTTCTAGCGGAAATAACCAGAGGTCAGAAGCTGCCCTGGCTTTTCCCACCAAGACTTATCTTGGTGGCGACACAGCTTTCAGGGCTCCTCCCCCCTCACTGGCCTTAGAACTCAGGCGGCAGGAGACCTGAGTGACAGCACACCGTGAACTCCAGGATAAAAAGCTTTGCCCGTAAAGTAAACCCAGTTCTGACCCCTGCCCTCTGTGCGACCCTGGGCAAGTCAGGTTGCCCTCAGTGTGCCCATCTGTGAAATAGGGACAATCAGAGCGCCCGCCTCTACGGAGAGGACTAGCCATGCTCAGGTGTGTAAGGGGTGTAGTCTTGCACCTGCTTTGAAAAGGCCATTTGTTTGAACAGGAGCGCCCTCTAGCGTCTGGATCTGGAAATCACTCTGCCAGTAAGGCAGCCAGCCAACACCTTGTACCAACGTAATAAAAACCCTTGGGAAGATATGTAAAAAGACAACAGCTCCCATTTATTTAGAGCCTACTATGTGCCCTGCACTCTCCCTATTGTTCTCCACAATGAGATGCTGACATAATCCCCACTTGAAAAGAAAGGGGGATTTCTCATCCCCAGATGAGAAAACTGAGGCTCAGAGACATGAAGCCACTTGCTCAAGGTCACACAGGAGGGAGGGCTGGATTTGAACCCAGATCTGTCTGACCCCAAAGCTCCATTCTTTACTGGAGCCCTAGAATTGGGAGACTGTGCACAGTAACAGACCTTAAGGAGGTCCACTCCGATATTTCACCGGGCCAACAGAGAAACGGAGGCGCAGAGAGGACAAGTAACTGCCTCAGAGTCACACAGCAATTACTCCCCAGACCCCTGGCTCCC
This sequence comes from Cnephaeus nilssonii, assembly GCF_951640355.1. Classification (NCBI taxonomy): domain Eukaryota; kingdom Metazoa; phylum Chordata; class Mammalia; order Chiroptera; family Vespertilionidae; genus Cnephaeus; species Cnephaeus nilssonii. The sequence goes on along the minus strand of NC_137093.1, from coordinate 22,877,762 downwards.
TGAAGTGTTTTGCCCACATGCCCACCCCTCTGGAGCTTCTACCCTGCGTTTATCATTCCCTTTAGCGGTCACAGGATCGGCGTGTCCCTTCTCACCGCTCTAAGCCTGGAATGTCTGAAACAGCAACGGCTCCCCTGGGACAGCAAGGGTTGCCAGCCTGTCTTTCCCGCCCATCCGCATGAAGTTCCCAACAGCACGAGGCTGGCCACGGCCCACTGAGGACCAGGAGGGGCTTTCAAGGCAGGGGAGTCATCAGCGACACAGGGCTCTCGTTTCATCTTATGTTATGGATCCTACGGCCTTACAGGGGCAGTGGTCCTGCTGGAGGGGCCCTAACAGGTGGAAGAGTTGGAACGTGCCACAACGAAGGACATGCCAGGGGGAACTGGCCTTGGTCCAGCGGAATTCTTATAAACCCCACAGTGGAGTTAGTGGGGCCTGGTCATGCTTAAGGGATTCTGAGTGCCTCTTCCTAGGGGCTCAGAAATGCCGGGAAATATCTAAAGGGGTAAAACAATCTCATGACGTGGGCTTGGTGTTTTAATCCTCCTGGGAGGTCCTCTGAAATTCCTGCCCAAGCATCTCAACAACCTCTAGATATGGGAAGGACAGGAATTACCTTCCCATTATACAGATGGGAAAAGTGAGGCTGGGAAGGATAGGGAATGTGATGACACTGTGTGTCTAATGGACATTTCAAATTCAACAAGGCCAGAGCACTGCCACATGCTGACAGGCTTGTGCAGAAAGGGCCCCTCGCGGTAGCTGCCGGGGAGGGTAAACAGAGGCCAAAGAGCCCCGGCCCAGAAGCCTGAAGTCAGGATGCGGAGGGGGAGCCCGGCGAACCAGAGATTCAAGAGGCGGAGACGGCAGATGTTACCCCACGATGTGAAGTTTGAGGGGTTCAGCTTCCTGGCCCCGAAGCACTCTTCGGAGGTGGAGCAGGATGCCCAGATGATCTGAGCCCCACCGCAGGTGCCGTAAGGAAAGCTCAGCCATCCCATCATAGGGGTGGAGCTGGGATTCGAACTTGGGAAGCCTGGCACTGAAGCTAATATGCTTGGTTACAGCACCCAGCCTCCCCCAGGCAGGGAGGTTGTCTGTCCCGTTCACTGCCGACGCCCCAGCCCTGTTATAGTGCCTGGCACACAGTAGGTGCTCGGTAGACGTGGGCTGATGGACCACCCAAACGACCCAGTCTGCCAAAGGGGTTGTGGGGATGGAAATGGCTGGAGTCTGAACGCGACGCGATGCTGTCGCTGTCATTTTTATTACTAGCTCCTGAACCTCAGGTCTTGGTGCCTTCAGCTTGTGCTGAGGGTCTAGTCTGGCTTTGCAGCGTGTGCGGTTAGAAGAGAACTGGCTATTTTTGTGCTGTTCAGTGGGCCTGAGGTCTGGGTCACAGGACAGCTTGCGTCATGAGATGTCTGCATCTGACTCCAGTTGTGGGTGCCCTTTAATCCCGGCTGCAGAGGAGAGGACAGGGTTGGTGCCAGGCTCCCTGGCTTCTAAGCCACTTACTAATGGGTCTAGGCGAGTCTCTAAACCTCTCAGATGGTCGGTCTGCCACCTGTAGAATGGGAGCGAAGGCAGCATCTCCATCGCAGCCGTTTCACATCAGTGGGCACTCATCCTCTTGGAGTTTGGGTTTCCCCACCTGTAAGGGGCGTTGTGAGGCCTAATCGAGATGCCACATGGGGAAGTGCTTGGAGGGAGAGGGACGCAGGCATGTGTTGCCTCAAGACCTTTATTTTTATTCCTGGTGGTGATGATAGCCTGGGGGAGGGATACAGCTAAGCAAACAGTAGCAAGAAAGCCTGGGCACAGAGCAGCCAGCCTCCCCATATTTAGACATTTGGACATTTTTCCATGGAAAACAATCTGGCCACGAAGCCCAGCACGGGGAGACAGAGCTCACCAACCACAGCGGAGGACCAAGCGGTTTCCCCTCATCCCATGGAGAATGGGACTTCCAACCACAAAGCCGGGCGAGGAGGCGCCTGAGAGGGGGCAGGCGAGGGACCACAGCCAACAGTTCGGGGGGCCGCCCTGGGTCTCGGAATCCACAGCACATGGCATCTTCCTGAAGGCACTGTCACACGTGACCCTCCGGCAACCTCCTGAGCTGTAGGTGACATGGAGGAGAGGGAGGTGGCCAGCCACAGCTAGCCTCCCAGGCTCATGGCCGTTATATCCCCACCCGCACAGAAAAGAAGACCTGTTTCTAGTTACTAAGTCCTGCCCCGTGTCAGGATGCAGTGCCCCTCATCTAAGCTGATCCCCAGTACCGTCCTGCGACGTGGGACTGACCACCCCACTCACAGGTGGGAAACTGAGGCTCGGAGGGGCGATGTGACTTGCTTTGGATGAAACTGGGATTCTCGGCCACAGCCCTCTCCCTCCAGAGCCCAGCTTGGCCCAGGGTGATATCCTTCCATAACCCTCCGCCCTGCAAAGCTGGACGTGAATATAAAGCTCTCCTGTGGGCTGGCAAGCTGCCTCCAGCCTGTGGGCCTCAGTTTCCCCATCTGAGAAACCAGAAGATCCAACTCAATGAAGTAGTTAAAATGACACAGAGGGAGACCCGGGCTCCGATACAGGCTCCGTCCAACACTTCCTGGCTGGGGGACCTTAGGTGAGCTGCTTAACCTCTCTGGTTTCCTAAATGCAACATGGGGATAATCATGAGATCTACCCAGAGGGTCCCCTTGATATGACAAGGCACCCAGGATGCTGAGCGTGCTTGGGGGCGGGGGGAGGGTACCATATTATTACTACTATCACTGTAATTGACAACCACAGCAGCCATCTTGATGCCACCGGTGCTGGGACCGCCTGGCTCGGTTATCTCACAACAGAGGAGATTAAGTAACTCAAAACAGCCGTGGCAGCGGTGGCCCCCAGCTACAGTTACTAATGATCCGAAAAAGACACTTGATCTTCCTCCCCCACTTCCCAGCTGATGCTGCCGGTGACGGGGCCTGACAGCGGGCCTGACAGCAGGGGCGGGTGGCTTCTGCCCCCAGAGCACAACTGCAGCTACACAGCGGATGTGGGCCGCCCACAGGAAGCCGCTGACATCCCACAACAAATGACGACTCGGCAGAGGCCGGCTGCAGCCCACACCTGGCCCACTTCTGAGGAGTGGACGTGGGGAGTGACATGAAGGGTGAGCAGAGGCATGAGATGGAGCAGAATCATCAATGAGTTGTGGATAGTGACAGCCTGGGAGCCACCCAAGTGGCTGACAGCCTGGGGGAGGGATACAGCTAAGCAAACAGTAGCAAGAAAACCTGGGCACAGAGCAGCCAGCCTCCCCATATTTAGACATTTGGACACTTTCCGTGGAAAACAACCCGACCACAGGGGCACGGCGAATGCGTCCAGGCTGACGACGGGTGGGCCTGAGAGGCGCCATCCAACAGCATGTTAGCAAAGCATTTTTAAATAACATGGGCACGTTCCTGTCATCCGAGAGCTGTGTGTACCCGGCATCGCTCATGCACTCTCGAGTAGTCAGCCAGGCGCACCTATGGATGAAACTCCCAGAGGCACACATGATGTGGGACCCCGGACATTAGTCGAAATCTGGTGAAGGGGGCAGCGTTTCTCAGCCTCGGGGCTGTGACATTTGGGGCCAGGCCCTTCTCTGTGGTGGAGGTGGGGGTGCTGCCCTGTGCCCTGTAGGATGTTAGGCACCATCCCCAGCCTCTATCCACTAGCTGCTAGTAGCACCCCCCTGGTTGTGACCATCAAATGACACCACGAGACTTTGTCCAATGTGCCCTGAGGGTCGGCCTGGAAAAGCACCACCCGGAATCAAGTCTGAGTCTGGTTCACAGTATTGCACCTGTGGTGATCCCCTGGTTACTGTAAGATGCTAACATGAGGGGACGCTGGAACTTCCTCTACTATCACTGCAACTTGACTTTCTAGAAATCTAAAGCATTCCAAAATGAAGTCTCATTTAAACAAGAAGGGGGGTGGGGGGCACTGTTTTAGCCAGAGGTGTCAGTGAAGACCCCGAGAAGAGGAGACACCGGCAGAAACCTGCGAGCAGGGAGGATGGGGCTGAGGGACAAGGGGTGGGTGCACGTTCCCATGCAAAGCTGCAGTCGGGAGGGGAGACCACTGGCCACCACCCTGGACCTGGGCAGCAGTTCCTGGTCCGTTGGTCCCACTCAATCGGACAGAGGCTTCCTGGGAAAGAGGAGGAGCTAACATTTGCTGGGGAGCAGCTTCCAGGGGTCACAGGAGTGTCCCAAATAGAAGACAGGAAGGCAGCGCGTCCCCACTTTGCAGATGACAAAGCTGAGGCCACCTGGATCCGTCGCAATCTGAAGCCTGTGGATCTTCTGCATTCCCCAGCTTCCCCGGAGCTCACCAAGCAAGAGTGCCAGCTCAGCATTCCAGACACCCGGCTAATCTGCACGCGTGAGCCGGGCCCTCTTCAGGGCCCCGGAGGGATGAGGAGATCGTAGGCACAGTGCAAAACCAGCAGCGAGCCCACATGCTCTGAGACCTCGTCACCCACAGGAGGCGGGTGACGAGTGGAAATCTCTCCTAGCTTCACACCCAGGAAAAACCTTCTAAACCGTCTCGCCTTACCTCTTCATAGTTCAGATGGGGAAACTGAGGCTCATAGAAGCAAAGATGTGCCCAAGGTCACATTGAGAGTTGGGGAAAAGCCAGGTGAGGGGAGTGGTGTCTCTCTCTCTCTACCCCCAAAGCAGCCCCTGAGTCCTCCTTCCTACCTACCTCCCACCTGCCAGACTGTGTGTGTGCTGGTTCCTGGGGCCCACCACAAGCATGCCAATGGGTCTTGCGTTTTCTCACACCCATCCCAGCCCTTTGCACATGCTGTTCCCTCTGCCCACCACACCCTTCCCCTGCCCCACCACAGCATCACTATGTATCCCCCAGGGCTTGGCTTCCTCGGGTGCTCGTGGAACCCCACGATGAGACCGTGTCCCCACAGCTCTGGGCATGGCCCCGTCCTCGCACACACACGGTATTTGCTCCAATGTCTTGTGCAGGGTCCATGTCGACACGAGATTGCAAGTCACACAGGTCAGTAACCATGTCTGGATTGCTCACCCTGTGCTCCAAGTACCTGACCCCGGCTCCGAACTGCTGCTGCTCAGTGTGTGTTGAATGACTATATGTTGGTAGCCGGCTGCTGATGCTCCCAGCACCCACACTGAGCTCCCCATTCCTGGGGATGGCAGCCTGCACCTCAGTCATCTCTGCACCTCCAAATCTGACACCAATTCCAACACCACCAAGCAATTCTCCGATACCAGCAGGGTGTCCTACAATTTACACCAACGTTCACACTCTCATCTGAAGTCAGCATGAGATCCCACAGGTGAAGAAGGGCTCAGTCCCACAAGACGCGCCCCCCCCCCCCCCCACACACACACGCACGTCAGACACCAGTGGCAACTCCAGGTTGTCACCTGTATTTCTGAGCGCCGGGCTAGAAATCAGAGGTTCCCATGACCCCCTTCCTTGGATTCCAGTGATTTGCTAAGAGAAACATGTTACGCACTAGATGACCAGGCTACAAGAAAAGGCTACAGCTCAGGAAGAGCCAGGTGGCAGAGGTGCCCGGGGCAAGGTATGTGGGAAGGGGCGGAGCTTCTCTGAGTGTGTACTTCTCCCTGAATCTCTATGTTCACCAACCCAGAAGCTCCTGAACTCCATCCTTTTAGATTTTAAGGGGCTTCATTATATAGGCATGATTGATTATATCACTAGCCATTAGTGACCGATTCGACCTCCAGCCCCCTCCACCCCCCAGAGGTCAGAGCTGGGACTAAAAGTTCCCACCCTCTCATCACTGGTTGGTTTCCCTGGCAACCAGCTCCCATCCTTACCTCAGGTGTGGCTTAAGGGGGTTTGTTATCAATATTAAGGCATCTTTATTGCTCTGATCACTTAGGCAATACCACGGGTTTTAGTGGCTCCCAGGGCTGTCAGGCACAAAGAGGTCTGTGACTGAAAGGGTGGGGGAGAAAACCCAAATATATATATATTTTAAAGAATAGTTTATTTTTTTTCTTAGAGAGAGAGGAAGGGAGAGGGAGAGAAACATTGATGTGAGAAACACTGTTCGGCGTCCTCCTGCACGGCCCCTACCAGGGATCGAACCCACAACCTGGCACATGCCCTGACCGGGAATCAAACCTGCAACCCCTTAGTACACGGGATGATGCCCAACCAACTGAGCAACACCGGCTGGAGTGATATTTCTTATTATGAATCACAATATCACAGCCTCCCGAACACCAAGCCCACAGTCTTTTTTTTGTAATTAAAAAACCCACAAAGATTGTTTTTGTAATTAAAAAAACCACAAAACTAAGTCAATATATGTCACCCTACAGGTGTAATATGACCAGGTCCAAAGGTCAAGAAGCCAAGGATGTGGACCAGGAGGGGCTCCTGTTTTTCAACTGCTCCAGGGGGCCCGGGAGGGAGGGCCCACTCTGGGGGAGAAGCAGCTGAAGGACGTCTCCTAAAACTGTATTTTTAGGGCCTCCGGAAAATTCCCTGGGCGAGAGGCATCTGAAGTATTTGCAAACATTCAGCAGGAGGAAAAATAATATTTTCCAAGTCTTTCCCCTTTTGGGCGTTCTCAACCCAGTGGCAAATGTTCTAGAAAACTCCAAGGCCCACCCGTGACAATTCCTCATTAAGCCCCTCTGATCACGGAGACCTGATGAATGCCATCTGAAGCACCATCACCTACTGCCCACCCTGTAGTGTCACAGATGAAAAAAACAGAGGCCCAGAGAGGGGAAGCGATTTGTCCAGGGACACACAGCAGGCCAGCCTCAGAGTCAAAACAAGATTTGAAAAGCACTTCCTACCCCCAAAACCACTTCCGCATGGGTTCCCTGCCTTTGGCATTTCGCCAGAAAAAGTTTCAGGTTTTTTTTCTGTTATACAGAGGAGAGAACGCAACATGAGGGTTTCCACTTTTTACGTTTGCTCAGTAAGTTCATTGAGAGAAAAACGAAATCTACTCTCATCTCATAAAAGCCGGGGCATTTTCACACACACACAAAAGCAAGAGGATATAATTTCAGAACACAGAATAGCCCTTTAAATCAAAGAAATGTCACTCTCGGGAAGACTCACCAAAGCTGTCCTTGTTTTCCTGGTCTCCCCGCCCCTCAGGCCACTTGTGACCACCTGTGGACCACTGATCCCAAGAGAGTCCGGATTCCCTGCTCTTCCACAAGCCCCCGCCCCTCCCCAACACCCCTGCTCCTTGAAACCACCACCATTTGTTCAAGAAAACAGAGACGGTGCTGGCAGGCAGAGCCCAGAGGCCAACCTGGCTGAGGCGGAGGAGAGGGAGGAGGAGAAGAGAAGCCGCAGCCTGGCGCCACTCACCCAGAGGTAGCGCAGGAGCTTCAGCAAGCCGGGGCAGTAATAGTACTCCATCGCTCCGCTCTGCCGGGCCTGGGCTGTGCACAGTGCATCGGAGTGCTTCCCGTTTTCCTCGGGAGGGGGCGGCTCTTCCCTCAGGGCTGGTCACGCAGGAATCAAGTTCACGGTGGCATGAATCATTCAGAGGCCGGCTGGCAGCCAGGAGACCAGCCAGACACCCTGCGCCCTGCGAATGGCCACGCCGCCTGCCGGGCGGGGAGCCACTGCTCAGGTCCCAGGAGCCCGTGAACCCGTGAGCCCCGCCTGCAGCACCTTTGGTGGCCTGTCCAGCAGGGCGGGGCCAGGGGTGGCTCCTCCTAAAGCCGGGAGCTGTCTGGACCTTCAGCCCTCCTGGAGGTGCTGGGGGATGGCAGGGATCCCAGCTGGGTGGCAGGAAAAGCCAGGATGTGTGTGTGAGACAGTGTGACTGTGTGTGAATGTGAGTTTTACACAAGGGTGTGTTTGTGCTAGTGTGTGGATGTGTGTGCTGGTGTGTGTGCAAGCGTGGTATGAGGGAACGTGTGAGTAGCAGTGTGTGTGGTTTCTCCCCAAACCGCACATCGAGGGGGAGAGCCCCCAGCTCCTGACGCAGAAAGGAAATAAATGAACTCAGGATCCTGTTGGGTCACACAGTCCTTCCTGGCCTCAGTCAGGCTCCTTCCACACTGCTCAGCAGCCCTGGAAGGAGCGCCTGCTTGTCCCCATTGCACAGAGTGAAAAACCGAGGCCCAGAGAGGGCTGATTGGGCAAGGCCACATAGCAGGTTAGAAAATGAGCCAAGGCTGGAATGCGGGCCTCCTGACCACGAGTCCTGGACTCAGTCCACTCCTGAGAGGGTGGGGGTGCTGAGGAAGGGAGAGACCAGCTCTCAGGGTCACCATCTGCCCGCTACACCATGGGGGTGGGAGGAGCATCCATTTTCAGGGACTAAGAATGCAAATTATAGCTCCCAAGGCCACCCCAAGGTGACCTAGCGTAGATGCTTCCTTCACAGGAGCATGATCTTGCCAAGTCCCTCCACCACTCTGAGCCTCGGTTGCCTCTTCTGTGCAATGGGAGGGCACCTTGTTCGGGTGGATGAGGTAGAATAACACAACTAGCTTAGGCCACGCAGCCCTTCCACTGGGAGGCGTTATCCTGCCCACCAGCCAGAGGAAGAAGCTGAAGCTCAAAGGCACTGGGGTCTGTGGCTACTAGCGGTAGGGCAGCCCCAGAGCCCCTGTCAAGAGCCCCCCTTTCTGAGGAGGAAGAAGAGGAAGGGGTGCAGGCACTTGGCAGAGGTGCCAGCTCCCGCTCCGCCGGCTCCTGGGCCCATCTGGTCCACACACTTCAGCCCCCAGCCCAGCATGGGCAGAGGCCCAGCCACTGGCAGGAAATCCCCTGGACACGAGGGAGAAGCTGAGCTCAGCGGCTGAGGAAACCACAGCAAACTTCAAAGCGCTTCGCAAGCCGGCCTGTGGCTTCCTCCATTCTCAGCACCACATCCGCAGGCCATGGGCCCAGCCATTCACTGCCCACAGCTGGAAGGCCGAGCCCTGCTCACTCCCCCGCCCCCCGCCCGACAGTAGAGTCAGAGGGCCAGTCTCACTGACTGGCTGACAGTGCAGTCAGAGGGCAGTCTTGGCTGTGGTACAGCCCGAAAGCTGGCCCCGCTCACTGGCTAACGGTACAGTAGCCAGGCTGGCTCTTGCAGGCTAGCTATGTAGCTGGGGTATATATATATATATGTATGTGTGTGTGTGTGTGTGTGTGTGTGTGTGTGTGTGTGTTGGGGGGGGGAGGTTGACTAAATAACAGTAAAGTCTGGAAGGTGGGCCCTGCTAACTGAGGGGCTAACGGAAAAGTGACAAAGGTTGCCCTTCCCCCCGGAGCAGAAGACCCCACCACACCCCTCACCCTGGGTGGAAGTGACCCCTACCTAGTCTGGGTTATCTCACTCTGGTCAGCCGGCCGCACCCTGAGCCGTGGGATGCTTCTCCTCTGGCCAGGGGAACCACCTGCACTAAAGTGACAATGGTACCCCACACATTGGAAGCCTTCCCTGGCTCCCCAACAAACTGCTCTCTCCTACCACATACCTTGCCCACCTTCCACCACCTGACCCCACTCCCGCCCCGCCCCACCCTCAGGGCGCTTGCTCTGCTATTCCTTGAAAGCTGGCCCTCAGAAATATGTGTCAACCTAGCACCTTATTTGGAAAAAGATCTTTATCAATATGACCAAGTTACGGATGTGGATGTTGAATGAGATCGTCCAGGATTTCCTGGTATGGGCCCTAAATCCAGGGAGTATAATGTAAGAGCCGGAAGGGAAGTCGCAAACACAGGGCAGGTGGGGACAGAGGCAGGACTAGGGCATGCTAGGAACGCCTGGGGCCCCAGGAGCTGCAAGAGGCAGGAGGGGCCTCCCCAGGATCCTTGTAGGGAGCAGGGCCCTCCCCTTGCTGACACCTCGGTTTCTGACTTCTGGCCTCGGAGCTGTGAGAGAATAAATATCTATTGTTTTAGGCTGTCAAGGGTGTGGTAACTCCCATGGCAGCCCCGAAAGAGAATGTGCTCCCCCTTCCTCTTCGCCCGTTTGCTCCTATTCCTGAGGCCTCCAGCTGAAGATCCAACCCTTCTGCCTCCTCTGCAGCCTCCAGCCAGGCCAAAGGCAGCCCCCCAACCACACCCCTCGGGGTCTCAGAGCCCCTCTTTTGGGGAACATTCTTCCTCTTTGTAATTCCTCCTTCAACCTCTCCTCACAGGTCAGCTCCCCCAGGGCCCACCCCGTCAGCCTGGCTGCCCTCATCCTAACGCAACACCTGGCCGCAGCGGGTCCTGGGACAATTCTTATTAACGTTCTCCATTCATCCCAAAAAGGACGGACTGTCCAAACCATCCTATAACCCTACTTGACGTGCTTAGCTTTTAGCAGAAACCCATCCAGAAAAAAGATGGGAGGTTTTAAAGTTGACATCAGCATTCACAAAACAAAACAAACAAAACACACACACCAAACAGATAGAAAACTGGGACCCCCTCCCAGGAGTGATTTTGCTTGGGTGTTAGTTTTTTGGGGGGCGGGGAGTGAAGAGGACAGGGAAGGCAGGTGCACTTTTTTGTTTTTTTAATTAGCTGCCAACATTTAGGCATCAGCAGAATTTCATGTGGTAATGCAGACCCCTGGCTTCTCTATAAAGACGGCAGGCTGGCCTCCCATGGGTCTGCATTCCTGTGCGGGGACAGACAGGCAGGCACTGCACCTACTGTCTGGGGCCTGGATCCACCTCATTCCTCCCACTCCCCACAGCCCCGGCCCAGACCACATGCTGGCCCTCCCGGGCATCTGAAGGCTTTAAAATGGATTTTTAGAGAGAGAGGAAAGAAGAGGAGGGGGAGAGAAGGAGAGGGAGAGGGGGAGGGGAAGGGGGAGGGGAGAGGGGAGAGAGAAGGAGGGGGAGGGGAGGGTGGGGGAGGGAGAGAAATCGATGTGAGAAGGAAACATCCATTGCCTGTCTCCTGCACACCACCTACCGGGGATTAAGAATGCAACCCAGACATGTGCCCTGACCAGGAATCGAACCAGCGACCTTTCAGTGCACGGGACGATGCCCAACCAACGGAGCCACGCCAGCCAGGGCACAGGCACCTGAATTTACAGACCTCGGGAGAGGATGGCATGTCTCCTAGAGGCAGCCAGGGCACTGGTGAGGGTGTGGACGCTGAGGGCAGACGGCCTGCGTTCAAATCCTTACCCCAGCACTAGCTAGCTGTGCGATGTTGGGCTGGTTGTCAACCTCTCTGTGTCCTAGTTCCCTCAAGAAAATTAGGGGTGACGACAGTGCCTGCCTACCCCACAGGGTCACTGGGAGGGGAAATGAGGTCATACATGGTTACATGCTCAGAGCCCAGAGCTCAGTAAGCACTCCAAGCATCTCAGCCATGACTTCCTGTTGTCCTATCAGTTCAGCCATGCTGCCTGGCAGGGTAACAAGGTCAGCCCATCAGGGCCAGGGATTACCGACCCCAAACAGGTACCTCTGAGCTCATCCCACCAGGGCAGAGCCACTGCACAGGGTGTTAGAAACCCCTCCACCTCCACCCCCGCCACCCCCGCCCCAGAGCAAGGACGATGGACCAGGGACAGAAATGCATCAGGGCAGAGGCCCTGGGTGCCTAGCAAGGGGCAAACCTGGGAAAACAAGAACCGCGGCCCCAGGGTAACCTGTTCTCCCCAGGGCGGTTTAGAGCCCCTGACCTTTCCTCCCTAAAGATAACATCTAGGCCTTGGTTGTGTTTCAGCTCCAGGTCCAGAAAAGTAGCAAAACCAGACCAATGGCCCGCGGCTGCCTCAGGACCAGCTGCCTTGACTAATGACTCCCCGCCCTGATGCCGACCCATCAGTGGAGACAAGACCCTGAAAGTCACACCTGGAAAGCTGATGAATTAATTCTACTAAGACCCTCCCCTGAGACCTCCCCTAAGATTTCCACCTGCAAGAAAGATAAACACGCTCTGGACAAAGGACCCAGTGTGCGCTCCCCCTCCAAGGAGCACGCTCCTCCCATTCCCCATATGCGCAGACCCACTAGCCTCTAAGGGGCCCCAGGAGACTTGCAACCAAGGGAGCAATGGGCAGCGGCAGCTCATCCCGGGCTAACCCCTGAACCTGCCTCCATGGCCCCTTTTCTCTGTGCAGCCCTTCCCTTTGGATATCCCCATCTCCACCCCCTTTTCCTTAAATAAGTTAGTTTTCTTTGATCACTGTCTGGGATGGCTATTTACCTGCCCACGCACCACCCATGTTAACCTTTCAGGTGTTATCAACGGCAGGATGTGTGAAACCACTTCAAACACACAACTGGAAATAAAAAAGGAAAACACGTTTCACCCCCTCTGGCCCAGCTTGCACTCCTCTGGACCATGCAGAGGGGCGCACAGGGGAGTCCGGGGCAGGAGAGCGACAAAGACAAGAAGGAGCCGGTCCAGCACGGAGGACCGACGTGCTACAAGGCAGCTGCACCAGAAACATGTCCCTGGGGAAAGACGTCAGGCGTGAAGAACACATGCCATGCAATTCCAGGGACAGGACACTCCCAGAAAGGCAAACCAGTGGAGACGGGGTAGATCAGAGGTCTACGGGGGCAGGGGATAGGGGGGCAGGGAGTGACTTAATGGAGACGGGTTCTCCCTGGGGTGATGAAAAGTTTCTGGAATTAAATAGGGGTGATGGCTGTGCAACTTTGTAAATTTACTATAAAGTATTAAGTTGTACACTTAAAATGAGTGAATTTTATAATCTGTACATTATACCTTTATAAGCTTTGGAAGGGGAGGAGAAGAAAGAAAGAGGAAAAGAAGAAGCGGGAGAAGGAGGAGGAGGAGGGGAGGAGGAGGAGGAAGAGAAAGAGGATTAAGAGAAGGAGGGTGAGGAGAAGGAGGAGGGGGAAGAGGAGGAGGAAGAGGGGGAAGAGGAGGAGCAGAAAGGGGAGGAGGAGAAGGAGGAGGATGAGAAGGAGGCGGAGGAGGGGGAGGAGCCATCAGTGAAGACAAATGGGGAGGGGGGCCAGGGCAGTGAGGCTGCAGAAGAACTGTCCCCACCTCAGCCCAGCAGCTCTGATGTCCGGCTTGTAAATGGAAACTGACAAGAAGCATGATGGGTAACAGAGCTGCGTGACACGTGTGCCTAAATCCGGCATGCATTAAAAATAATCTAAATGGTCGTGAAAAATGGCTTTTTCAGTTTAGAGAGAAGGTCCTAATGCAGAAGGGGTTAAGAATAAGTAATAAAATGTACTGTTGAAAATAGATTGCCTCCATCCTGCCCCCTGGTGGCCACTCTTGAACACCGCACAAGGAAACTGGTGCTTTCCTTAATCTGGAAGATAGGATGGGGGGAAAGAGAGAAACTGCAGATAGAACACCCCCTGGAGGTTGCTCAGGTCATTTCTGATGTCACCTAACGTGGAGTCCTGCCTGTGGCACCTGCCTATTTATTGTATGAGCCTAGGCCAAGTCATGTCACTTCCTCAAGCCTCAGTTTCCGCATAAATTGTGGCAAGGATTCGGAGAGATAACGCGTATGACACAAGACTGCCAATACCCCATGTGAAGGCAGCTGGGTATGGCTAAATTAAATATACACATAATTAAATAAATATATATTTTGTTCCAACATGTAAAAATGGTGAGATTTAACATTAAGATCAAGATCCTCAGTTTTGCTTGAAATACCAGATGGTCCAACCGCTCAGGGCAGGGACGAGCTGGAATGCAACAGTGCTTCCCTCCTTCCTCCCCATTTACCACAAAATCCCCGTCCCTGCCCAGCCTGGCTTCTGCGTGGAGCTCCTGACAGGATCTCGAGGGAAAGCACCTGCAAATGTGGGTTCAGAAGCCCCAAGGTGACCTGGGGCACGTCTGAGGCTGGACATTTAACAATCACCAGATCAGGGGATGTCTGAGGTGGATGGAGTATGACTTGGTCCTTGGAACTCTGCCCCCTCCCCACTAATTTCTCCATTTTCCTCCCAAACTGCCTCTGTTCAGTAAGGACGAGCCGCCCTGAGAATACGAGGGTCCTCACTCAGGAACTACGTGTCCAGAACGACAAGTCACTGCTGCATCACAGCTTCAAGCCTCCCGGCCTTGCTTGGGCTGAGCCTTCTGCCCAGGTGGCCCTTCCTGCCTGCCCCCTCCTCCTCACTCTCAAGACCCAGCTCCGATGGTACCCGAGCCTTTCTGGCTCCCCCACAACCAAGTCAAGGGGGACAAATCACTCTGCCCTCCTGGTCGCTGATTCAGACGTTCACTCGCTCACTCATTCATGTATTCAACTGAACATCAACAACAACACAGAGTCAAACAGGGAATCAAGACCCCCCTCCTGCAATTCTCATCCGGGGCAGGGAGATAAGAACCAGAAAACAAAGTAACACTGAGTGCAGAGAGAGGTCAGAGTTGTGAAGACAGTAAACGCGGGCAATGGGATTATAAAAATGATGGGTGTGTTCATGAGAGCCAATAAGTGGGGGGAAAACAAGTGTCTACCAATCGACGAACAGATAACCCAAACGTGGTGTGTTCACAGGAGAAGACTGCTCAGCCATAAGCAGCGATGAAGCCCTCACACAGGCTGCAGCGAAGGTGAGCTTCCGCACACGGTACATCACGTGTGGGAAGGAGAGTCCACATCCCAGACAGATAGGAAGCCACAAAACCTTTATTCTCAACTTGTCTTTTAAGCACAACCTTTGAGGAGTTCTTTCTAGCAGTCCCTATGTAGTCTTTCATTTTTATTTTTCCCCCTTCCCATTGGAACGCCAAGTCAGCCAACTGGAATTCAAAGAGACTCTGGAACCAGGAGCAGCGGTGTGTCCATTGGGGGCGACCTCAGGTGGACTGCATTCCCAGGAATTCCCAGCCTGGTCATTAGAATCCGAACCGCCCCAGCCCCATTCTCCAGTCACTACAACAGTCATCAGGGCCAAATGCTTCCAAACCTTCCTGGTGGCCCTGGCAGATGCTTGTACAGCGAGGGCGCTGTGACGACAGAGTGGCTGGGAGGCGGTGCCGCCCCTCAAAAGCAAGGCCCACGGTTTCCTCAGCAAGCGATGTGTAAGTCTGAGCTCACCATTACCAAGACACACTGCGGTGTCCAGGAAGGACGCATCAAAGGAAAGGCTAAAAGCGAGGCCAAGCCGTCCCCTGGACTCTGGAGCATGTCCCTCGTGTGGAGCAGTGTCACGCCCCTAAACCTCTGCCCAGGCTGCTCCTTCCACCGGGCAAACCACCTCTTCCCAGACCACACCCAACTGGCAAACACCGGTTCTTCCTCCGAGACTTCCCACACGTGTCCCTCCTCTGTGAGACTCCCCCACATGGAGATAGCCCAGCAAGGTCTGAGACACAGTCTGAAAGACGGGGAAGAACCTGACCCTAAATTGGAAACCAACAGCACGAAATCATTCATAAACAGTGTGGGAATAAAAGCAGACATTTATCAGCGAACCCCCCTCAAAACGCAGGTCCGGCCTACTGCCAGAGGAGTAGGGGCTACCAGCAGGGCCCAGGGCACAGGACCCCAGTCCCCACGTGGAGGGTCACTTTGGCCAAGTCAGGCCCTCTCTCTAGGCCTCAGTTTCCCCATTTATAATGAGAGAGTTGAAAAGTGAGGAAAAAGGGAGAGCAGAGGAAGAGAGGGAGCCAGGAGGAGGAAGAATGGAAAGGAGCTAGCAGAGAAGGGGATATGGGAAAAAGGAAGGAGATTGGGAGAAAGGAAAAGTGGTCACTGACCATTCTGAGCGCTGAGTAATCTCACTGCTCACAGAAATACTCCTGCGGCCAGATAGGACCATCCTCATTTTAGGGAAGAAAAACTGTTCAAGGAGGTCCATCGAGTCACTTGCTCAGGGTCACACAGTGTCAGAACTGGAACATGAACCCACTTCTTTCAGCCTGCAAAGCCCAATGCTGAGGTCCCAGAGTCGGACTTTGAAGCCATCAGAAAGTGATCTGAATATCAGCACCTCCTGGTGGCCACTCCACAGAATTGCAGGCATGAATCCTGGAAGCAGAGAAATGAGGTCTTCCATCCCAGCCCATGGGGTTCAGGCCCCACCCATCCACCTCTGAAGGAGAGAAAATCAAGCAGGCAGCAGTGAGGCAGAGGCCTGGGGGCCTGAAGGAAGGCGCCAAGGCAAGCCATGCCAGGACTCCAAGGACAAAGGCGCCTCAATGGCAGGGAGTGGAAGAGGAGGAGCCGGGGGACCAGGGTGGGTGCCAGTGTGCCAAGACTATAGAAAGACCGGTTTTAAATGCTTTCTCTCTATAACCTTTGTCTTTACCCCACACACAAAAGTTCAAGTACAATCAGATAAGCTGAGTCGGTGCACTGGAGAGTGAATGGAGGAAAGGGTAAGACAGAAAACAGGGAAGGGAGCCTTCGACGGAAACACCGGGCAGGTTTCGAATGTATGAGAGTCTGCAAGCCTGTGGCTGAGATCTGGCGCTGGGAAACTTTCCGGGGCTGCTCGGCAGATGACTCCAGAGGTCCCAGTTCCTCTGGCTCTGCCGCCCCAGCCCCACAGTCAGGCTTTTTAATTCTGTTGCAGCCATTACCCCATCAGGTCCCTGCACAAACCCTACCAGGGCGCCTTCTTCACCCCATTTCACAGAGGAGGAAGCCAAGGTCGGGGGAGTGACGTTTCTTGCCCACGGCCATAAAGCTGGGAAGAACGGGCCTAGGATTTACATGCTGGGGGATCCCCTATCTCAGAGACATGAGCCCGGGCACAGGCATTGCTGACATGCACAAAACTGTGTGAGCAAAAAGGACCTGTGAGCAGAACTAGAGCCGCCTCGTTAAAGAAACACCTATCTTAGAGGCCCCCGCACGGGCCCCGGACCCAGGTGGGACCTCATGAGCAAGCGTAGTGCTCAGCAGATCTCCAAGTATCATGGAACTAAAGTCCAAAAACAGAAAAGGAAAGGAAATCGCTGAAAATCCGAGGTGGTGAAGCCCTGGAACCCATTTGGGGACACAGGCTCTGGAGGAGGGAGCTTCCCTGGGTCCTGCTGCATCACTGACCCGCCTCCTTCCACAGGTGAGGAAACAGGCTGAGGGAGAGGAGGTGCTGGCCCCAGAAGACGCAAAAACAGTAGTAATAATAATAATAACAATAACACTTAGTAAGATGTTTGCTGTGAACTCCCCACATGACCCTATCTGACCCCCACATCCGCCCTGTGAAGTAGATACTATTATTATCCCCGTTTTACAAATGAGGAAACTGAGGCCAGAGGCCCATTTGCATGCAGAGCTACGATCTGAACCCTGGCGATCTGGCTCCGCCAGCCTAACACCGCCTCCCACGAGGACCGCCACTACCAGAGACTGTGCTGTGTGCTGGGCCCTATGCACATTCTTACTCCGTCCTCCCAATGGTGCAGAATTAAGAATCGTGATCCCATTTGCCAGTGAAGAAACTAAAGTACAGAGAAATGAAGCAAAGTGCTCAAACAGGCTAAGAGGAGAGGGTGGTGGGATTCAAACCCAGGACTTTCAGACCCCAGCACACGTTCTCTTAACGGGTCCATGCCCGTAGCTGGGGTTACCTCTCCGCATTGGGCCGGAAACCTGAGAGGGAGGAAGGCTTTCTCGGCAGAGCCTCCAAACCTCCTCCACGTCGGGAACCGCAGCCGTGCGGGCTGGACAACACCACATCCCCAGACAGGCGCCTGCCTGGCCTTGACGCCTCAGGCCCCCGGGCCAGCCCTGACTCTCCACACAGCCATAGTCACCATGGATGGTGTCCCATGACCAGCACCACCTGCAAACCCACTCCGGCCACGCCGGGACCACTCACCACGAAGGCCCCGCTCCTCTTATCCTTGCAGAAGCTGTGGCTCCTCCGGGGGCCCAAGGCCACAGGGGACACCTGCTGGAGAGGCGGATCGCTGTCCTGGAGGGCCTCCTCCCTCCCCAGGTCTCGTGATGTCACCTGAGACAGGACACAAGGAAAGGACTTTACTGGGGCTTTGCCATATGCAAGAAGAATAAGTCACACCACGAGAGTCCATTCTGTACCTAAAAGCATGGAAAATAAAATTAAAGCTACAACACTCCTCCCTACCCCCGCTAACCCCCTACCCCCACAGCCACACATACTCTGATCCCACAGCCTCAATGTTAGGAGGTAATATGCAGGATCAGCAAGTCTGGATTCAGCCCGGCCTCAGCCATTTAATAACTGTGTGAGCTCAGGTGAGTGCCTTAACCTCTCTGATCCTTGACCATGTGGAAAATGACCAATAATAACAGTATTCAGCTTCTAGGTTCACTGGAAAACCAAGCTGGGATCTGCACACAGAAAGTGTATGACATAGTGCTGCCACCAGGGGGCGGACGTGTACAGGTCCTGGGCACCTGACTTGTCTCACACTATCCTCCCTGACATGCCTGTCAAGGGGGAGCCCATAAATGCCATCCAGCCTTATTACTGCCACTGGTAACTCTGGGTGCCCTCATTTTAGACATCTCTCCATACATCCAAACACATATGCACACATGCAGAGACACAGAAACAGTCTATATCTAGGTATATAAATGGTCCTGTCTACACTAGTCTGAATCCTGTCATTCTTTCCCCTCAGCTATATGTAGAGGATACATTCACAGGCCAGTGCATACAAGACTCCAGAATGGGTCTTACATGTCTCCTCCTCTCCCCACACAGATAAGGGGAGGAAAGCCCAGAGAGCGATGGCACCTGCTTGAGGACACACAGCACCAGCGAAGAGCGAGGCTGGATTCCCCACCGCTTGCCTCAGAGTCTTTCTTTGATGCCGTATGGGACTCTCTGGGTCTCCTCTTCCCTCCCTGGCTGGTGTCTCAGTTTCCCTGCATCTCAAGGGAAGGTCGAAAGGCAGGTGTGTACGGAGCCAGCCACAGACCAGGGCTTGGCCTGGGGTTAGGACACTGGCTGAATGTAGTAAATAGGTGAAGGGATGAAGGTTAACCTGGAAGGTTAGCTCCTCAAACCTCCTTCACATCAGGCCCCGGGGCCTGGGGCTAGGCCACACATGATTTCCTGATAAACCCCCAACAAGTCTGCGAAGCAGGGAGGATCCCCATTCTGCAGATGAGGAGACTGAGGCTCAGAAAGGTCTGGCAAAGTGCCCAGAGCGACACAGCTAGTAAGTCACAAAGCTAGGGCCCGGTCCCAGGTCTGCCCAGGTGGAGACATGAAATCAGAACAGCACAAAGGGCCCACCTTCCTCATGAAGAGCTCAATGAGAAACGCGAGCGGAAGGTCAGCAAGCGGGTTACAGGAGGGAAACACAGACGGCCTCGGGACAAGACGGGGGCGCGGGGCACTCATCGGGCCATGAGCCCCGGAGTCTGAGGCCACACCTGGCTGGCAAGGCTGAGGGAAACGGGTCCTGTTGTTGACGGCGAGGATGCAAACTGGGACGGCCCCGCTGCGGGGCAAACCGGCGGGTCCTGCAAAATGACAACCGCCATCCTGACCCTGCGGACGGACACCAAGTCCACACTGAGCGTCGACCTGAGGGCCTTGGAACTGTGACTTTAAGCAAAATAATGGATCACAGGCTCATTGATCTAAAGTTCCTAGGACATGTACCTGGTCACAAAACATCACCACACCTCTAAGTAAAGACCCAAACCACCTAATATTAAGCACAGAAATAAATGCGAGCTATGCATAGAGAAAGATGACTACAGCCCTAACCGGTTTGGCTCAGTGGATAGAGCATCGGCCTGCGGACTCAAGGGTCCCGGGTTCGATTCCGGTTGGGGGCATGTACCTTGGTTGTGGGCACATCCCCGGTGGGGCTGTGCAGGAGGCAGCTGATCGATGTTTCTCTCTCATGGATGTTTCTAACTCTCTATCCCTCTCCCTTCCTCTCTGTAAAAAAAATCAATAAAATAAATGAAAAAGAAAGATGACTACAAACAAGATGATGGCGCTGGCCGGCCAGGCTCCAGGGTTAGGCTGGGCCTGTGCTCCGGAGGGTCGCAGGTTCCATTCCCCACCAAGGGCACCCGCCTAGACAGCAGGTTCAATCCCCGCGTGCAGGAGGCAACCAATCAATGTTTCTCTCCCCCGCCCCCCACTTCCCTTCCACTCTTTCTAAAATTCAATGGAAAAAAAAATCCTCATTCCCCAGGTAAAGATGAAAAAAAACACAACAACACACAAGATGATGATTTTCCAACCCATTATTCCAGTTCGTGGGGGGCCAAAACCTCTCTCGGCAGCTCGGGGCCCAAGGCGGGCACCCACCCTGGACAGGACACCTGTCCATCCCAGGGCCGCTCACAGCCGCACTCACCAAGGCGGGGCCGATGCCGACACACCGAGTACCCCAGCGCGCACCCCTCCGCAGTGTGCGAGGAAACCGGGGTACCCCGGGAAGCCCACGCGGACATGGGGAGAGCGTGCCAACTCCACCACAGACTGTGGCCCCGGCTGGGGAGGCATTTTTCTCTGCTCAGCACTGAACGAAACGAACGTCATTCGAGGACCGGCTGGACCTGCGCATGTGCAGAATGACGTAGGCACGCACAATGACGTAGGCACGCACAATGACGCAGGCACGCACACACTAGCTGTGACTCAGGCCACCTAGCCAGACCTCTCTGGGAGCCTCAATGTTCCCATCTGTGCAGCAACCAGAAAGAATGAGCCCTCTCTCCCTGGGCTGAAACCAAAAACTCTCCAAGATGCGTTTACGAAAAAAGGCAAGAGGCCGATCTGTGGTTCAGCAGAAACCCTCAACCCGAGGACCCCCTGGGAGCTTTCACAGCCAACAAAGGCGGACCCCACCCCAGAGATCCCAATGGAACTGGTCTGGGGGGAGGCCCCTGCATTGCTGCTTTTTACGATTCTGGGGGTTCCTCCCAAAGGCAACCCAAGTTTCAACCACTTGTGAAAAAAAAAAAAAAAAGAGGCAAAACCAAGAATATGCATTCCTACTTGCTTGTATTTTCAGAAAGAAACTCTAAAGGAATTTGTACAAACAAGAATGGAAGTAATTACTGGGTGGGGAGGAATGGGAAGATGGGGAACGAGAGGTATGGGGGAAGTTTTACTCCATACCTTTAAATATTTTTAGAGCCACGTGAAAATATTCTGTCTTCTGAAACAAAAATAAGTAATCTAATTACATGAAATACAATAATCGGGCGTGGGACAAAGTTTCAATAAATGTTAAGTGAAAAAAAGAAAGAGAGAAAGGAAGGGAAGAAGGGAGGGAGAGGAAGAGGGAGGGATCACTTTAATTACAATCACACTCATGCACAGTACATGAGCAGAACTGGCTGTGAATCAAGAAGTCCTCACCCGAGGAAGCAAAGATGTGCCTCAAAATGCTCAGTGACATCCTGCTTCTAACCCCCAAACTGGAACCAACCCAAATATCCATCAACAAGAATCTGGATAAAAAAAGTTGGGGTTCAGTCCCATTATAAGATACTTTGCAGCCACTCAAAATAACGAGGTAATAGAACTGTTTTTTTACTGTTAAGTAAAAAAAAAAAAAGCAAGTTGTAAGATGCTCTGAAGAATGTTGCCGTGTTTCACGGACAGTATGTACTCTACGTTACCTCTGTCTGCATCTAGCCCAGGGTTCCTCGGCCCTGGAGCCGCGTTCGTCCCCGTGAGGCTGATGACTGTCTGCAGTGGGGCCGTCTTGGGCATTTGGAGGGGCTGGGCAGCACCCCTGGTCTCCAGCCACTACATGCCAGGACACACTCTCCCCCAGTTGTCACAACAAAGAAAGTCTCAAACTTTGTCAAATGGGCCCTGGGAGCAAACTGTGCAAGACCGAGAAGCGAGAATGGGCCTGGAGGGGCGTGCCCCAGTTCCTGCACCAGACTCATCCTTTCAAGGGGGATTTTCTTTCTAAAAAAAAAATTCCTATTATATTTTAAGTTTTACACATGCATGCACTGCCTTCTGCAATAAGGAAAATACAACAATTATCAGTAAACATATATGATTGACAATCTGTAGTGTAGGAGAGTCCCACAGGACATCCAAAACTGCCCCAATGGCTGCATCTGGGGGACGGAAAAGGAGGTAGGGTCCCGGGGGAACACTATTTTAGGCACTTCGGTAAGGTCTGAGTTTTCAGCAACCAACATTGTGCACTTCTGTGTTGCTTGTATGGATTTTCATTTTTTTTTAAAGATGAAGAACAAGATATCTCTGGGCAGGAGAGGAGAGCAACGGGAGCTGGTCCAAGGCCTCCCGGTCCTTAGTGAGGAAACGGATCCCCTGACAACAGCGCTGCTGGGCCCGCACACCCCGGGCGGGCATCCAAGGCCGGGCGGGCCCTCCACCCTGCAGGCTCCGCTGCCAGCAGGGCCCCGAAAAGGCATTGCAAACAGCCTCAGTGTCGCATTTCCCTGGTCTCCTCCCTCTCCCTGCGCTCCCACAATAGCCCTGGGGGTGAGGACAGGGGGATCCCCTCTCCAGAAGCACCTGTACAGAAGCCAGGGGCAGGCCCTGAGCTCATGCCCATAGGGTGCCCGGCGCGTGCTGGGTGCTTTATCTCCATTCAGCCTAGGAACAGGACTTTGAGGCAGGGATCCCTGTTTACACTGGTGGGGAAACTGAGGCTCGAGGAGGCCAAGTTCCTGCTTTACACACAGCTGGTAAGTGGCAGAGTAGAGATGTGGGTTCAGAGCCAAACTCCACCCCTAACCTTGGTTGAATCTTCATCTCATGATCTCCACTGATATAATTCTAATGTTGCATTTCCACAACATCCCTTTCCAGGTTGGACCCCTCTCTCTTTAAAAAAAAAAAAAATATATATATATATATAATGTTTTTATTGATTTTTAGAGAGAGAGGAAGGGAGAGGGATAGAGAGAGAGAAACATGATGAGAGAAGAACATCATACATTGGCTGCCTCCTGCACACCCCCCACTGGGGATTGAGCCTGCAACCCAGGCATGTGCCCTGACTGGGAATTGAACCATGACCTCCTGGTTCGTATGTTGACACTCAACCACTGAGCCACACCAGCCAGGCTGTGTGAGGGTTTTTCCTTCCATTACTGAGCATGGCGCCATGCAGGATGGAAGAGTCTGAACGTTAAAAGCCCTGAAAACAGCCTCAGGCAAAAGACAGAAGCAAACGGGAAAATAAATGCTTCCTCGGCCCTTGGACAGGACGACTCGGAAGTGGTCGATGCTGCTCCCCCGAGGCCTCCAGTGAGAATGGGGTTAGCGGCCCAGAGTGGTACCGTCATCACCTGCCTTCCCTTCCCTGCCTCCCCCCCTTCCACTCCTCTTCCAGCTCCTCTGAGGATCACCTCTTAAAACAATGCTTGCAAGAACCTGCTTCTGTGGAAACCCAGACCACAAAAGAGGGATTGCCACACGAGGGCTCACATCAGATGGCTCGTTCACACATTCAACAAGTACTTCTGGAATGTTCACAAAATGTCAAGCGGAATGCTGACCTCTGGGACACAATAATGAACTTGACCCAACACACTGGAATACAGCAGGTGCTCAATAAATGATACCCACTATTATCATTCTAGGCCGGAGGTTTCAAACTCATGGCTAAATGGAGCCAGACACTTTTATTTTTATTCACTTGGACTGAACAGAATGTCCTATTTCATGGGGAAATTACATATAAAAACCTGGCTTGTTTTTTTTCAGATTCTCTTGATAAACCGGATCTGCGGTCTCAGGACCACCATTCTCACTGGTCAAGAACCAGCAGGAAATGAGCAGCAATTGTCCCTTCAGACAAGGCATGAGCTTTCCATTAGCCACAATCCCCACCACTCCCTAGAGTCTCACCCCCAGCCTGACTCTCATTTCCTTACCCACCTGGCCCACGTAGGTTCTGAGTTTGAGACCCCTGGCCTTCACGTTTAACCAACACAGAGAAACAGCCTTCAGACTCACCTTTGGGCTGTCTCGAGTCCCCGAGTCCCGCCGACAGGGCCCCATTTTGGTTTCCTTGGCCTCCGAACTCTCCCCAGGGAGGCTGGGCCTCCCTTTGGGCTGCTCTCGCCTCCTCTCTCTGGCTTCCTGCATGATGGACAGGCCCTCTCGGATTTTGGCCGGGGCACCCTTCTCCGAAGAGGCCCTTTTGACGTCCAGCGGTGACCTGCCGTAGTGCGGGTGGTCACCCCACTGGGCCGCATGGCCCTCCTCTCCCCGCCCGGTGGATTTCCTCGGGGTCCCTTTCTTCTTGTCGGCTGGGGAGGATTTGGGCAACACCCCGGCTCCGCTGCTGGGGTCCTCCCAGGCGGCCGGGTAATCCTGACGCTTTGCACCGTGATGTTTACTCGCAAAGGCCTTGGCTTCGTCCTCAGCGGTTCCCGAGATCTTCTTCCCGGGACCCCCGGGGCCGGGAGAGGCCCCTGGCTGTTTGTCAGGAGCCCCAGGCGGCAAAGCCCACAGAGGAGAGCTGAGTTTGGGGCTCGTGGCGGCCCCCGGGGTCTCGGCCAGCTGCTTGCCAGAGGCTAGACTAGAACCGTGGCTTGTTTCAGCAAAACTGGCTTGTTTCCGGGGACCCTCATCTTCGGGCCCCTCCTTCAGGCTCCTCCGCCTCCGGTCCACCCCGCCTCGCGGGCCTGGCCACTCCTGGGCCCAGCCAGGCTCTGCGGGCGGCCCCTCCGTCCGCTCCGGAGCCTCCGGCTTCTTGTACTCGGCCATCAGGGCGTCAATGTCAAGAACGCTGGATCTGTAGCCACCTGCGACTCTGCCCGGGGACGTCTCGCTGACCCTCTCGCTCCTCCTTCTGACGAGGGGGTCCCCGGCTTTTGGGCAACTTTGGAAAGCAGGGATGGTTTGGGGAGCGCTACTGGGGGACGTCTTGCTCCCACCTTCCCTCCAGTCGTTCTGAAACCCAGTGCGGCCTTCTGGTCGCCGATGGACACATACGGCGTCTGCATCGAAGATTCTTTCGGTAGAAAGATCCAGAATCCTGTCCCCAGGAGGCGATGAAACATCTGTTGGCTTTAGAGTGTTTGAAAAGCTGGCGTTGTCACGCTCTCTGCCCTGCGCCCGGCTCCTACTGCCCACGGTCTCCGGCGGCTCTTCAGGGCTGGGAGAAACCAAGGTGGAAGTTAAAGGACGAGGCGAGGGAGGCGGAGCTGTTTTTCTAGAATGTTCCGTCAGGTTTCCGGGCCCGGGCTTAACAACAATACCCTTTGCCTTTTGAGCATCGGGGATCTGATATGTCACTGCAAAAAAGGTCGCCTTGGGTTCCCCAGACGGCCCTGGCCTCACGGCTGGGAGAGCCGGGTCCCCCTCCTGGGCCTCCACCCTGTTGCGGGATGGCTGAGGTTTCCTCACGCCTGCGCTGGGGCTCAGGTCATCGGGGTGCGGCTGCTCCCCCTCCGAAGACAGGAAGCTGAACTCCTCAAACTTCACGTCGTGGGGCAACGTCCGCCGCCTCCACTTCTCGAATCGCTGGTCCCCGGGGCTCCCCCTCCGCATCCTGACTTCAGGCTCGGGGGCCGGGGCCGGCCTCCGCTCCCCCTCCCCGGCGGCCGCCACGCGGGGCCCTTTCTGCACGAGCCCGTCAGGGGGCGGCCGCGCTCGGAGGAGGTCAGAGGGCTCATCCTTGGCTCTGGAAGGAGCGTCGGGAGGGCAGCCGCGGAGAGCAGCCCTTTCTCCCGCCGCGGCACAGCCTCCCGGCTTGTTCCTGGCCCCCTCGGGCCCCGGGCGCTGGGCCTCGCTGCTGGCGGCCTGGACGGTCCTCACACCGGTGGCCTCGGGGCCCCAGGGCCTGGCCAAACGCTCGCCGGGGACCGGAGGGCTCACTGCCGAGCCGCCGTCATCGCTGACCACCAGGGTGGCTCTGTGCCAGTTCCCGGCCGCCCCGCCTTTCCGCCTGGGGGACAGGCCACTGCCCCCAGACGTGCCCTGCGGCTCTCGGGGGTCAGGGATGGGCCCGCTGACCTCCTGCGTCCCTCGAGTTTCCCAGATCAGACTGGCCCTTTGGACGGAGCCCGCCTGACTGTCCGGCCCGCACTCCGGGTCGGCAGGGGCGACGTCGGGGGTCAGCTGCCTCCCCTTCAGCGAGAGCCGGGCCCTGCCGCCGCCGCTCCGGAGCTCCACGGCTGTCTCCTCGGGCGCCGTGGCGACAGCCTCACTGTGCGCACGCTCCCCCACTGTGTGCATGACGTCGTACTTGGGCTCAACCCTCTGTGACCTGGGAGGGTGCTCCAAGCACGTCAGGAAGGGGTGACCACTGCGTTTCTCGCCCAGAGGGGACCTTTCCGGGAGAGGCGTGTGATGCTGTTTGGGGTCCCCATTCAGGAGGGGAGTCCGTCCCACTCTCTCGGTGCTGGGGATTTCTGACCACCTCGAATTCTCTTTCTTGAGGATCGCCTTTTCTGGGGCGTCCTTCCCCAGCCACGAGGCTCTCTCGGGCCTGGGCCGGGGCTCCAAGACGTGGGTCACAGCACCAGGGGGTGTGGCCGAGGGACAGCGTCCCGACTGGTCAGCCACAGTGTGTCTCTCCACGTGATGCTCAAACACGGTGGCCCTCACGGTCTGGAAGCCTCCCTCGTCTTCTGGGGTGCTGTCCGAGGAGCTCAGGGCCCCCGCCGAGCCTGCCCCGCGACAGCTGCTGGGGACCTGGTTAGAACTGTCCTTCCGCGGCGCCTGCCTGGCCTTCTCCCGGGGCGTCCCAGGCTGCCAGGGGCTCCTTGGAGCAGGTGTTCCGTCCAGACCAGGCCCTTCCTTTTGCTGGAAAAAAAAAAGAAAAGAAAAAAGAAACTTAAAGGATTCGAAATGGAAAGGAAGAGGCTGAAATGGCTGCTACTAAAATCATAAACCATAACAATTTAAAGACGGAACCATCCGATGCGGGTGAGGATGTGGGGAAATGGACACTCTCGGACACTGTTGGAGGGAACGTAAAAGTCGTGCCGACTTCTGGACATATCTGTCATGATTTTAAACTTCTCATTTCCTTTCATCCGGCCAATTTCCTCTCAGGATTCCTTCTTCGCTCATGAGCGCAAGTCTCTGTGAGCGAGAAAGTGCAGACCGCATTGTCTGTGAAAGCCAGTGAACACAGACACCGTGAGCGCCCGTCTGAAAGGCGGCGGCTAAGACCATTCTGATCCTCCAAACGGTGGAGGAACACACAGGCCCTTGCATCCACAGGAGGGGGGCCCCCCGTCATAGCACCCAAGACACACAAAACGTCCCATCGATGGGAGAAAAGCAGCTGCAGGACAGTGTATCTTCATGATTTAAGACCATTTAAAAACAACAACAAACTGCACCTGTGTGTGTATACACAGGTAGATGGACAGTGGAGTAAAGATATAAATCAAACTGTGAGTAGGAGGAAGGAATAAGGATGAAAAATATCATCTTTTAATCCGACATACTTTGGTTCTGTTTGATTTTCATAACATGCACGTACTACTTAGTCATTTTTTAAATCTTTTTTTTTTTTCCTGTTAGAGCTAAGTCTACTTCAACAAGTTAAAAAAGAGAATTACCCATAGGACCCACCAATTAATTCCATTCCTGGGTATGTAACCCCAAGGATTAAAAGCAGGTGGTCAGGGCACATACAACACTCAAACCAATAAATGCATAGGTAAGTGGAACAACAAATCGATGTTTCTCTCTCTCTCTCTCTCTCTCTCTCTCTCCCTCCCTCTCTCTCTCCACTTCCTCTCTCTCTAAAGTTAATTTTTTTTAAAAGTTTTCTAACATATACAAAATTACAGAGATAATAATAAGTTCGCCTCAACCCACCCCCTGAATTCAATGACAATAACATTTCACCCAACTTGCTTCACTGGCTCTTCTTGCTCTTGCTCTTGTTGCCACTAGAGTATTTTGATGTGACTACAAGGAGTTTTATTTGCAATGGGCCCCAAACTGGAAACAACCCGAATGTCCATCAAAGGATGAATAGGATACACTGTGGTTGACCCATACAATGGAATACTACTCAGCAAAGAAAAGGAATGAATTATTAATACACATTCCAGTGTGACGAATCTCAACATAACTATTCTGAGTGAAAGAAGGAAAACCGAGGGGGGAAAAAAAAGAGCACTGGTCCCATGTATAGAACAATCTAGAAAATGCACACGAATCTATAGCAACAGAAAGCAGGTCAGTGATTGCTCGGAGGAGGAGGAGGAGGAGGGGGAGGAGGAGGAGGAGGGAGGGAGGGAGGGATTGCGAGGAGGACACCTGGGAGTGCTGGGTGCCGGTTATCTTGATTGTGACGACAGCATCACAGGTGTGCAGTACACATGTCGAACTCTTCACCTGCACGCTTTCCATGTGTGTTCACTGTGGGCCAGTTAAACCTCAATAAAGCTGTTTTAGAAAATTACAACTCTGCCGAAGGGCTTAACCACAACCCAGTTACACCTAGGAGTTCTTTGATGAGTTTTTTTTTTTCTTCCGAAATGAACTAAATAAAGATACTTTTTGAGCGATTTAATTGCCGGCAATTTCCCTCCTGTGGCTGCTAGGTGAAAGTCAGAGTGGAGAAGGAAGCAGGGGCCATAATTAGGGAAGTGGAGGGGGTTTCTGTGAACATTTTTTCAGCTTTATTCGTTTCTTAACAAAGCAGGCCTTCTCACAGGGGAACGCCATGTCCCTTTCCCTCTGTGCACAGAAAAAACACAGACCTGGCAATCGAGTTTGTAAAAAGCATTTAACACGAGGGAACGGGGGCTCACAGCCAGCACGCCAGAAGGGACTTGAACAGGTCTCGGCATTCAACCGTCTTACTGTTTTCGGGAGGCTCCCGATTCTTTCTGGGTCTCGAAGGTCAGAAAAGCCGTGCCAGTGAGTGTAGCTACCACACACAGTGACTCCTCACCTTTTCTCTCGGCTCCTTAGCAAGCTCGCCGCTCAGCTCCGAGCACCTCTCATACTTGACTTCACTGCTTGAAGCTGAACTTGAAAACCTGGGACAGAGATCCAGGTACAGAGAGATCCGGGTTACTAGGCTGGGTCAGCAGCCACGACTCCCCTCCATCCCACACGCCACAACCCGCTCAGGGACCCAGGGTGGAATCGGAGGTCATCAAAGCAACAGCGCCTGATTTTTGCTCTGAGAAAAGACATTTCCTGTCTGGTCACCAAACCAACAGAAAAGGGCCCAGGAGGGACGGCCTACCTTAAACACAGCATCATCGGGGTACCGGGAGCCCCAGGATGGGGGGAAGAGAGCTGGGTGCTAATGCCAGCTCTACCAACTTCCCACCAAGGGAGCTTGTGACCTCGCCTGAGCCTCTGTCTCTTCATCTATAAAATGGGGATAATTAACACCTCCCCATCGCCTTTTGTAGGGTGGAGAAGAGGCTACCTAGAGCCCTAATAGCTACCTGAGGGCGTTCAAGGAAGACCGAGGATGCCCCGGGAGGAATAATGAATGGTTGTTGTTAGCAACCACAGGCACAACAGCGGCCCGACTGCACACCGGTCACGGGACTGGACTGGGGGAATGTGTGGGGGCACGGGCCTGTCTCTGCCTCTCCGGGTGACGTTGGCCAAGTTACTGTCCCTCTCTGGGCCTGTTTCCCCACTTGGGAAGGGGAAGAGGAAGAAAGGGGAGCTCTGAGCTAGAATTTTGCCATCTCTGAAAAGTTCCTTAGAGTGGATGCCTAAAGATTAGTGTAGGGTGGGGCGGGGGGGGGGCGGGGGGGGGGCTGCAGAGGAAAGAAAGGAGAGAGAAATCAAAACTCTGAAACCTGACCCACACTTGGAGCCTCAGTTTATCCATCTGTCCAATGGGAATAATCCAAGGCACTGCAGGGAGAGGAGGCGTGTGAGGTCCCTGACATTGGTGCCCCTTTCTCTGTTATCTGAGCTCAGGGGTTCTCAGGCCCACACATGAGAATCACCCCAGAAGCTTTAAAAACTATCAAACGAGGAGCCCCTCTCCCTAGCCCCGTGGTCGGCAAACTGCGGCTCGTGAGCCACATGCGGCTCTTTGGCCCCTTGAGTGTGGCTCTTCCACAAAATACCACGGCCTGGGCGAGTCTATTTTGAAGAAGTGGCGTTAGAAGAAGTTTAAGTTTAAAAAATCTGGCTCTCCAAAGAAATTTCGATCGTTGTACTGTTGATATTTGGCTCTGTTGACGAATGAGTTTGCCGACCACTGGCCTAGACCAACTGAATCAGAATCTCGGGAGGTGGGTCGGGCACTGGTATTTTTTCTCGGTGATTCTAAATGCTGAGAGCACCGGTCTAATTCTGGCCCAGCTGGCTGCCCTAGTTCCCAGGGCTGGGAGGGCAGTCTGCCCAGAGGTCCTGCCCCCTGGACGCTCCATCCCCGACAGAGTATGTCAGTGGCATGCATGTCATTACTGAGCTAGTGGGCACGCCCAGTGGCATCTCCCTGTTGTAACCAAGAAGCCATTTGTGGGAAAACAAAGGCACAAGAGATTATCAGAGGCCGGGAGAACTTAGAAAAGGAGGACTAACAGGGTTAGTAACATCACTTAAAGCTACAATGCCCTGAGGGCTTCCCATGGGCAGAGTGATCTTGACCCAAGTTATCTTGACCCGTCTGGTTTTATTTTGCCGGCCACTCGTGGGGGTTTCGGCCATACATTAGGTGAGCACAGACTTTAGGAGAAGAAAGCTTAGCTATGGAGACAGGCGGAGCTGGAATACATCGACTTCCTCACGGTACTTCGCCTTTCCTACCCCAATCTGTGAAATGGGCACAATGTCTCCCCAGTGCAAAGATGAGAAGAGACAAGAAAACCGAGCTCCTGGCCCCACTGCTGGCACACCCCTCATCTGAGAAATGGCAACTAACGCCGCTTCCTCTTGAGGCTCCGGGTGAACGCAGAGAGGAGGTGTGAGGTGCCCAGCACGGAGCCTGGCGCCTGCAGTGCCTCATCCCAGGGGGGCCCCTGGTGGGCGGTCTGAGGCAGCTCAGGGACAGAGTGAACCCCATGAGACGTTCCCACTCACAGTTTGGTCATATCCGCCGACAGTGGCCGAGCCTGGAACGCCCTCCTCCTGACCTCCGGCTTGACCTTGGAGTTCTCGGTGGCCCAGCCTCTGATCCGATCCTGGACGCTCAGTCCCGCTTTCTCGGGCTCCGGAGCAGCCGATGGGGACTCGGGGGTGGCCGGCGGGGGTTCAGACCCCACTGCCAAGGCCAAGGCGTTCTCCTCCCCGAACAGGCTGAGGCGCTTCTTGACGCTGCCCCTGGAGACCCACTCTCCCCGGGGCCGGATTTCCCCGTCGGACGCTCTGCTCTTGACCTCCGCCGTCTCTCGGCCTTTGCCCGGCCTGGGCGAAGGGGACTCGGGAGCCTTCTCTGGCTCTGTGTCCAGCCTGGCTTTCTCTCCCCCGGGCTTCTGGTCGTCTGTGGGGGGGACCCTGGCTGAGCCCCCCGCGGTTCTGAGGCTGCCCAGCTCGGCCTGCTTAAGGAGCAATTTCTCCTTCCGTTCGCGGATCTTCTTGGCCACCTCCAGGAAGTCGGAGTCTGCGTCAGGGAGGGGAGCCCCTGCTTTGACCGGACTCTCCCCGTCCACGGGGGGCTCTGGGGGGGGCCTCTCGGGCCCCCTGTGCTGGCTGGGGGGACCTGCGGCGGCCTCGCCCGCGGCCTTCCTCAGCAAGGCCTCTCTGCTCTCAAACGGCGCCGTGAGGTCCATGGACAGAGGCCGGGGCCTCCGCACCCACGTCTTCTCGGGCGGGGTGGGGGGTGCTCTCCCCCCCGCGGCCGCCCCGCCCGGGCCCAGCCGCTGCGGCTGAATGGAGTCCGTGAAAATAGCGGACACGGGCCTTCTCTTGGGGCGAGGCCGGGGCTCCCCCGCGGCGCTGCCCGCGTCCTCCCCGCCGCTGGCCTTGGAGGGGGGCTCCCCGGGGCCTGCGTCCTCTCGGGTGGCGGCCGGCCTGGTGTCCTGGGACAGGGAGGCCGGCCGGGGAAGGGTCCCCCCAGGCCTCCGGGCAGGCAGGGCGGGCTTGGCGGCCACTTCAGGCCTCGAGCCCGAGGGGGACTCCTGAGACACGGCCGCCTTGGCCTCGGGGGCCCCCTCACCGAGCCCCTTCCCCAGGGCAGGGCCAGCTTTGGTGGTTTCGAAGAGGATCAGGGCGCTGGCGCTGGGCCGCAGGAACGCGGCCTTGGGGAACAGGGACGAGCCTCTCCGCAGGCCCTCGTCGCCCGCCTCCTGCCCCCCCAGGCTGGGCATCTTCTCGCCCAGGTCCTTGGCCGCCGCGGCCTGGGACGACCCACCGGAGGGAGAGGGCCTGGCCGGGCCGGGCCCCGGGGACTTCACGGCCGGGGTCCGCTCCTTGAAGAAGGGCTTGGGGGCCAGTCTGGGCAGAGGGAGCAGGCGCGCGGGGCTCCGGAGGGGGCTCTTTCCTTCCAAGAGCCGCGCCGAGGGGGCCCCAGAGGTGTCGCCCGCCTGGCGGAAGTAGGTCCGCGTCAGGGTCTCCTCCTTGGCGATCTCCCCGAGGCCTGGCACTCCTGGCAGGGGCGTGATGGAGCCGACCTCCACCCGCGTCACCATGGTTACGGTTGTGGATCCATGGGGATTCAAAACATCCGAAATGGAGAAGCCACTGCTAAAACAAAAAAAAAAAGGGGGGAAATTTTAAATGCAGCCAGCGTCCGGTCGAAGCAGCCGGAGCCCCGAGTTCTGGACAACAACACCCCACGGACTTCGCCGGACACGCCTGGGCCAGTCCCTCCATCCCTCTGAACCCGGGCTGTTTCTGAAGTTCCTTCCTGATCAAAGGGCGGGGGGGGGGGGGGGGGGGGGGGGGAAGGCGCCAACATTCTCCAGGACTTTCCTGACTCAGCTCAAGTCAAGGTACGGAGGGCTTATCTCTGCTGTGCAGATAAGGAAATCGGCTCAGAGAGGCCCAGCGACCGGCCTGAAGTCGCTCAGGAAGCAAGAAGCGTAGTCGGGATGCCACACTCACCCTGCACGCTCCCAGCATCAGCCCCCGTGACAGCCCCCCGGTCTCCTGTCACTGTTTTCCCACTTCAGAGCCTGCCCACGGGGCCTCAGGCACCCCAGCTGAGCCCCTCACGAGCCTGTGCGGGCGCCACGCTCAGAGAGGGTCAGTGGCCAGCCCCAACTCACACAGTTGCCCAAAGCCAGAGCCCCTGAGGTCAAAGGGCGGGTGAATGGCCCGCAGAACCTGAGCCGCAGCCCCCGACCCCACCGGCCTGCCTTTTATCTTCCCCTCCCCCACCCTTCCAGATGCCTTCCGCAAAGCCACCTTGACTGGCCGCTCACCGACGGTGGTCATTTGCCTTTGGGTTCCTTTCTACTGGATGCCTACTCCTCGCTGGCTGTCTTCATCGTCTCAGCGAGAGGAACAGCTAATGGCGAGGGTATACATGCCACGACTGAGAAATCTTATCACCCTCACCACCCTGCGAGGCGGGTACGGTGATGACCCGACCTCCTTTGTGGCTCGGGCACAGCCCCTGGTCCATCCAGCTCTGTATGACCTGCTCTCTCCGAGCAGGAGCCCTCTCCTCTGGTTAATCCTCCGACAGCCCCAAGGGCCAGGTAGGGTCGGTATCTCCATGACAGAGAGAAAGGGAAAGGGACCAGAGAGGCCGTCTGACCTGCCCACATCACACAGCTGAAACCTGGCCTCGGGTCCCCAATCCATCCAACTCTGCCTTTCTGAAAAATCACGTTGTATTCCTTTCTGGTCTTACCAAGTGCCAGAGGAGTCACCGTTCTTGATTCCTGCCCCCACCCTGTCCCCACCGTCACACCAGTGTCCCCGTTCCCCGAAAAACTGCCCCCAGCCTGCCCCCACCGGGGTGGACTAACATTGGAGGGTGTTTCCGTTCGATGCAAGCCTCCCGCTCCACGCCCGCCCGAGGCCCCGCACGGCTGCCCCGGCTCTGACGCACTCGGCAGCCGGCGGGAGAGAAAGGCAGACAGATTTTGACATTTTCTCTTCCTTACGCGCTCGATGGTGCTAACAGATTCCTTCTCCCCAAACCAGAAAAACGCTGTCTAGACACGTCAGAAGCAGAAGAGAGGGGACAGAGATGGAGAATCGGGGGATCTGGCAGAGGGAGAATTCTACCAGCAGTGACACCGGGGGGTCCTGCCCACAGTCTGGGCTGCTCACCTCCAGAGCCAGCCCCCGTGACCTCTGGCAACCCTGCTCAGGGTCACAGACACAGCCCGAACATGAGACGCGGCAATAACAGGGCTCCGAGGACAGAGACAAAATTCCCGACAGACCTCGCAGGCACCCTCCACCCCCTGGACGCTCCAGCCCCACTTACCCGAGCAGGCAGGCCCTGGCAGGGGATGTGTGACTGCCAGAGAAAGCCAATGGTGTCACATCTCATCGCCAGCAGGGCCGTCCCCACACTCCCATGGCAGGAGCCCGGGTTGGGGGGCGGGGGGCACCAGGGGGAGGAGAGGAAAGACTGAATTTCCGCAGGACTGGGGAGACAGGGACGGCAGCCCCGGTTCCAGCGATGTGTGCGCAGACGGTACAAAAGCTCTGGAGCTCCAACTGCGTCCGCTGGCATCTCCCCCAGCCTGTCAAACTCACGCTCCTTCCGGCTTTTCAATGTCGCAGCCTTACATATACATGCGCATAAACAGTGCCGAGTCCACGGTAGGTGATCAGTAAAAATCGCCCCTGTTCCTCTGATGCGTGTTTATTGAGCACCTACTGTGTGCACAGAGGTGAACAAGAAATATCCCCAGCTTTCAGGGAACTCACAGTCTTGTGTGGGAAACACACACATGCAAGGGGCCGTAAGCATCCATCCCGGTCCATAAAGGGGTACCTGGGAGCACAGGGCGAGGAGGATTAACCGCCTAGAGTTGGCGGTGGTGGTTCTGGAGGCTTCCTCGGCTCAGTGGAGGTGACTCCCGAGCACGCAGGTGCTGGCTGACTTGGGAGCTGCTTCTCCTGGTTCCCCTGCTCAGTAGTGTTTGTACGTTGCATCTCTTGGTGGTTCTCAGATGCTGCCTCAGGGCCTTTGCACATGCTGTGCCTGCTCTCTGAGAGACCCCTCTTGCGCAGGCACAGGCCCACCCCTGAGATCACAGCTCAGGCATCCCTGTCCCTCTTCAACCTAGTACAATCTCCTTCTTATATGTCCACGGAGCCCCACAGATACTCGGCAGGCTTCATCATAGCTACACAGTTACATTTCATAGTGCATTAGTTCCCGGGTAAGCCCCCAGAGGGCACCCTGAGTCCCCTGTAGTCAGCACAGTGGCCTGGCATATCACAACACCAATTACCTAGTTACTGAGTGTGCGAGAGAGAGAAACATCGATGTGAGAGTGAAACATCGACTGGCTGCCTCCTGCAGCACACCCCCTACCAGGGATCGAGCCTGCAATCTGTCGGTGCACAGAACGACACCCAGTCAACTGAGACACAGGCCAGGGCGAGCCTTCTCTTTTTTAATCATCATGGAGGTTGCCCTGGGGGACAGACCGGGAGCAAGGCTGACCTGGGAGGTCAGGAGGCTACACTAGACCTCCTGACAGAGGATGTCAGTCAGACCTCAAGCAGACCTGGAGCAGAGGGTGGTGATGGGTTTATCTCTGCTTTTGCTAAACCTGCCAAGTCCACAGGCTTGATTTCACTGAACTGATTTGCAAAATTTAAAATTCCATTTCCTATGATTTCATGCAGCGAAAACCATTTTTTTTTCCCCTGGGAACTGAGTCACCAAGACCAATAGCTGCTGAAATTAGGCAGGTGTCTCTCAAGGGCATTCATTCATTCGTCCATCCTTCTGACCTTCCTTCCACAAACTGGGCTCTGGGCTCGGTGCTGGGGGTGCAGCCACGGAACTCAAAGTCTCCGGGGAAATCCGAGAGAACGGCACCGGGAGGAGGCCAGAGAAGCGCTTCCATTCAAAACCCAACAGTTTGGCAGCTTTTCCGCTCGGATTCAGAGGCGTTGATTCATTCTAACAGCTGTTGCCAATTCTTCATAATTATACCCTCAAACCCGATCTGGGAGCTCACCAGTCATTCACTCAGCCATCTCTGGGTGCTGTTCCCTGGGAATGCCACCATCTGGTGAGGGGTGCGAGCCAGTCCTGACACCCTGCAGCGTCTTCCGGAATGTGACCTGGCCTCCCAAGTCTGCATCTGTGTGGGGCACTGCGCAAAGGGCCACGTGCATGCCCGGGGCCTCCCAGAGGAGCCAGGATGCAGAAAACGCGTGTGGTTCACCCATCCACAGGCCCCAGATGGAAACAGCCCAATGCCTCACGTCACTGGAATGCAGGCATCCTCTCTTCTCCATCCCCATGGCTGCTTCCTTCGCTCATTCGTTCCCTGAGCACCCACTGTGGACTGAGTTCTGGGGACACATATCCAGAAAGTCTTGTCCCTGTGGAGCTGATAGTCAAGAAAAGGGGAGCAGGCCCTGGCCAACGACACACCAAGGTTGCAGGTTTGATCCCCGATCAGGGCACATATTAAGAAGCAACCAATGAATGCACAGCTAAGTGGAACAACAAATCAACTCTCTCTCTCTCTCTCTCTCTCTCTCCCTCTCTCTCTCTCTCCCCCTCCCTCCCTCCTTCCCTCCCTCTCTTTCTTCCTCTCTCTCAAATCAATAATTAAACAAAATTTGTCTAAAAGAAGAGGGGAACAGACAATGAACATAAATAAGCAAGATGTACAGAATGTTAGATCAATGACAACAAAGGAGAGAGTGGCCAGAGAAAACTTCACTGAGAAGAGACTTTTAAAATCCGCCTTTCCGCTGACATGCCTCCAATCTACTCTCCTAGCCGCAGCCAGAGCGGATCTGATAGGCGAGCACCACCACGTCACCCCCCTGCGCCAAGCCCATGCAGTCTCCCCACCGACCTCTGGATAAAGATCAAACTCCCTCCCTGAGGCCCGGCGGGATCTGGCTCTTCATCTCACCAGCTTCAGTCTAACGATCGACACCTCCCATCCATCCGTCTGTCTATCCGTCTGTCTGCCTCTCAGATGCTCTCACATTCTTACTTCAGCACAATGAACCCCAGACAAGTCACAAGACACGCTTTCAAGCCTCCACACTGCCATTTCCTACGACCTGGCTGATCTCCAGCCATCCCTCAATTTTCAGCTCCAAGCTGCCACCTCCTCCAGGAAGCCCTCCCTGATGCCCCAGGGCAGGTTCAGGTGACTCCGGGGAGCCTGGTATCAAACTCCTGGTACTTCTCCCTCGCCCAGCGCTGAGGGCACACCTGGTAACTGCCTCTGTTTCCTCCACTGGACTGGGAGCTCCTGGCCAGGAGGGACCTGGGTCCAGTTCACGGCTGTATTCCCAGGGTCTGACCACCACACTGGACATAAAAATCAGTGTGCAAAAAATACGTGAAGGGAGAGCATCCTTGAGAGAGGGAAATAATAATATCCAATGCAGGCGTGGGTGTGGAGAAATTGATATGCTCATCTGCTCCCCGGGCCAATGTAAGCCATAAAAACAATTTGGCGATATTCACTTCCAACTAATATTTTTTGAGTCAGGCACCATACCAAGGGACTCTGTGCACCTTCTGCCTTCTCCCGTTTAACTCTCTCAACAACCTCGTGCCTTTCAAATTATTACCATTCTACAGATGAGGAAAACGCAGTTCAGGACATGAGCCAGATCCCACGCTAGTGGAAAGCAGAGCCAGCGTTCAATACTTCTGACTCATATCAACTGGTTTTCCCCCAATCTACCCCACCCCCAAACTGCTTCCCCCCCCCCCCCCCCCCCCTTTTCTCTCCCTTGGTCCAGGTGCAGCTGCTGGTCCGCAGCAGGAAGAACATTACAACTTATCTTTACGCCTGCCTCTACCTAAACATCCGCCTTTTCAATGTTCCTGGGCCTGTTCCTTCCTGCTATTGGTGCTATTTCTGAACTGGATGAAGCACTCCCTGAAACCATTCATCAGGCTGTCCTCTGTTTGTTTGTTTTCGCCTAGATCAGGGAGGGGCAAACTGTAGTCTGCCAGCCACATCCGGCCCTCTGCCTGTTTTTGTAAATAAAGTTTTATTGGAACACAGCCCACTTATTTACATACGTGATCTACCGGCTTCTTCCTAGGCCTGAAGACAGAGTTGAGTAGTTGCCTCAGAAGCTGTTTAGCCCAGAAAGCCTACCATCGTCACTAGTCGGCCCGTTGCAGAAAGGGTTTGGGGACACCGCCTCTGGACTGTGGAAAACTCAGTCCCCTGAGAAAGTGGACAAGGATGTGACATTTCCCTATTTATTTGTTTGTTTTTAAAATCCTCACCAAGGATATTTTGTCCATTGATCTTTAGAAAGAGAGTGGAAAGGAGGGAGGAGGAAGAGAAAGAGAGAGGAGAGGGAGAGAGAAAGGGAGAGGGAGAGGGAGAGAGAAAGGGAGAGGGAGAGGTAGAGGTAGAGGGAGAGGGAGAGGGAGAGGGAGAGGGAGAGGGAGAGAGGGGGGAGAGGGAGAGAGAGAGAGAGAGAGAGAGAGAGAGAGAGAGAGAGAGATCAACTGGTTGCCTCCCACACCTGCCCCGAGGGGCTTGAACCTGCAACCTAGGTACTAGCCCTTGACCAGTAATCGAACCCTCGACCCTTAGGTCTGCAGGCCAATGCTCTAACCCAGTGGTTGGCAAAATCATTAGTCAACAGAGCTGCGGTTTGCCGAACACTGCTCTAACCACTGAAGAACACCGGCCAGGGTGACATTCCCCTCCTTAAACCATCCAAAGCTCTCCCACCATTCTGGCTGGGGCCCAGCCCTCCACCAGATCTCCTCAGACGTCCCACACGCTAACCGCAGGAAATTTAAAAATGCACACGAGCAAACATGTTTGGCACAGCCCGAGACCTGGCATTCCGATGCCCATCGACGTGTGCATTTCCAATGTCAACGGGAACTTTTGGTCAAAAGAAAAATGAAATCAGATCGTGCATGTTCTTCAGGAACTTGCCTTTTTTTGGTTGTTTAATGTCAAAATGGGTCCTGGACATCTCTCACATCCCGCGCTGCACGACCTACACAGCCGCTGCTAGTGCTTCTGTGGTGCTCTGTGCACGCGCTCATCATCAGATAACCCACCCCCACCACTGGACCGCTAGGCTGTCCCCAATCCCTGGCCATTAAAACCTGCAGGACACCCACATGCACTAAATTGTTGCCTCGAAGCGGGCAGGCTGGTTCGAGGGGTGCACAGCTTTTTTAGAGCTTTTGGTAGATGCAGAATGGACCTGCATACCTAAGGGAAACATCCCCTGCTGACTTCATTCAAAGCTTGGAGGTCAGGGTTCTCCGCCTCTCCCTGGGGCAGACCCAATAAAGATGTCTAATGAGCCATCAACCAGGGCCCCACCCCGGCTGGCCATGCCCTCACTGGCAACTTCACTGGTTCTTGTTTATGGCAGAATCATCACACACTTGATTGTTAGGGCAATTAGAACTGCTCACAGAGAGTCTGGGTCAAGCCCGGAGGCCATGTCCGGCCTGGCCGTGGACGAGGGGCTAGGAAGGAAGACCCAGCCCGGAATAGCAGAGGAAATTCAATCTCAAAGCTCAATTCAACGCAGCACGCAGCACAATGCCGGATTCAGAAAAATGGGAGACAACGCGCTCCCTCTTTAGGGAGGCTGAGGAGTGCATATTGCATTTCAGAAGAAAAAAAAAAAAAAATTCGTTCCCTCAAAGTACAAATAGATTACTGAAGGAATTTGCTTCTTTTGGCCAGAGAGCTGGCTTATGTGAAAAGCTCAAACTCTGGGAAGGTCTGGTCATGATGCTCCTCGCTCTAAAATAAATGGCTCCCATTGTCCGTTGCCTTGGACAAGGTCAAGACCACCCCCAAACTAGTTAACCTACTCTATACTGCAGGCCCTGCCTATACTCACAAATTCCCAAAGGGTTCCAGGACTCGAGTGTCTTTTTCACTTATTCCTTCTCCATGAGAGCCCTTTATCTACAGCACAATTTCCATTTGCCCAAATCCCACCCATCCTTTTAGAACCCTGTTAAGGGACACCTCCTCCAGGAAGCCTACACTGATTGCCTTCCAACCTTCCTTGGTCATGTTACCTGATTATAATGCCTCGTATCAGAAATAAACCTGCGGCTCTCCCCCTTGCAAGATTTACAGTCTCCCCTCCCCAGTCCACCCAGGGCACAGACCCTGCCATTCAGGGTTCCCCTTCCTAGAACCTCCTTAATGCCTGGCACATGGAAGGCAGAATAGGAGAGTGCGGGGTTCCCCCGAAGCGGGAGGCAGCCCCTGTGGGACATGAGATGGTTTGGGGCAGTGGTCGGCAAACTCATTAGTCAACAGAGCGGCGAGCTGCATGTGGCTCGCGAGCCGCAGTTTGCTGACCTCTGGTTTGGGGTAACACTTAGGATGCTTTGATGCCCACACAGCATTGAGCTTCTGTGAATGACGTTCTGTGAAAGCTGCTTCCTTTCTGAGTCTCAGGGGAGCCTTCTCATGCAGTCCCCGAGATGGTCTCTGTTTGGTCCGCCTTGGACACCCACATCTGCATTATCTCCCAATTTAACAACGAGCAGACGGACAACCCCAAGCTCAGACCATCAGCTAGAGCAGCAGGTTTTAAAACATAATTTTATTTTCATTGCATTTAATTTTACCGTTATTTTTTATTTAAGATAAGTGACACTGGCTTACTATTTACAATACAGTTTCTCATAGGTTATTTTATTTTATGTTTATTTATTTATTTTTTTGTCTCCATAGGTTATTTTAAAATTGTATTTGACTTTTGAAAAAGTGAACAGTTTAGCCCTGACCGGTTTGGCTCAGTGGATAGAGCGTCGGCCTGCGGACTGAAAGGTCCCAGGTTCGATTCCGGTCAAGGGCATGTACCTTGGTTGTGGGCACATCCCCAGTAGGAGGCAGCTGATCGATGTTTCTCTCTCATCGATATTTCTAACTCTCTATCTTTCTCCCTTCCTCTCTGTAAAAAATCAATAAAATATATTTTTTAAAAAAGAAAAAGAAAAAGTGAACAGTTTAAAAATAAAATAATGGTACAGAGGTTATGGAAATCACTGGTAAAGTGGAGTCAAAAACTGCAGGTGCAGGCTCTCTAGAAGCTTCCCTTCTTAAAGCGAGGGCAGAGACAAGCTTTCCTAGCCTCCTTCGCAGCTAGAAGGGGCCATGCGATCCAGTTCTGACCAAAGAGACATACCAGTCAAGAGAAATGGCCAGAAAACTTCTTGGGAGGCTTTTGCTAGCTGGTAAAACAGGCAGGTGCAGCTTGCAGCGCTCCCTCTCCTTCTTCCTACCTGGAACAAAGATGTGATGCCCGGAGCCCTGGCAACCATCTTGGGACCATGAGGTAATAAGGGCTACTTTAAGGGTAGTGGCATGGAAATGATATTGATGACATAGCTGAGCCACTGTACTAACTTTGAACCACTCTCCTCTGGATTTTTGTTGTTGTTGTGTTGTGTAAAAGGATAACAATGTACTATTTAAGCCATTGTTAGATAGTTTTCTATTACAGAAAGGCAAAACCGTTCCTATCCAACACAGGGAGCTTGGTACAAACTGGGTAAGTGGGCAAATCTAAGTCACCGGAGTGAATATAGTGCTTCTGACAAGCCTCTTCACCTCTGAACGCTCGTTTTTTCCATGGGTAAATTAAGTTCAATGAGACCTACCTCAAAGGACTCTTAGGATGAAAGGAGACGGCATATATAAAACACCTATCAGTAGACTTGGTACATAGTAGGTTTCTGCAAAGGCATAAATGAATGAGTGAAGAAATAAACAGACCATGAAGCCTACAGGAGGGATTTGTGGGTTGGTGGAAAATTTGTTTTTTTTGGGGAGGGGCAGGATTCAAATTCTTTAAGACCTAAAGAAACAGCTGTGTGGTGAAGAAATCTGGGGGAGACAGTGATTCAGGGGAGGCCACCCTTCGCTATGCTCAAATTGTACCCATTTCACAGCTGGGGAGAGAGAAAGTCAGGGCGACTGGCTAAGTGGATACTCTCTGCAAGGCTGCCTATGATCCAATATCCGCCTGTCATCTACACAAGCTTTGAGGAAAATCGGGAAGGGGGGAGGGAAGTGCCAAAGAATATAAACCTCAAACAGCACCCCCCAAACCAGGGTGCAAGAAAAGCCTACAGGATGATGGAGACTGAACCCATGTCCCCGAGATGTGACAGGCTCAGGTTGCTGCCCAGTCCCCGCCCCACCCCCACCAGCCATCCCCATTTGCACGCTGTCGTGGCACTCAACCTGCAGGACAGGTGACGTGGCCTCTCCTGGCTTTCCCAGGAGGATAACTGTGCCTCCCACGCCCTTCAGGCAACCAGTTCCTCCTGGACCAGCTTCCAGCACCTCGTAAACCTGTCAGGGCCTGGCCTGGCAGCCTCAGGGCATGACAGACAGGCCCTGCTCTTGGCCCAGAACCCAGGCCGGCCTCTGCTGGAGATATGTACCCAGCCCCACCGCCAGAAGGAGACCCCACTGAGCTGTTCCAAGTCTATTCGATTGCTTTGTCTTCCCACCTATTAAGTGCGGGGCCCTCGGAAAGCCTGGTATTAATAATTACCATCATCAGATCACTAGCTGAGCCCTGATTTTGTGCCAAATGGCACACTAAATGGGTTTCCCCCATTTAATCCACCCTCTGCGGTGGGTCATAGGGTTAGACCCACCTGATGGGTACAGATTAAGGCCTGGGGAGGTTTAGCAATCTGCCCAAGGGGTGGAGCCACGCTCCCCATCCCACCCTATGAATCCTGGCAGCATCAAGAGTTGCTGTGTTATTCGTTGCTACCGTGGACTGGGCACTGTGCCGGGCGCTCTACCTTTAATTAAATCAATTTAATTTAATTCATTGAAGGGATTACTTTCTTTCAATCTGTTCAACAAATGACTTTCTGGGGTTGAGAATATTATTATCCCCATTTTAGAGGTTGGTAAACTGAGGTTTCAGGAGGTCAAGACTGAACTGAACCATAAGTTATTTACCCGCTGGAAGGAGTCATGACCTATAACGTCATGAGAACAGTTTATTTTGACCCCTCTGTCCCTCCGCCTTAAACACAGGTGGGTAGAGGAACGGCTTTGGTTAATGAAAGGTTCCGCTTCATGGCGGCTCCATGAATGAAGCCAGGCATCCACTCAGGGCACAGAGCATCTGTGGTTTAGACTGAGACTGCCACATGTCCCCGAGGTGACCCTTGCCCGCTCGGCCCCGGTTCCATCACCATTACCAACTGGAACACAGGGCGCTGACCAATCTCTACCTCCAGGGCTAGAATTCTGTGATACGTACAAGAGGACACCGCGGATCAATTCCCAAGGTTATAAGGCATTCTCCTGGGATTCGATGGGGGACATACACTGAGTGGCCAGATTATTATGATTTCTGAACGCATAATAATCTGGCCACTCAGTGTATATATTAGAGGCCCGGTGCATGAATTCGTGCATGGGTGGGGTCCGGCCAGGCTGGCCAGGGGGCGGGGACATGGGCGGTTGGCTGGCCTGCCTGCTGGTCGAACTCCTGGACGAGGGGACAATTTGCATATTAGCCTTTTATTATATAGGATATACACTGAGGGCCAGATTATTATGTGTTCAGAGATCATAATAATCTGGCCACTCAATGTATAATGAGTTACAATGAGTACAATCAATCTTTTACCCTTTGAGCTAAAGGCAGTTACAAAGAGTTTCAGGGGGAAAACTACAATTAAAAGTAAGTTTTAAATTCGCTCCCTGGGAGGTGGGGAAATGGGTGGGTGGGGGACAGAGATGGGAGGGAGATTTCTCACTGTCTACACTTTGGTCACTTCCCATTCTGAATCTTTCGAGTGTATTGCCTAGCCAAATAAATAAGAGTTAAAATGTAAAACACTGAGGTGTAATATGGACCATTAAGAACTCATTTCTTGCCCGGCCCGAGTGGCTCAGTGGTTGAGCGTTGACCTATGAACCAGGAGGTCAAGGTTTGAGTCCCAATCAGAGCATATGCCTGGGTTGTGGGCTTGATCCCCAGGGGGAGGCATGCAGGAGGCAGCAGATGGATGATTTTCTCTCATCACTGATGTTTGTGTCTCCCTCTCTCCCACCCTCTCTGAAATCAATAAAAATATATTTCAAACAAAGATCCCACTTCTCATTTTACATTTGAATGTACGGATCCTTAGAGAAAGGAATGGAGGAATATATAGGAAATGTTCCGAGAGGTTAACTCTTAAAAGAGGAAGATGAGGCTACAGTTGATTTGAATCTTTTTGCTTAGTTATACGTTTTTTAATTTTTACAATAACAACGACAACAAAGTAGTTTCTATTTATTGAGTGTGCAGCCGGCTTCATGTGAAACACTTCACAGGCAAAGACTCATTTCTCCCAGCAACCTCTGAGGCAGGGAGTATTTTACTCCCATTCTACAGATGAGGAAACTGAGGCTCAGAGACACTAAAATC
Source organism: Cnephaeus nilssonii (assembly GCF_951640355.1). Lineage (NCBI taxonomy): Eukaryota > Metazoa > Chordata > Mammalia > Chiroptera > Vespertilionidae > Cnephaeus > Cnephaeus nilssonii. The sequence goes on along the minus strand of NC_137093.1, from coordinate 22,833,409 downwards.
ACTCTCTCAATTCCTCTGCTATGCTGCCTTCTGATACAAATGAATGTGTTTGTAATAAAGAAACGTTTTTTAAATGCTAAGTGAAAGCAGGAAGGGAAATAGACTGAATTTCTCAACAGAAAACGAACCTCAGAGTGTGCAAGCGTTTCTCAAAGAGGGTGCCGCAGACGCCTTCGGTGCCCTGCGCCCTCAGCCCTAACGCAGAAGGCCGCTTCCTGAGGGGCCTGCCATTCACGGTCTGGGGGCTTGGTTTCTGCCCCGGGAGCACTGGGCAGAAGTGCCTGGGGGTCAATGCCCAAGGGCAGCTCTCCACCAAAAACAGACTGGGGGGAATTAGGGTGTCAATCCCCGCTTCCTCCCTCTCAGGGGACATCTCTGAGGTGAGTGATCTGCACTGTCTTTTTCTTTTTATATATTTATTGATTTCAGAGAGGAAGGGAGAGGGAGAGAGAGAGACAGAAACATCAATGACGAGAGAGAATCATTGATCGCCTTGCATGCCCCACACTGGGGATCGAGCCTGCAACCCAGGCCTGTGCCCTGACAGGGAATTGAACCTCAACCTCCCGGTTCATAGGTCAACGCTCAACCACTGAGCCACGCCGGCCGGGCTGCACTGTCTTCATAACACACCATCAGCTCCTGGCCTTCCGTGTCCCACCTCCACTCTCCCCACTAGTGTTTCCTGGGGTCACCTCCTCAAAGAACCACTCATGCTCCCATCCGGGCCTCAGGGCTCGGTGCTGGGGGAGCCCGACTACAGCACCTCTGGGCGCCCAGCATCTCTGCCTGTGTCCGTGGTTACCAATGGTAACCAGGAGCAGCCCCCTCCCTCCATTCACGGTGACAGCCGGCTGCCCAGCGCTCCCCAGGGGTTGGGAAAAGACTCGGCAGGTGGTTTTCGTCCTGGATCTTTAAACGATGGCACCTCCGGGGCAAATGCTGACTCCAGAAATGAGCTGACCCTGCGTGACCTTAGTCTCTTCAAGGCAGGACGCTGGGAAGGAGGTGAGCCCGGGGTACTATGTTGGGAGAGAATGTGTCCTAACGCGGAGGCGGGCACAGCCGTCAGAATTACAACTAGACCTTGGGGTCCCTGATCATCAAGCAATTTTTTATATGTAACATGTATACATATGACTGTGCATTTATATGTATTTATAGGTATTATTAAATACTTTCTATGTATTATCCTACCTAATAAAATAGTAATATGCAAATTGACCGCACCTTCACTACGCCCAAGCCATGCCCACCAGCCAAAGCCACACCCACCAGCCAATCAGGGCGAGTATGCAAATTACCCAACAAAGATGGTGGTTAATTTGCATACGCGGAGGGAGGGAGGAGTGAAGACTGAAGACAACTTAGAAGGAAGAGGGAGGAAAAGCGGAAAGCAAGGTGGCTGCCAGAGGGAAAGCCCAGGCTTGGCGGAGCGGGGCGGGCGGCAGTGGTGAGCGGGTGCAGGCACGGCGGCCGCAAAGGCAGCGGCAGCGCACGCGGCCGCAATGGCTGCTTGCAGGATTCTTCCTGCAAATGGGCTACTAGTATATTTTATATAATCCATATAACACAATGCTTGCCATTACATACTTACTTATATATTTATTTACATAATATCCACATAGTATATACTTATTTATATGAAATGAAGATTGTTTTTGCTCAAGGGTTCTGTAAATACTGGTTCTCCCAGCTACAGGAATCCTGAGCGAGCTGCCAACACCACCACACGGCATCATCGGAAAGCTACCAGCCACTCTGCGGGCCCAGCTCGGAGAAAGGCCAGACCAGCCCGGCCAGTCGGTCCGGTCCGGGCCTCAGGGGCTAGCCCTCTTTAAAACAGAACGTGCCCTGGAGGATGCTAAGAGATCATGACCCGCATCCACTCCTGTTCAATCTGCCGCTCACATCTCTCTCCCGGCCCCCACTTCTCTGCACCCGCTCCCTGGGGCCAGCCCGGAGGACCCCAGCAGCCTCCTTCCTGGTTTCCTCCACATGGAGCAGAGCTGAGCAATGAACTTTCTAGAAGAAAACGCGGGATAAATTAAAACAGGAGGAGCAAACCCTCTTCATCAGCAGGCACCATTCAGAGGGTGAAAAGGCGGGACATGCACTGGGATAAACTTACATATAAAGTATACAACGCACAGCACATATGGATATTATATTTACAAGTATATCCCACATATACACATATACACAGTTCATAAGGACTCTCCGGAATATATGAAGGACTCTAAACCAATAGGAAAAAGACAATCTGGTTTGGTTTTCCTTTTTTAAGGACAAAAAAGAAACGTATATACGCAGTAAAAATTCTCCAAATGACTAATAAGCACTTGAAAAAATGCTCAACGTCACTGGTCGTCAGAAAAACAACTTAAAGTCACAATGAGATGCTAACCCACACCTGCCATAATGGCCAACATGACAGGGAAGGACGTTCGCAGGCGCAGACATGGTGCGGAGCTAAACAAGGAGGGCCCCGGAGGGCGTGGACCGTAAAGTTTCATGAAGTTCAGGAAACAGGCAAAGCTACTCTATGGTGATCGAAGGCAGGTCAGGTCAATGTGGGGGTTACGGACAGGGAGGGATACAAGGGAGCTTTCTGGAGGCCTAGCAATGTCCTGTATCTGGATATGGGTGGTGGTTCCATGCTGTGTACACATGCAAACACAGATCAAGTTCACACTGACGATGTGCGCACTTCACTACACGTCAGTTACACCTAAGAGACTAAACCTAAGGTTCCCAGTGGCCTCGGGGTGCTTAGGAAAGAAAGCCCAGCCCTCACCATAGCCCCGCATCCTCTGCTGCTGCCCATCCCCAGGGACTCAGCGCTTGCCAGATCCTCTCCCCGCCCCCTTTCTCCTGGTTCCACTCCCCCTGGAGGTCTCAGTTTGCTTGAACATGGAAGGAGTCAGGACCTGCACAAACCCACCCTTGGGTGGGAAACAGACCCGCAGGAAACTGCCAGCCACCGTCCCTTTTTCCTGAGTGATGTGAGCACTCACGTGTGCTAATGCAGCGGCAGGGCCCTGATCAGATGTCTCTTCTTCCAGGGAGTCTTCCCAGACTACCCACCCTCCCATCCCCCCCCACCCCCCGCCGCGCCCATAGGCTCTGGTTCCCACAGCTCTCAGCTTCTTTGTGACATTGATCTCACCGTTTTAAGCCTGTTTGCCTGTCTGCCTTGCCCTGTGAGGGCTGAGACCCTCTCTGTCCTGTTCCCTGCCTCACGGCCAGAGCCCAGCAAGGTGCCTGGAACACAGTAGATCCACAGCAAACATTCACTGAAGCAAATGAATGTTCCAGTGGGAAAAGGAGTCATTTGAGAGAGGATGAGAATGGGGTGGGGCCAAGAGTGATTCTACGCCACCCCCTCAGTGTATAGAAGGTGCAATTTGGACCCAGAGAGGGCAAGTGACTTGCCTAAGGTTTCACAGCCTATCGGGCACAAATGCAGCACAGCACCTCCCTGAAACAGTTGTACCCACCCACCACCAGATCCTCTGTCCTGGGGGCTGCACCCCTCCGCCCCCTGCCGCTGCTGTGAGGTTTGTCTGCTAACAGTTCACTGGTGCACCCCAAGACCCCCGTCCCTCTCTGTAAACCCCCTCCCAAACTATGGCATCCAGCGCCAATGATGCCACAGGCAGGATTTATTCTGTGGCTCTAGACACCCGCTCCAGTGGGATTAGGCTGAAGTTAACCCATTGTACGCCATAAGCGTCTGTAGACGCAAGCGGTGGGCCTTCCTCACACACCACGCACGTCTATTAAAAAAAAAAAATGTTTTCCCTAAGTGGCAGCCCTGACCAACTTTAAAATCATTTTTTTCGTGAGAATTTTCTGCTGAAAATATTCAAGAACACCCGAATTGTGATGAATATATTTATTTTTATAATATTCATTGCAAATTGATTTTTTTTAATTAAATTCAAAATATCGTGGCGTGTGGGGATGGTTTCCGCTTTGGACGCATGGCAGCTTAACTGGTTTTAAACTCAGCTGAGACAGCTTCTCCTCCCCTGACCCCTCTGCTTCCCTCCCTCTCTCTCTCCCTCCCTCCCTCCCTCCCTCCCTCCCTCCCTCCGGGGAGCACGCCCCAGCCAATGGCTTCCACAGAAGGCCCATCCCAAGCTCTGCAGCTGGGGGACCCGACCTAAGACAGCAAACCAAGACTACCTGCCTGGACACAGGGTGGATGCGCCGGCCCCGACACAGAAGTCTAAAGTAAATGACAACATACTCCTGAAACCAACACAAAATAATGCAAACCATAATTGAAAAATAAACTTTTAAAAATAGCCCAGCTGGCGTGGTGCATTGGTTGAGTGTCAACCTATGAACCAGGAGGTCACAGTTCGATTCCCAGTCAGAGCACATGTGGGGCATGCAAGAGGCAGCCAATCAACGATTCTCTCTCGTCATTGATGTTTCTATCTCTCCCTTCCTCTCTGAAATCAATAAACACACACACACACACACACACACACACACACACGAATAAAGCAACTTGGTGAACATACAAAAAAGGTCACTTCTATTAAAAAAACAAAAATAAAATGAGTGACAGTGACAGTGATGAACTCAGGACGTGCCGGGAGCCCAGCCCGCAGGGGAGGCAATGTCCATTAGGGTGTGTGCATATTGGGGGCAAGTCTGCCCTCCGTTTCAAATCCTTTCGCTTTTATCTCTAAAAGACACGCAGAAGGACCCCATCGAAATATCCCTGCTTTTCGGCCACCGGCACTGACGCTCTGAAAGGTCCCGCTGAGTCCAGAGAGGCCTCCACGGAGACATCCTGCCAGAAATGCCAGCTGGGCAGACAGGGGTCATTCCCCATGAGTCACTGTGAGCCCCTCCCCTGCAGGCCGCTCACCCGGCCAGGTCACCGAAAACACTACACAGTCTCCCAAATGCAGATAAACACCGTCTGCTCTCCGTCCTCCCAGACCCTAATTTTGCCCAGCATAATCACCAGTTATTCAGAGCTCAGAGGACACAGTGTCTGGGGGAATAACATGCGGGACTGGCAGCCAGGAGCCCCCGGACCCTGGCCCTGCCTGTGTCCCTCCGTATGACTGTGCAGAGCATGGATATCCCGAGTCAACCAGCTGGGAGTCCCATCCCACCTAGAACTCTACCAGCTGTGTGACCTTAGGCAAGTCACTCCACCTCTCTGAGCCATGGCTTCTTCATTTTTAAGAGTATACAGTCACGTGCTTTTCTGAGGATTAAAGATTACATACATGTGCCCTGGCCATTTGGGCTCAGTGGACAGAGCGTCGGCCCGAGGACTGAAGGGTCGCGGGTTTGATTCCCAGTCAAGAGCATGTACCTTGGTTGCAGGTTCCCCAGCCCTGGTAGGGGCACATGCAGGAGGCAACAAATTGATGTGTCTCTCTCACATCAATGTTTCTCTCTCTCTCCCCCCCTCCTCCCTCCCTTCCACTTTCTCTCTAGAAATCAATGGAAAAAAATATCCTTGGGTGAGGATTAAAGAAAAAAACACACACGTGTGAAGTGCTTGCCACAATGCCTGTGGTCGCCACATGCATCGATCACTGTCCTCAGGCTCCGTCTGGCATCCCAAAGACCACAGGGGAACTGAAGAGGCCTGACAAGTGTAGACAGCAGGCACTCGGCATACAGTACACAGGAGCTCTGCTTATTGTAAAATCCCTCCTCAGAAAGGGGACCCAAGAGAACAACCGCTCTGGGCTCGGGGATCCGTCTATGTGCAGTGCGGCGATTTCGTGCAAACAGCCCCAGGTCTGGGGCAAACGCAGGAACACGGTGCTTCTCCCTGGTCACAGCCTCTGAGCCCGGTTCACCTGAGCCACCGTCGCCCTCTGCCTGCAGGAGGCAGCAGAGCTCACCGCCTGTCGGCCACCAGGGGCAGAGCCTGCCTGGGCACAGCTGATGCTGGCGGAGCCTCACCCAAACCCTCCTGGTGCAGGTGGACGGCTTTCTCCCACTGGTGGGACAACTTAGAGGTCCCGCCCCCAGAGGTAACCTGCTCACCGGCACACCCTAATGGTGTACCATTTAGTCAAGTTAACCACTTGCCCGGGCACCCTTAGCTCAGGCTCTGCCTCTGGGGGAGCCCAACCTGAGACACCCCCTCTTTCCTAGAACCACTGACGCATCAGAGATGGACTTGTTCAGAACACCCGTTCTCCCCTAGGGTGTCCTGACACGATTGATGAGACACAGCCCATTGTGAAACGGGGCCACAACACGCTGACTGCCGCGGTGATGTGAGGTTCCCACGTTTGCGCTGGCTGAATTTTTTTGGTTGCTCTTTACCGATTTATTCAAAAGGTTTATTGACCCACTATGTGTCCGCCCACATGTTTTATGATGGGAAGATACTGATAACCCCAAAGGTCGGGGGTCCCAGTTTACATAGAGTTTCGAGTCGGGGAGTAGAAAAGACAGGGAATGGATAAGGCAACATGCCAGGACAAGACAGCAGGATACGGCAAGGCAGGTGAAAGGAACTGGTCGGTGATGAGAATCACAGGTGGGCCACACAGACTGGGTAATCAAGGCAGGCTTCCTGGGGGAGGTGGCATTTCAGCTGCATGACCTAAAGGACCAGAGGGAGCCGGCCAAGGGAAGACCATGAGGATTAGTTAAAAAAAGAGCTCGGGGGACTGATGGGATGGAAGTTTCTGCCAGCCTGGCTGAGTGGAATGCAGGAAGTGGGCATGGGCTGAGGACGGAGAGGGGGTGCCAAGCAGATCCTACAGGGCTCCGAGGCTGCCTGTGACAGTGCATCTGAGGCTCCCCCAGAATCACCTTCCTCTCCCTGTCTCCCTTGCATTCTGATCTGCTTCTCTGAGTGGGAGAGGGTGGAGTTACCGCCCGCCTGCCAGGAGCCTCACTGAGCCCCCAAGTCCCAGGGGAGGGCGTCTCACATGTCAGCATCCTCCATCCTGTGCGTCCAGGTGAGAATTGCTGGCTTCAAGGCAGGTAGAGAGAGACACGGAGGGAGGTGCTTTGAGATCAGCACCCGGTAAGTGGGCGTCGGAGTCGGAAGCGAGCTTTGGATAGCGGTTCATCGCCCTCAGACTCACACGCCTCTCCTGCCTTTATGAGCTTCGGCAAGTTTCTTATCTCCCTCAGCCTCTGTTTGCTCACCTGTCAAGTGGGTGAATAATCCCTTCTATTTCCAAAATCGGCTGAGAGATTTGCTAAGGGCATGTGGTACGTGTAAAAGCCAGTGGCGCTGTTTATTCATCGATTCCACTTTGACTGGTCTCCTGCTGGTCAGTGCACCAGGCACTGTACTGGGAGCCGGGGCCAGCTGGGTGGGGCAGGGGAGGCAAGTGAGGCTCACACAAGTCAGTGATCACAAGCACGAGATTTTATGAACAAGCAGTAGGTGTGTTCCCTCAGTCTAAGACCCTGTCTCCCACCAAAGCCCACAACCCACAGCTACAACCTGAAGCCTGCAGATGAAGGCTTTTGTCTCCTGGCCGAGACCCAAGCACGGCATCCTTAAAGAATTCAGCTCTTGCCTTGACCGGTTTGGCTCAGTGGATAGAGCATCAGCCTGCGGACTCAGGGGTCCCAGGTTCGATTCCGGTCAAGGGCATGTACCTTGGTTGCGGGCACATCCCCGGTGGGGGGTGTGCAGGAGGCAGCTGGTCAATGTTTCTCTCTCATCGATGTTTCTGACTCTCTCCCTCTCCCTTCCTCTCTGTAAAAAAAAAAAAAAAAAAAAAAGAATTCAGCTCTTGCCCGGTCAGTGTGCCTCAGTGGTTGAGTGTTGGCCCATGAACCAGGAGGTCATGGTTCAATTCCCGGTCAGGGTTGTGGGTTCAATCCCCAGTAGGGGCATACAGGAGGCAGCCGATGAATTATTCTTTCTCATCACTGATGTTTTCATCCCTCTATCCCTCTCCCTTCCTCTCTCTGAAATCAATAGAAACATATATATATATATATATATATTTTTTTTTTTTTTTGAAGAATTCAGCTCTTTAGGGGCAACTCAGCTCCGGCAGGATCCAAGACCAGCCGCCTACCCTCACCCCCACTGGCAACATCTCTAAACCTGAGAGCCAGCCTCTCGGGAGATTAGCTGCGGGCGCGGTCACTTATGCCAAGGGCGGTGTCCGTCAGTCCGGGCATGAGTCATGTCCTGCCCGCTCTGTGGAGGATGGGGGAGGGGTCCACCAGACCCACATCCGAAAACGCTGATGGGATGCGGCCATGCCAAGAAGCGGACAGGCAGAGAGCGGGGCGGGCGAGAGCGGGCAGGACCAGCTCAGGCCCTGACCTCCCACAGCGGCGGAAATGACCCCAAACACGAGCTCGAAAATAAACTCGGGACAGAGATGATCTCCTGGATTCTTCCCAATTACCCTGGCACGACAGGTATTGTTCCTTTTCCCACGTGAGAAAGGAGGAAACTGAGGTTTAAGGAGATGAACTGCCTCGTCCCAAGTCACTCATCTTGTCAAGTTCCAGAGGCCGAAAGGCCAAACCACAGCTGGACTGGCAGGAACGAAGAGCGGGGGCAATCTTAAAAACACAGAGGCGGGTCCCCAAAGCAGGCCCGAGTGCCAGGGGCTGCCTGGCCGGTAAGCGAACAAGGGGACGCCCGTGGCCCCGGCTGGCGGCTTCAGCTGTGTGTCCCGAGCCTCCGTTTCCCCAGCTGGACAAAAAGAGCCTAGCACGGTGCCTGGCACGCCCACCCACCCCAGCCCTTCCGGCCGTGGAGGAAAGACAGGCATCCAGGCTTACGGCCGGGGTCCGAGGCCAGCACGCGTGAATCTGTCCACTCCACCCCACCCCGGGAGGAAGGGCAAGGCCAGGGCACAGGCCGCACCTGCCGTGTCATGCCAGTGGATACCCAGCGGTGGCCTGTTCACGCTGAGGCCGGCCGGGTTAGCGGCGGAATATTCTACCGCCCGGAGCCAATACCGCAGTCCAGGGCTGGGCTGGTAGGTGCACACGGCCGGCACGCATGTGCACGCGTGTGCGTGTGTTTCTACACACATGCTCGGGTTCAGGGATCAGATTTGCAGGGGGCTGGGTGGGTACGAGACATGTGTGTATATGTGGGGGCGCTGGCGGTGGGTGCGGGATACCTGGGGACAAGCACAGGTACAACAGTGGATGGTGCAGGCGTTGGCTGTGCAGCCTTCCTGCCATCACTATGTGGGGCCGGATGTGTGCAGCAGTCGGTGGAGGAGCTGGAGGGAGGGGATGCCGCGTCTCTGTGGGGGTCGTCTTGTCCTTGTGCTTTGGAGGCTAAAATAAAAATTTATTCCCCACCCCATCATTAAATGTATCCACTCGCCACTCAGCACAGAGGAAACTGAGGCCCCCTGTCCACAACACAAGAAGGAACATGGACGAGGCATGGAACTTAACAGTCCCCTGACACCCTCCAGACACCTCAAAACGGGCCCTCGGTTACAGCAATGAATGGCAGTTAGGACACACCCCTGTCCTCTGGGCGCTCACAGGCTAGACTAAGGGCAGATGGGGCAGGACTCAAAGAGGAGCCCCCAGAAAGGTTTCCAAACAAACTGTGGTTGGTGAGAGTCAAGGGGGCACACCAAGAAGGTACGAGAGAGAGAGGCAGTAGAGCAACTTGTGCAAAGGTCCTGGGGCAGGAGTGCCGTGCGGGAGCTGAAAGTGCACAGCACCCCAGGGGCCGAGGACACCAGGGCCACAAGGCTGGAGAGATGGGCCCAGAAACGTGAAACAATCTAAATGTCCAACGAGTGGGGACTGGTCACCCAGACCGCGGACTCTACTACCCTTTGGCAATGGATGCACTTGTCCCAAATGAAGTTTCCGAACACCAGTGATGAGAGAAACCGTTCTTGGCATGATGTTAGGTGCAAAAAGGAAACTGCAAAGCTGCTTACATCTGGGGTTTTGCTCCCCTTCCAAAATGTAATCAGCATAATCCATCTACATGAAAAATAACGGCCTCCCCCCAAGTCCAAAATCCCCCCACCATTTCAGCGCTTGTCCGACGGTGCTGTGCTGGGCTTCCGGATGGCGTTTCTTCTTCCTTCTGCCGGGCCTTTATCATGTCCAATCCAGATTTTTTTTTTTTTTTTTATGTTTAACAACGAGAAAAGCTCCCTGCCATCCTCTGTCCAGATCCCCACACCCTCATGAGTGTCTGGAGCCGCGTTTTTAAGAAGACAGACTGCTTTTTGGTACAAATCTCAAGTAAACACAAGTCCATTTGGCAGAGGCCCCGGGTGGGGGGATGTTCCCCCGCGCACCCTCCGGGTACCGACACTGCAGCTAAGACAACAGCGAGTGTTTTCTCGGGGGGCCGTGGGGAGGGGGCTGGGGAGCTCTTGCTAAGGCTCGGGAACTCGTCCCAAATAGTTTCTTCCCCACCCAAGGACCCTCCCTTTCCCGTGGCTCAGGGTCAGCCTTCCTCCCACACTCTTACTTTGAGCCAGCGTGTCCCCCCAGAGCCCTGACCGGCCCTGAATTCCTGGGGCCTGGAAGCCCAGAATCTTCCATCTTAAAGACCACGCAGCCCAAACTCCCCGGGTAGACCCCAGAGGAGACTGAGCCCCGAGAGGGGGACGTGAGTTGCCCAGGGACATCCAGGAAGTGGGGGCCAGGTCCACACTTGAGCCTGGACCTCCGCACCAGGACCATTCGCTCAACAAATAGGCATTACTTTTTAAAAAATGTATTTGTATTGATTTCACAGCGGAAGGGAGAAGGAGAAGCAGATAGAAACATCAAGGATGAGAACGAATCATTGATCGGCTGCCTCCTGCATGCCCCACACTGGGGATCGAGCCCACAACCCCGGGATGTGCCCTGACCGGGAATCGAACTGTGACCTCCTGGTTCATAGGTCGGCGCTCAACCACTGAGCCACGCCGGCCGGGCGGCAAATAGGCATTATTTAAGCATCTACTAGGTGCCAGGCACTACTCTAAGCGTTGGGGGCACAGCCACAAAGCACACGGATGGGGTCTCTGCTCCGTAAGGTGGAGCTTTCGGTAAATGAAAGAACGAAGCCATTTCTGAGCCAACCGGGTCTCGGAAGGCAATGCAGCAGTTTGCAGCTAAGGAAGAGTCAGGACTGGGAGGACGGGGAGGATGCTCTGAGGAGGTGACACCTGAGCTGAGACCTAGATGAAGAGAAGGAGCCGGCCATGCAAACAGCCGGGAAAGGGGGGTCCAGAGTGGAAGTCCCTGGAGGGTCTCTGCAGGGCTGTGACCGAGATGCAGCTCACGCCGGGCACCCCTCCCGCCGTGGAGATTCAACTGTGGGGAGCAAGAGTGAGGCCTGGAGTCAGGCCCGAGAGTGTGACACTGCACAGGGCCTCCAGAAGGGACCCGGTCCTCATGCCTGGGGTGAGAGCCCTGTTACCTCCCCTGGGAGAGGGGTCTTTGCAGATGTGCTGACCGTAAGGATCTTGAGAAGGAGGTCATCCGGGGTGACCCGGGTGGGCCCTGAATGCCATTACACGTGTCCTTGTAAGAGGGAAGCAAGGGGAGATCTGACTACAGAAGAAAAGAAGGCGCCCGGCCCATGTGGCTCAGTGGTTGAACATCGACCTATGAACCAAGAGGTCCCAGGTTCGATTCTCCGTCAGGGCACATGCCCGGGTTGCCCAGGTTGCGAGCTCGAGGCCCAGTGTGGGGAGTGCAGGAGGCAGCCGATCAATGGTTCTCTCTCATCATTGATGCTTCTAATGTTTCTCCCTCTCCCTCTCCCTTGCTCTCTGAAATCAATAAAAACATTTACTAAAAAAAAAAAAAAAAATCCAAGATGACTGGTGTTCTCATCTCCACCCATCTCTCCCCACTCCACGCCTTATGCTTCAGTCACAAAGGTTTCTGTCCCTTGCACTTGCTGCTCCCTCCCCACCACCTCAGCGACTTTGTACCACAGGACCTTTGCCCGTGCTGTTCTACCGCCCGGAAACAGGGGCCGGCTGCCGCCTCTCCCACCTTCAGTTCTCTGTCACTCCTTCAAAGGGGCTTTTTCTGAACAGCCCACAGCAGCGCCCCTGTCCCACGGCCCTGCCCTATTTATATTCTCTGAAATTATCCTCTTTATGGTTCACTTCCTTTAGTATCCGTCTGGAACAGAGGCTGACAAACTTTGGGCCACGGGCCACGTCTGGCCCACCGCCTATTTGTATATGGCCTGTGATCTAAGGAAGGCTTTTGCATTTTTTAAATCATTGGGGGGCGGGGAATCAAAAGAATAACATTTCATGATACATGAAAATCAAATCTCAGGGTCCACAAATAAAATCTGATGGGCACACAGCCGCGCCCCCTCGGTTACCCACTGTCTCTGGCAGCTTGTGCAGTAAAAGGTCAGCAGTTGTGAGGGGGTAATATGGTAAAAAAAATCCAAAAAATATTCACTATCTAGGCTATACTTTTATGGCTGACCCTGCCCCTAGGGCGCAGGACCTTGTCCGAACTTCCTTGGGCGAGTCCCGCCAGGCAGGTGCTCAAACAACAAAGGAGGTAGATGATTAACACGAGGCCCCGCTCCCAATAGGGGGCCGAGCATCCCAGGCTTGCAATGGGTCAATGAATGAATGAATGAATGAATGAATGAGTATCTAAACCTCAAAAGGAAGCCACAGGCATCATCCCTTAGGGTACCTCCTGGGTCCCCCACCGAGTCAGGGTCTGGCACCCCCTGGGCAGGCGTCTCCCCGAGAGCACCAGCCGGGCCCTGAGGTTCATTCTGGGAGCCCAGCGCTCTGCAGGGAGGACGTGATTCATTCCACCGGGAGAGGAAGGAAGTCAGCCCTCAGATCTGGCACCAAATTTAACTCCTCTTCTCCACGCACCTCCCCCCAGACACCACACACACACACACACACACACACACACACACACACACACACACACACAGAGTAGAGCCGCCCGGGTGGGGGATGGAGGCATCGCAGTCACTGCTCAGCTTTCTCCCGGAAGGAGCACCGAGGACTCTCAACACACAGAAAACGCTCAACAGAAAGGCAGTAATTCAGAAAGACTCCTCCCTCTCCTTCTCCCCTTCCCCCTCAGTCTTTCCCGGTCTCTCCCTCCCTCCCTGCCCCCCTCAGCACTGAGACAAAGAGGGAACTAAAGAAAGAGGAGCGCCCAACCTGCTGGCTCAGTGGTTGAGCACTGACCTATGAACCAGGAGGTCAAGGTTCGATCCCCGGTCAGGGCACATGCCTGAGTTGTGGGCTCTATCCCCGGTGGGGGGACGTGCGGGAGGCAGCAGATGGATGATTCTCTCTCATCGCTGGTGTTTCTATCTCTCTCTCCCTCTCCTTTCCTCTCTGAAATCAATACAAATATATATATATATATATATATATATTTTAAAGAAACAAGAGAAAGCAGGAAATAAGGACCTTGCACGACCCTGGGAATTTCACATCCAGCTAATAAGCTGGTCTCTCAGGAGGATATTAGCATCCTCAATACCTGGGGGACGGCACCTAATTTATGTTTTAATTCCCAGGCGGGGGTTTGGGGAGGGGCGGGGTTTGATATGCTCACACTTTGGGATGTTTTCAGCTGTGCAGATAGGTATTTTTATTTCCCAAGATGACAGTTCTTTTCCATGGAGATGGCATATACATCCCCAAAGTCAGAGAACATCAGCTCCAGAACAGCTGTCAGGAGCCGGCCGTTTCCTCTGGGTCTCAGGCCCAGATTTCATCCCAGCCCCCCAAGTGCTCTGGGCGAAGAGGGCAGTGTGTGCCCTCTGTGCCCGCTCTTTCTCCTCGGGGGCTCCATTAGGAACGGGCAGGGTCGCAGCAGCTCACAGACGGTAAGCGATTAACTGCACACTCACTACGTGGCTGCTTTACGCGGGTCCCATAGCTGACCTTCCCTGGGCTGGGCACGTAACCTGGGGCAGGCAGGTGCAAAATCAGTGCTCCCCGCTCAGCTACATCTGAAGGTGGACCCCACAGGTCCAGGGACCTTCACTCCCAGGTGCATCACGTGATCGTAAGACAGAAGACACCGGCGCGGGCCCTTCCTCCGAGCTGTGCGCTCCGGGGGAAAATGCTCAACCTCTCTGGGCCTCCATTTCCTCAGGGGACAGCAGGACTGCCCTACCTACCTGCCAGAGCCCTGGAGAGGAAAGCACCCCAGGGAAGTACATGCGCTTGGGGGTACACCTTAAGGCATGTGCACTGCTGGTCTTTGCCGCGCCCCTTGCCAGTCCACAGTTAGAATGACCTTTTCCCAAACGGGAGCCCCTGCTTAAATGCCCCGGAAGCGCTTAGAATGAAATCCATCCCCTTTCCCTGGCTCTGTGCCCCAGCTCCCCCCCCTTCTCTCCGCCCGCTGCTTACCTTGCTCACACTAGCCTGTCCTGCACTCCCGCCATGCTGTTCCCTCTGCCTGGAAGGACTCTACGCCTGCCCCCCCCCCGCCCCCAACCCCACCCCCGCTTACCCCTCTCCAAACACACACACACACACACACACACACACACACACACACACACACCTTTAGGTCTCAGCTTTAATGGCCCTTCCGCAGGTAGTGGGTTGAATGATGTCCCCCTCAAAGTCATGACCACCTGGACTCTGGGAATGTGGCCTCCTTGGGTCTTTGCAGATGTCATTCACTAGGTCTCGGGGAGGTCCCACTGGGTTAGGGTGGGCCTTACGCCAAGGTCGGGTGTCCTCAGGAGAAACGGAGAAGATGCAGATGTGCACATTCAAGCCGAGCAACAGCAGGGGTGCCGGGAGCTCCCAGGAGCTGGGAGGGAGAAAGGAAGGGCTCTCCCCGGCAGCCTTCGGGGGCGCGTGGCCTGCTGACGCCCTGATCGCGGACTTCTAGCCTCTAGACCGCGAGAGAAGAAATGTGTGCTGTCCTGCGCCACCCAGATTCTGTTTCCTCAGAAAAGCCCGGGCCCTTGCCAAAACCGGTTTGGCTCAGTGGGTAGAGCGTCGGTCTGCGGACCGGGGGGGTCCCAGGTTCGATTCCGGTCAAGGGCATGTACATTGGTTGCAGGCACATCCCCGGTGGGGGGTGTGCAGGAGGCAGCTGGTCGATGTATCTCTCTCATCGATGTTTCTAGCTCTCTATCCCTCTCCCTTTCTCTCTGTGAAAAATCAATAAAATATATTAAAAAAAGAAAAAAAAAAGAAAAGCAAAGCCCGGGCCCACCCACCAACTAAAGTGCAACCTCCGGGCTTTCTTCAAAGCCTCCTGCTCCCCCACTGAAATGCCCGCATCCCCTCCAGGCACAAATGCCCAGAGAGAAGGGGTCCCCGCCGTGGGCTCCCTGCAGCAACCAGCTCAGAGCCTGGCTCACAGCAGGCATCCACTACAAGTCTGCAAATGCATTAATTTGACCAATGCACCACGGGACGCTCAGAGGGGTTGAGAGACTCACGGAAGGTCACACAGCAGAAGAGGCAGGTCCCAGCCCCCAGACCACTTGGCTTCCACACGGGTGACCTGGGGAACCCTGATGCTGATGCCCACCTTGCAAGCATGTGGCCCCTGCAGGTGAGCCTCCTTTTCCCTCCTGACTCCCAGCTGCCAGGCCAGGCCCGTGGCCTCTGGGCTCTGCGCCCGACCCAGAGCCTGACCTTGGCAGAGACCAGTCTGGGCTCAATGAACCCATTAGATAAAGTCTCTTCACTACTCCTCTGAGGTTCCGGGATGCCCTGGACTTGGGTTACCTGACACCCTCAGGGCCGTTCCAGCCATGGCCTTGCCCAGGGGACCACTCTCCCTCTCACCCCGCACCCCTGGCTCCTCCCTCACACACCCTCATTGCCTAACTGCATTCACGAAGGCACACCGTCCAAGAGCTGGGCGTTAAATAGCACTGACTCATGGGAGACAAGTCGTTCCAGGCTGCTAGCCTCTCCTTAACACTCCTGCAACGCCTGCGAATCACCCCTTTTTAACAAAGTGAGAGCAAGGCCTCGGGCTGTAGGGAGGGCAGCGTTTATTTGGCTGGAAAATAATGACACGGTTTGGTTTCCTTGGCTTGTATTTTTTAGGGAAATTTCTACTTATGGCCAGAGATGCTGGTTTTTATTTTCAATTTATAGTAACTATACATAGGTTTGTATTAAAATATTAGGTGAGAAAAAAATAATAAAAAAAATATTAGGTGAGTAATAATATAGGAGGTATACAGATCTGGCAAAAATCAGAAAGATGATGTGTGAATGACAGAGCTTGGGGAGCTCCGCATTCATTCATTCATTCATTCACTCATTCACTCTCTAGCTAAGAGGCAGTCAGTCATACACCAGGTTCCTCGGGTAGTTCTATGATAAATTCCTCAGCTTTCCCCAGAATTGAGTAATATGTTACATGGCCTAATATGTTACACGGAGTGGCCAGATTATTCTGATCTCTGAACACATAATAATCTGGCCACTCATTATTATGTGTGTGTGTGTGTGTATATATATATATATATATATATATATATATATATATATACACATATATATATATATATATGTGTGTGTGTGTGTGTGTGTGTGTGTGTGTGTATGTGTGTGTGTGTGTATATATATATTCCGGCCCAGCCTGGCCAGGGGGAGGGGACATGGGTGGTTGGCCGGCATGCCTGCTGGTCGAATTCCTGGTCGAGGGGACAATTTGCATATTAGCCTTTTATTATATAGGATATGCACTGAGTGGCCAGATTATTATGCGTTCAGAGATCATAACAATCTGGCCACTCAGTGTATATGGGCAGGCCTCTTGGTCCAGGTGCCCCTCAGAATCACCCGGGGAGATTTCTTTTCTCTCTTTTTTTTTTTAAGGATTTTTTAACCTTCATTTTATCTATTTTATATGTTTTTTATGGATTTTTTAGAGCGAGAGGAAGTGAGAGGGAAAGAGAGAAACATCGATGTGAGAGAAACATCAATTGGTTGCCTCCTGTATGTACCCCAACTGGAATGGAACCTGCAAGCTGGGCATGTGCCCTGACTGGGAATCGAACCGGCGACCTTTCAGTGCATGGGATGACGTTCAACCAACAGAGCCACACCAGCCAGGGCAAGAGATTTCTTTTTTTAATACTGATAGCTCAGACCCCACCCCACTCCCAGTGAGTCTGAGCCTGCAGGTGGTGGTCCCAGCACCTGCATTTTCTTAAAGCTCCCGGCGGGGGGGTGTTCTTCTGGGCAGCCAAGTCCCAGGTGCTCAGCTGCTGCCGCTTCCCCCAGTGAGTGGGCAGACCCTGGTGTGCAGGGAGCACCCTGGAAGAACTAGACGCAGGGCGAGCCCTGGGCCAGTGAGAAGTGGTTCGTTAGCATTTCCTTGGCGTCTGACCCAGGCCAGCTCTCTGTGGGCCCAAGGTTCGTCCTGAGAAAGTTCACCGTCGGGCGGGGCAGGCCGAGGTAGTTCCAGAAAACACATCGTGATGCAACAGACGTCCTAACGGTAACCGAGGCCCCACAGATACCGATCCTAAGACTCTCCCATTGAAATGAGGCACCAGCCACTCCTATTAGGACGGCTGGTATCAGAGACCAGAAAATAACAAGTGGTGCTGGCCGAGTGGAGAAGCCGGAGCCCTGGTGCATTACCGGGGGTGGGAGGGGGGGACGCAGGGGGAGATGCAAAATGGTGCAGCCGCTGTGGAAAACAGTCTGGAGGTCCCCCAAATAACTAGATATAGAATCATATCATCCAGCAATTCTAGGGTATAGACCCCAAAGAACTGAAAGCAGAGATATCGGCACACCCATGTCCAATTTGTTCCCAAGAGCTAAAACATGAAAGCCACCCGTGTCCATGGACCGAGAAATGGATAACACAACGTGCGGGCAGGGCCCTCGGCGGCCCTGGGTCTGTCTGTTGCATCAACAGTGTTTGCAGGAAACAGACCCAGGGACGCCCCTCCTTCCAGCCTCCAACCACTCTACTCTCCTGTGTCTTATCCAATCACCACCTTCAGAACCACCTCAGGACCAGCCAACACACCGTGGGGGTTTTTTTCTACCTTAACTCCTTATTGCCGAACAACCACGAGCTCCCAAATTCGTCAGAATTATTCCACCGAGGTGGAGGCCGCGGTCAACCGTCCGGCCAACCTGCCTCCGCGGGCCCCCCACACCTACCTCTCTCGGGGCTTCCATTTCGCCACGAAGATGTGGCTCTCGAGGGCCGGGGCCGCTTCTCCCACGAGTTGGCAGAGAAGCGCGAGGGCGCTGAGCGTCTCTTAAAGATGCCAACCCAGCGCGGGGGCCGCGTTCTCTCCAGGACGAGCTGAAGCCTCCCCAGGAGGAGTGGGCAGCACTCAGGACGCCAGGGAAGCCGCCCCGGCCTCGGAGAGGAGCCTGAACCGGGCCCTTTGGGAGCTGCCGGCCCTGGGTTCTACCCGCGCAGACCCTCAGCTCTGAGACTTCCTGGAGAACCACTTCCGGGGTGAGCGGGTGAAACTCATCAAGAAGATGGGCGACACCTGACTCACATCGGCAGGCTGGCCGACCCCAGGCTGGGCTGGGCTGGGTGAGTATCTCTTCGACAGGCTCACCCTCAAGCAGGACCAGGAGCCTGTGGAGCCCAGAGGCCTTGGAGGGGCCCCTCTGCATCCCCTGGGGTCTGGCTTTTACCTGAGCCTCTTCCCGAAACTACTAGCCTTTCTTTTAACCACCCTGGAGCCCTCTCCCATGCATTGGGCCAAATGAAACAATAAAACTTTTTGTAGAAAAAAGAAAAAAAAAAAGTACCATCTCCATTCAATGGAATATTACTCAGCCTTAAAAAGCAAGACAATTCTGACAGGTGCTACAATATCGATCATATCCTGCTAAGTGAAATAAGCCAATCACAAGAAGACAAATACTGTATGATTCTTCTTATGCGAGGTACATAAAGTAGTCAAATTCATAGAGAAAGAATGGGGAACGGTGGTTGCCAGGAGCTGAGGGAAGGGGGATGGGGAGTTAGTGTTTAATGGGGACGGGGTTTCAGTTTTGCAAGATGAAAAAATTTCTGGAGCTGGGTGGTGGTGACGGTGGCCCAACAGTGTGAAGGTACTTAATGCCACTTTTACATTTAAACATAGTTAAGATGACAAATGTATATTTCACTACAATTTAAAAATAAATGCTTTTTTTTTTTAAAGGTAGGGCTTGGACCCAGCTGCCTGGTTCCTCTGTACCTCAGTTTCCTCATCTGCAAAATGGGTATGAAAATAATAATGCATGCCTCCTGGGGCCATTGAGAGGATGAAATGAGTTACAATGATGAAACCACGTGCTGGTTTAGCAGAGTGCCCGGTTCACATAGGTGTTCAGTATGTTAACAGCTATGCTAATGTGGTGGTCACTACCATCCCCCCACAGCCGGCTGGAGGACACCCACACAAATATGTGGGCCCACAGGGGTGGATTTTGGCCTTGTGGTTTGTTTAATGCCAGGTGCCACTGATGAGTAAGGAATGAAGACTTCCCACAGGTAGGGAAGAGGAGAAACTAAACCCGTTGAGGACAGAGGCCAGTTCAGCAATAGTTACATGTCCCTGCTCAGAGCCCGGGCCAGGGGCCCTCTGCCCTCGGCTGGCTGGGCTTCAGCTCCCCCTGCTCCCCCTGCTCCCCCTCCCCCTGCCCCTATGAATCTAAGGGTGAGAAGCCAGTCCATGGCCCCAACTTATCAGCACATCAGGCCCCTGGGCCTCACCAGAACCCCAGGAGTGAAGGGAGGCAGGTGCCCCCCAGGTGGCCACAGGGTCAGGGGGTCACAAACACACTCAGGCCTTTCTGTTCCCGACCCACAGGCTCCAGGAGGCCAGACCTGGGAAATGTTCCCCAGGGCAGCTGGGGGTGGAACCTGCCTACCATTGACCGACGAGCCTCTCCCAGGCCACCAGCCCATTTGTTAAGTGCCCAGAGCAGGCAGAACACAGAGTCCCTGGCCTTGGACCAAACATCTCATCCAGAATCCCAGGACAGGAAGGGCTCCTAAGGAGTCACACTGTCCATCCCCCTACCTTCATCGCCCTGCTGGTTCTCCCCCCCCCCCCCCCGCCTTTTTTTTTTTTTAAAGAAACACATCCCGGTCCTGGCAGGGTAGCACAGTTGGTTAGAGCGTCGTCCCGATATACTCCAAGGTTGTGGGTTTGACCCCCGGTCAGGGCACATACAAGAATCAACCAATGAATGCATAAACAAGTGGAAAAAACAAATCGAAGTTTCTCTCTCTCCCTTCCTCTCTCTCTCTCAAATCAACTTTTAAAAACTAACAGCTGCCGAAGACAAGCCCAGCACTACGCTAATAAGAACGTCAGCATCTCCGTCCTCACAGGTCGGTCCTCCTATCGTTCCCACGGCACAGAAAGGGAAACTGAGGCTGAGGCGTGAACTTGCCCCGAGTTCAATTTTAACAACTTGAACCCAGGTTTACCGGACACAGGAACCTCCCTGCTCGGCTCTATCCTCTCCCCCACAGACAGGGCCATTTATTGAGCACCTACTACACGCCCAGTCCTAAACAGTCCTTTGAAGCAGCCCTCACCATCACACCCATTTTGCAGACGAGGAAACTGAAGCAGGAGGGGACGGGACTTATCCAGGGGCAGGACTGGCACTCGGGGTGGTCCCTTTGTGGGGCCCTGATCATCCTCGCTGGGCTGGACTTTGGCCACCCCCACCTCCGACGGGCAGGGCCCCCCTAAGGCTTTGTCCAGAGGCAGGCGGCCCCCGGGCCCTGCCGGCGGTGGGCTCCAGTGTGCGGGAACAAGCGGCAAAAGGGCCCAGACCTGTTCCTCCACCCACCCAGTGCTGGGTGCTGAAGCGTCTTCATGTCACAACCTGCCCTGTGGGCCGGTGTCACCCAGGGGAGTGCCTGAGCCTGGCAGGTGGCCAGAGGGTATTGGGCTCCACCCAGACAGCTCCAGAGCTTCTGCAGCCTGAGCCAGCTCACATCTGCTGGGGGGGCGCGGTTTGGGGGGGATATGCAGCAAGGACAGATCCCTCCAGCAGGTGTGGGGAGAAGGGAGGGGGGAAGGGGGGGCGGAGAGCGTGTCGGGTGGGAAGAAGCGCGAATTAGGAGCAGGAATCCTGACATCCTGTCCCAGCTCAGGCTCGGCTCCCGGCTGGCTGTGTGACCTCGAACGAAAACACTCGTCCTCTCCAAGCCCTTTGTTCCCTCCCCTGGAAAGGAACGCTTCCAAAGGAAAGGCACACAGACCCAGACGGCCTTGTCAGGGCCGGATCCCGTGCCCGCCCCTGGGGACTCTGCTGCCTGCTGCACAGACAGGGAACGCGAACGATCGTGAAGCAATCCTCCCCCGGGGCGGCCGCCGGCTCGGCATCCCTGGGCTCGGCATCCCCAGCGGCGGTGGCAGCGCCAAGGGCCTCGAGCCGCTGGCTCAGGAGAGGGAGAGGGAGCAGCAGGCTGTCAGGGGCCCTGGAGACAGGGATCAGTGACCTCGCTCAGGCCCCAGCCAAGCTGCTCAGCCACTGCTGGCCACGTCCCCCAGGGCCGGCCAAGCAGCGAGCCCACTCTGACTCCAGGGGAGTGTGGATGTAGCAGCACAACCATCCCCACGACTCAGCAAATAAGCCAGAGCTCCCAACCTCTGCAGTGAGTCAGCACTGTCATCGCCAAGTGCCCAGGGGCACCGCAGGCCAGATGAAAGGAGCAGGGACGTTGGATCCCAGCTCCGCCCGTCCTGCCTGCATTTCCTGACTCACTGCCCTCTCCGAGGCTCAGTTTTCTCATCTGCAAAAAGGGATCAATGCTGCCTACTTTGGTGGGGCCATCCGGAGGACGTCCCAGATCAGTGGTCGGCAAACTCATTCGTCAACAGAGCCAAATATCAACAGGACAACGATTGAAATTTCTTCCGAGAGCCAAATTTTTTAAACTTAAACTTCTTCTAACGCCACTTCTTCAAAACAGACTCGCCCAGGCCGTGGTATTTTGTGGAAGAGCCACACTCAAGGGGCCAAAGAGCCACATGTGGCTCGCGAGCCGCAGTTTGCCGACCACGGTCCCAGATGAAAGTACAATATTCCACCGTGGTTGACCCACAAAGAGGGCACTTTCCCACTTTCAGCCCCATAGGTGGGTGGGCGAGGGCAATAAATGCTGGTCAAAACTGAGCACGGCCGGGGAATTACTGCTTGGAGGAGGAGGAGGAGGCAGCGGGAGCAGAACCGAGGAGGGATCAGAATCTCTCCTCCATGTGAGCAGAACGAGTGTCTCATTCACAGGGCACAACGGGAAACATCTTGTACACACACCCAACCATAACCACCACACAGCACACAGTTCGCCTGCGGGCGGCCCATTGCTTTACAAGGTTAGGTTCCCGGTACAGCACAGCACGGGGTGTGTGATCCCCTGACACATACGCTGTATTTTATGTGATGCATCTCCATGTGTATTAGAGCAAACGTAACCAGCACATCAAACACCTTGTAAGATGTGTGTTAAGCCCTAGCTGGTTTGGCTCAGTGGATAGAGCGTCGGCCTGCGGACTGAAGGGTCCCGGGTTCGATTCCGGTCAAGGGCATGTACCTTGGTTGCGGGTACATCCCCAGTAGGGGGTGTGCAGGAGGCAGCTCATCGATGTTTCTGACTCTCTATCCCTCTCCCTTCCTATCTGTAAAAAAATCAATAAAATATATATTTTTTAAAAAAAGATGTGTGTTAAGTTTTGAAAAATGAGTTCCATGTGGCTCTATCCACACAATGGAATATTATTCAGCCAGGAACGGGAATGGAATCCTGATACACATCACAGCATGGATGACCCTTGGGACGTTATGAAAAGTGAAAGAAGTCAGTCACAAAAAGCCATCTATTGTATGATCCCATGTATATAAAACGCCCAGAAAAACCCACAGAGACAGAAAGTAGATCAGCGGTTACCAAGGAGGACTGGCATAATTAGAGGAAACGAGGAAATGACGGCTAACGGGTGCAGAACTCCTTTTTGTGGTCACAGAAATATCCTCAAACTGATTGTGGTGAAGGTTGCGGAACTCGGTGAATATGCTAAAAAACCACTGAATTGTACACTTTCCTAAAAGTGTACACTTTTTTTATGGAAGTGTAACTGACACATGACATTATGTTAGTTTCGGGGGTACGTCGTAATGATTCCGTGTCGGTAAACACTGTGAAATGATCGTGGTCCCCAAGGTCGGCCCCCGAAGAGGACGCACAGGGACGGACGCTCCATATTTCGGACGTTGGGTGGGCGAGGGGGCTGCTCCTGGTGCAAACGGCTCTGTGCCGCACCGGCAGAAATAAGACGAGTCAGCACCGCGGCTGCCTTTTCCTGATCACCTACTGTGTGCTGAGCGTTTCGTCCTCACTCAAGTGTGAAGTCGTGGTTAAACATACCCACACGCAACGCGGAATCAGACTACAGGACAGGAGTATCAATAACGGCAACTCGAATGTTCTATGAGGATTCGACAAGATGGTGCCTAGCAAGGGGTTAGCATAGGGACTGACAGTGTTATTGTTAGGAATAAGTGGAGGAGGAAGCGGGGGAGGGGGATTCGGGAGGGGAGGGGGCCCTGACTATGTACCTGGTTGTGTTGGAGCCTTTATACGTTGTGGCACAACAACCTTATAAGGTGAAGCCTACTTGGATTCGTCCCATTTTACAGACAAGGAAACTGAGGATGGATGAGGTTGTAGCACTTACCCATGGTCACAGCGCTAGCAAAGGGCAGCATCACTTCCCCCCCCCCCCCCCCGCCTCCATGGATGTCACCAACCCCACCCTCACTTCTGAAAACCGGGCTCCATGAGCCCCTTCCTCTCCCTGGCAAGTCCGGGTCCCCACTGGTGTCTGGATGACGTCCTAGTTTACAGACACTCTTCCCAGGTGTGGCTGCGCCTCCTGAAGCCACTGCTGCAGCCAGGAGGGGTGGAGGAAGGCGCCCAGTGAGCTCGTCTTACAGGGGCCACCTCCAGCCCGCTGGGTCCCAGCGGCTTTCACTTGGACAATGCCCAGGCCTCGGCGGAGACAGGAAGCATCCCTGAGGGATAAAGATCAGGCCTGGCTTGTGGGCGCCCACAGTGCTTGGTGTGGGCCGAACTACCTGTCCGGCACTCCCGGGCTGAGCAAGCCCCCAGCTCTGAGATACCTGCCCGGAGAAGGTAACCTGGGTTCCTCCCAACCTGAAGTCCAACTCCCCCGGTCGTAAATGACAGAACTCCCAGAAAGGGGCTCATCGTGCAAAACAAGGAAAAGCACACATCCCTGGAAAACGCTAGTGAGAATGAAGCATCTATAAATTCTCTGAGCACGCCACGGACATGAACTCATGCAACCCTCACAGCAACCTCATTTTACAAAGGAGAAACTGAGGCTCAGAGAGGGGAAGGGACCTGCCCAAGGGCACACGGCTAGGAAGTTCCAGAGCCAGGATCTGATTCCAAGCCCCCTGAGAATAAAGCCCGCATTCTCAACCCCAAGATGCACTCCTGACACCTCTCAATCACACGCCTGGCATGACTGACAGGTCTGAAAATCACATTCCAAAATATCAGCACTGGTTATCTTTAATACGGGTTCCTGAGAGTTTTACCTCCCCCTTTATATTTACCTGGACTTCTAAATGCTGGGCAATGAAAATGTATTATCCTGTGAAGGTATTGTAATAAAAAGAGAATAAGATTATTAATTAGGAAAATGAAATGAGCCACCACGTGCCAGGCATACAGGCGACAGGCGAGTAAAGCAGAAGGGCCCACCACGGTACAAGACCCTCACTGTGCTCCAGAGGGAGGAGTGCGCACAGTGGGGGCTTTATCCAACATCGCCACGCCATTCACCCCAACATTCACCCTGTGACCTCGCTGAGAGCGCCTGGCCAGGCTGAAAGGCAGGCGCCAGCACCCCCATGCCACGAACGAACATGGACACCAAGGCAAGAAGGGAGAAGACAGAGGCAGGACGTGACCCTGGGGCTGCGCAGCTTCGAACCCCGGCAGTGACTTTGGTGGCAGGCAGCTGCTGCGGTCCACAGAAGAGCCACCTTCCTGGGGGTGACTCAGGCCTCAGAACAGGAACTGGGGTGACACCCAGAGAGCCCCTGGGGACACGCAGCTGACCCCGACTAAAGCCAGGGCAGATGGCTCACCCTTGCTCTGCTGGGTCAGCCAGTATGCTGGGCATTCCAGAAATTCCTCCAAAGCTTTTTGCTGCCTCCACCCGCCCTCTCCCCTCCCCCCGCCCCTTCCTTTTCATGATCTAAAAAGAATGAGAGGCAAGAGGGGCTGGGGTTGGGCATCTGGATGAAGACCACACTTGGAAGCACGGTCACTTCCGCTCCGGAGTTCCAAGGACAGTGACCAGTATCTCACCTCCCGGGAAGGTGGGCTGCTGGTTGCCCAGCTCCCCAGTCTCATCTAAGTCCTGAGTGTGGCAAGGGAAGGGGGTTTGCTTCCAGGAGAACATGTGCCCCCCATCCCAGTGCCCTCTCCCCCCGCCCCCATCACAGCCTTGGGCATGCTGCTCTGTAGCCCCCCATCTAACTCTCCATGGGGGCAGGAGCTGTGTCCCAGGCAGCTCTGGCACCAGGGCCTGGCTCTGGTACACAGGAGGTGCTTAATAAATAACAACAATGACAATGATCAACGAACCCGAGAGAGGCAAGGTCACACCGCACTGGAAGCTCTGAGGAGAGAGAGTATTCCAGGGAGAGTGGGGGAGAAGGGAACTGACCGAGTTGAGTTATTATTACAGGGAGGTCTAGGTTTGCAGGGAGCAGACCCGAGTTCAAATCCAGCCTCCGCTACTTCTTACCTCAAGCTGAGTGACACAAGGAGAGCTTTCCGTCTCTGAGCCTCAGTTTGCTTATCTGTAAAGGGGGCTAGTAATACCAACTCTGAGGACTGACGAGATGTATACGCAATACCTCCCTAGCAAAGGACCTGGCACCCAGTAGGCCCTTGGAGAAAGGTGGTTTTCTAGGTCCTACCTTTTAAACAGCTAATTTTGATTCTTCCTAGAACGGGTAGCAGGAATAAGAGGCTCTGGGATCTACTCATCCAGTTCTTCGGGCCCAGAGAGGGGAAGGGGCTTACCCAAGGACACACAGCAGAGAAGCTGGTACTAGCACTCAGTATCAGAACCATTCCAATACCCCCTGGGTTCTCCCAGTGACCTATGAGCCCTTCCCAGGCCAGGCACAGCGCCTGGCATGCAGGTGTCAGTTCCAGGATCAAAGACAAGAGGTTTCCAGTGCTGGGGCCTAAAATGAAAGGGAGAGACACACTTGGCCAGCGTCCTAGGCCAAAGGGCCCTTGGAGTTCCCCAACCAAGTCACTCCCCGGCCCAGCCCAGGGCACTGGGCGGGGCTCGGCGGGCAGAGTGCCCATCGAGGCCCAGGCTTCGTGTCCGGGCAGGCGGGGCTGCAGGAGTTCACAGGGCGGCCTTGGTGTACCCAATGCGCCTGCTGGCTGGCCTCCTTCTGCTGGGAGGTCCCGCACACTCCGAGTTTCCTTCCCCAGGCAGGGCCTCCCCGTGTCGGGGGATAAACAGGATGGTCCCCAGAAAGGGCTTTCATCACTGAGGAAGCAAAACAAAAAAGAAAAGAAATACCACAGTCGGCTCCCAGCCGCAGCCCTGACCTGGAGCCTTTGAAAAGACAGCTGTGTCCCCAGCAGGCAGGACTCAGCCCAGAGGCTCTGGGGGTCCCTGCCTGCCACTAGCTGGTAAGCTGGACAACGCCTTTCAGGCCTCGGTTTCCTCATCTGTAAAGTGGGAACAACACTAGCACCTTTCTTTATAGGATGAAGAAAGGACTTGATAAAGGACCTGATAACATGAACAAAGCCATGTATCATAGGAACTGGAATATAAGAAACAGTCTGCCAATGCAAATTATTATTACTGCCACTATTTCTGCCTGTGCTGCAAACAAGAAAGATTTATATTGTAATTTATAAAGCAATTCTTTGGTATGACTTACACTTTCTTTTTTTTTTTTTTTTTTAACACCAGCTGATCTTTTTACGGGGAAGGACTCCAGGAGTTTCACGGGCAGCTAACGCACCTAATCCCACAATGACCCCACGGGGGAAAATCTTAGCATCTTCTTTCTGTAGATGGGGACTGAGGCTCAGCGAGGCTAAGTCACTTGCTCAAAGTCACACAGCAATGATGTGGTGGAGATGGGACGGAACAGTAGGCCAGTCCAGCTCTGCCCTGCTTCACCACTGGGGAGGGAGAGTCAGGGCACAGGGGCTGCGGTCGGGCTGCACAGATCCACATTCCCCCCCTCCCAGTAGCGGCCTTGGGCATGCAACTCCCTCTCTGAGCCTCAGTTTTCCCATCTGTAAAATGGGGACACGAGAATCACGTAAAACAATGATGTGCACAGTACCTAGGACAGAATGGATACTCTCTGCTTATTGTTTTTATTCTACAGTGGAGAACAGTGACTGCTCTCAAAAGCCAGGCCTCGGGAGATGGAGGCAAGGCTGCCTCAGTCCTCTCCTTCAAGCTTCTGAAGGCACAGGGGCCAGGACAGGAGCCACCGGCGACACAGAAGTCGAAGGCTGTCCCCTCTCGCCCCCTAGGACACCTTGGCCCATCTGAGACTCACTTCACAGACAAGGAAACGCTCAGCGAGGTGAAGGGGCATGCCCAGGGCCACACAGGAATGCCACACCTGTGCCACTCCGAACTCTCAACCTCCTGACCCAGCTTCCTTCAGAAGCCACCATTTTCCCCAAAACAGCACAGGATTCGCCATGTAACTGACACGGGGTAAACGGTTGCCCAATGAACGAATGAATGAAGGAGGGGTGACTTCTAACCCCGCACCTGGGTCGATGGCCTCCTGCAGAGTCCCATAATCATGGGGCTCCCTGAAGCCTGCTGGGTGCTTCCACTCGGGAACAGTGTGACTGTCCCTTACATGCAGAGCTCCCCGGACTCTTCCCGGCCGGACTGCAGCAGCTTCAGGTTCAAGGGTGCTGAGTGGCTGGTTGAGGCCCTTGGTTCCTCCCTGGCTAGTAAGGCTTGCTCTGAGGAGAGGACCAGGTAATGAGGGACCCATCAACAGGCCCTCCAGACACAGCAGAAGAGGAAAGCACCTGCTCTAGAAGCATCTGCCTCCCGACCCCGGCCAGGTAGCTCAGTTGGTTAGAGCATAGAGCATCGAACTGATACGCCAAGGTTGCTGCCGGTTTGATCCCCGGTCAGGGCACGTACAAGAATCAACCAAAGAATTACATAAATAACTCTCTCTCTCTCTTTCTTTCTCTAAATTCAATAAATAAAAAGTCAAAAATAAATAAATAAAAAGCATCTGCCTCCTCACTCCTTCCCCCAAGGCCCTGGTGTCTCCCAGAACGAGAAGCAACCCCCCTGGGGCTTTCACAGTCTAATAACAGTATCTACACTAATAAAAGAGTAACATGCTAATTGATCGTACCTTCGTGACACCCACCAGCCAATCAGGAGTGAGTATGCAAATTAACCCAACAAAGATGGCAGGTTAATTTGCAGGCACCGAGCAGCCGGGCGGGACGCTTGCGTCATCACCATGGCAACGACACAGGCGTTCTGCACCACCCTAGCTGCTCCGGGGCTCTGGGCAGCGTGGGAAGGCAGAAAGGTGGCCAAAGCAGGAAGGCGGCTCTAGGAGGGAGGGAAAAGGCGGCTCCAGCCAGAGCCAAGTGGTGCTGGCAGCCAGGGGAAGGAAGGCCCATTCTTGCACGAATCTTCGTGCATTGGGCTTCTAGTTAGTAATAATGACACAACTAGCTAATGCCCATCCATTCATTAGCAGGTACTACATATTAACTCATTTAATATGCATCAACTTCATGAGGCAGGCACTGCTGTTACTCTCATTGTACAGATGAGGAAACTAAGGCATCGAGAGGTTTACTGCTCAGGCCAAGGTCACACAGCTGGAAAGTAGTGGAGCTGGGATTTGAACCCAGGCAGTCTGGATCTGGGTCCCCAGTAATATCCACAAGGGTTCTTGGGTAATGTCTAATTCTGCAACCAATTCTGCAGAACCAATACCCAAT
Source organism: Cnephaeus nilssonii (assembly GCF_951640355.1). Classification (NCBI taxonomy): domain Eukaryota; kingdom Metazoa; phylum Chordata; class Mammalia; order Chiroptera; family Vespertilionidae; genus Cnephaeus; species Cnephaeus nilssonii. The sequence goes on along the minus strand of NC_137093.1, from coordinate 22,804,408 downwards.
TTTACAGAATTCCTCATTCCACCCAACCAGGACCCTCTTAGCTCCACAATCACAGGCACTGTTTATTTATCATCTAGTTCATGCCAAGTCCTTCCCGCTAATGACACAAGCACCCTGTATCCACCTTACAAACAGGCAAATGAGGCTGAGAGAAGCGATGAGACTGGTGGAAGGTCACATGACCCCTAGGGCCGGAGCTGGGATCTGGACCCAGGTCTGTCTCCGGTGCAGCCTCCCTTGGCCTCACCATGTGCTCCCACTCCACGGGCTACAGGTGCCACCGCCTGAGGAGCTGTAAACCACACCCAGAGCAAAAGTCGTCATGGAGACAACCATCCCTCCCCTTCACATCTCGTGTCACAGGCATGAAGCACCTCTTTACCCACTCACAGCAGCTCTGTCAGATAGAATGCGTTATTCCCATTTTCCAGATGAGGAAACTGAGGCTCAGAGAGGCGAACCGCCTATCCCAGGTCATAAACTCAAACCAGGTCTTCTTACCCAGAGTCCTGTTCCGATGTGTCCCACACAAGTCGCGAGCCACAACTCCCACCACCACTCAGGGCAGACCCTTCTCCCCTGCATGGACCCATGCTGCCCCGTCAGAAACATGACCTTGGCAGGCTGTATTAACTTCTCAGAAAGTTCATCCTGACTCCCTCTCTGCCTCCTCCATGTTGGGCATGGTTACGTGACTTGCTTTGGCCGACAGAATGAGGTCAGAAGTGAAACGTTCCCAGTTCCAAGTGGAAGCATTCAGAGGCACTGGGGGTTCCCGTTGGGCTCCCTGGTTGGCTGCTGCTTGTCAGCCTGGATATCAAGATGAAGATACACGGGGCAGACATGAACCCAAAGGCCGGAGTCCAGCCTGCCGGCCAAGCCCAGCCACAACTCGCAGACCCACAACCATGAAACGGATGCTCGCTATTAAAGGCCACTGCGATTTGGGAGACGTTTGTTACGCACCACTACCATAGAAAAACCTGACTAATACAAGGACCACGTATCTCCAGAAGGAAGCATGAGGACTTGTGTATACATGGGCAAGTATCTTCCAAGACACAGTCCCCAGCCAGCTGGATTAAAAACAAAGAGCCATAAAACCTGCTGCCTGGAGGAACTATAGCCTTCCCTACCGCCACGCCAGAGGCTGTATCCCATGGCCACTGATAAGACACAGCCATCCACTGTGCGCTCTCACTGAAATGTACAAACGGGGTGGCTGTGGCGCTCTCTCTCTCTCTCTCTCTCTCTCTCTCTCTCTCTCTCTCTCACAGCCTTGGTGGGAGTGTGAAAGGTACAACTACCCCAGGGAAACTGGGCAGGCTAGATCACCATTCTAAACGGGCTTTATCCCAGCCTGGGATAAAGTTCCCCATCCTGAAATCTGCCCTCCAATCGACCGCAGTCAGTGTGCAAAGACGCGGACAGGGAAGTTTATTGCAGTGCTGCATCGTCACAGCAAAAAACAACTCAATGTCAGCCAACGGGGGATCTGCTCCATGGCAAACAGCACCTTCGTGCTTTGGAGCGCCGCTCAGCTTTCTAAACGAGTGGGCTTAAGTCAACACATTCGGAAATGGGACCGTGCCCAAATCTATTTTTAACTTAAGTGCGAAATTTGTTGTTTTATGGTTGCTGTGAAAAGGCTATGTCTGCATATGCTGATTCATTTGTTTATGCCACCACGATGAACTGGAGGAAACGGGAGTGAATGAAGGCAGACAGGGGTTCTGCCTTCTGGGAGTGTAAAGGCTAGAGGAGGAAGAGGCGAGAATAACAAGTCCACTAAGATCGCCACAAACAACAAGGGTGGTAACTGCAATGCACACGGCCTGAGCACTGGCCGTGTACCAGCCCCCCCTCATTTACTCCTCACTGCACCCCTCCGAGGCAGGATCCCTCATTATCCCCTGTTACTGACAAGGAGACTGGGGCTGAGAGAGGTTAAGCCACTTGCACGAAGTCACACAGCCAATAAGGGGTGGAACCCAGATTCAGTTCCCTCTGTCAGGCTGCAGCGTGGATGCAAAACCATTTAGACAATTAGCAGAGTGTGATAAGGGCTGGGGTGGGAAAGTCACGCTTCACTTAAGACAATATCATTTTTGCCATCTTTGAAGTGTTTGGTATCCTGCCAGGTATGTGTTATTTTCACAGCATGTGAATACATCACTTCTGACTCAGTGACGTGAACATCCAGAGTTCATGCTTAGGGGACATATTACATGTTATTTTCATAATACTAAACAGACAGATAGGAAAGAGAGCGATAGACAGATACGGTGTGTATCACATCTGACTCAGTCATGTAAACACCCAAAGATCACACTTTGGGGATGTATCTCCTATTCTTAACGGAGACAAGGCCATAGAACATTTCGAAGATCATTATCGGAGCAGTTCACACTACCTCCAGGGGTCATGTGAGACCGTGTGTATGCTGCCTCACTTAGCCGTGTCCCTCCCTCCCTCCCATCCAACTGACCAGATTCCTGAGGGCGGGCTCCCAAGGACAGGGGCTCTTTGGAATTGCCTGGGTAAGATGCTCAATCATTCATCACACTGAAGGAAACCGTGTATGACTCAGGGGTCCTCAAACTTTTTAAACAGGGGGCCAGTTCACTGTCCCTCAGACCGTTGGAGGGCCGGACTATAGTTTAAGAAAAACTATGAACAAATTCCTATGCACACTGCACATATCTTATTTTGAAGTAAAAGAACAAAACGGCAAAAACACCCGCATGTGGCCCGCGGGCCATAGATTGAGGACGCTTGGTGTATGTTGTGCACGTGTATACCTCAACTCAAAGGCGGCTAGCTTCCTTTTGAATGACAGGAGTCTGAGCAGTGCGAGTTGCACAAAAAAATAATAAATATTTTTTTATTGATATCAGAGAGGGAAGGAGAGAAACATCGATGATGAGAATCATTGATTGGCTGCCTCCTAGATCAAGTCCGAAATCTGGGCACATGCTAAGACTAGGAATCAAACCATGACCTTCTGGTTCATAGGTCAATGCTCAACCACTGAGTCACACGGACTGGGCAATAAGTAATATTTTTAAAAGAGCTTAGGACAGGCCCTGGCCAGGTAGCCCGGTTGGGTAGAGCGTCATCCTGAGAAGCCAAGGTTGCAGGTTCGATCCCTGGTCAGGGCACATACAAGAATCAACCAATGAATGCATAAGAAAGTGGAACAACAAATCAATGTTTTTTGTCTCTCTCTCTCTCTCTAAAAATCAATCAATGAAAAGCGGCTGTTCTGTTATGTGCTTTACCCATAGTCTCTCCAATCCTCCCACTTCACAGAAGAAGAAACTGAGGTTCCAAGAAGGAAGTGGCTTGTCTGGGGTCACACTTCTCTAATCTGGATGGGTGAGTGTGGGAAGGAACGCGACCTCCTGGACAGCCATCCACTTGTCTTCCTCTCTATCCCAAACCTGCTAAAGCCTTCCTGTTTGGGTATTTAGGGAGGGGCAGGGACGTGCAAAGAGAATTTTAGTGGCAGATGGTCTAACACACCCTTCGTTCTGGATGTACCAATCAATATGTAATTCTCCAAATGAGCTGTGCCTCTGCCTGTGCTGCTCTTTCTGCCTGGACTGTTCATTCTCCCCTCCTTGCCTCCTCCTTGAAAACAGCTCAAGTGTCACCTGTGGTCACCGCCCTCCCTCACCCCCTCCACCTCTACACACATCCTGCCTGAAACACATCCTAATGCCAGACTATATTAATAATCATGCCCATTGCTCAGTGAGCACAGACCAGTGCAGACACTGCCCAGCATTTCCATGCACTGGTTCACTGAACTCACATGACAAGCCTATCATGAGCCCATTTTACAGATGAGGAAGCCGAGTCTCAAAACAAGTACCCTGCCCAAGACCACAGCCAGGAAGGGGCAGGGCCAGGATTTGGCTCCAAACCCCCCTGGTTGGCTCCCTCCTTTCCATCCCTGCTTTCTCAGGAAAGCTCCCAGGTTTCTCCCTGTTTCTCTTCCCAGGCCCTAACACCCTAACACCAACCTCTTCTTCCCACAGCAAGCTCTCCAATAACTAAACCCTGGACCTCTTCCCCCCCCCCCCCCCAACCTCCATCCTGAAGGCATCAGCCCCTCCTCCCATTATCACAACTGCCCCCTTCTAAACAATTGCTTCCTTTCATAAAGGCTTTACCCCTCCATTAAGGATGTGACTGCCAGTGTCTTGAAGTACTTGTTGAATGGATGAATGAATGGATGGATGAATGAATGAACATTTAAAATATTCTGCAGGGGGCTCTTTTTCTCAGTGGATCAGAGATGAAACAGGTGATGCTGACATGGGAGAAATGCTCAGGGCCAGACAGTGGGATCCTCTATTCTCTTGCCAAGGTCAGCCCTGAACAAAAGCCAGCCCCCAGGACCTCCAAGGGGAACGAGAGGCCCTTCCAGCCTCAGAATCTGGGGTGAGGGCTGCACCCCCGTCAAGAGCCAGCACAGCTGCCTCCCTGGACTGGAGGGCAAGCTGATTACTCCACAGCTAGAATGTAATGCCAGGAGGACAGATCCTATACTGCCCTGGGTCATAGCACGTCTATAGTGACTGCCGCATAGTAGGTGCTACACACACACACACACACACACACACACACACACACACACGGGTGACTAAATGAGGCAGCTCACGTGCCCAACTGAAACATGTGCCCAGACACTGTATTGAAAGCCGGCTCCCCTCTCAGGTAATTGCACCCTTGTCGAGCATGTAGATCCTTTAAAAAAACACCTTTAGGGATTCCCCCTAAAACCACCAGGACGGGAGCTGGTGTCTGCACAGCTCCCTGGGGAACTGTCCCCGGGGTGAGATGCCTGTGTCTGGGGGTGAATGCACGTTTGTCCTGGAGCCTCGATGGATCAGCAAAGGGAAAGCTGGGCCGAGGGAGAGAAGGCTTATCCAAAGGCCCTGGTTACTGATTAGCCAAACCCCAGAGCTTCTCACTGCAAGGACTGGAGGAGGGTGGGGTGGGGTGGGGTGGGGAGGGTGGGGTGGTGGGGAGTTAGAGGCAATCAACCCCTTCGGAAGAAAGACCAAGTTAAACATCTCTCTAACCCTCTGCAGTTTACAAAGGCAACAAGTTGGGTTCCAGGAGCCCTCCCTCAGATACTGCCGAGAAAGCACAGGGGATGGGATGTGGGAGAGGAGGGGTCACAAATGAGGGCCCACTAGGATCTGTTCCATGCCTATTATACCCACTCATCTTCTTTCCAGCCAAAGAAGAGGGAGGGTTGTGGTCCCCACCCTCACCTGATGTTGCTCAGAGGAAAGGCCTGAACTCAGAGAGGTGAAGAGTTTTGCCCAAGGTCACAAAGAAGCTGCAAAGAAAAAGCCCCGTCTTTGTGCAACAGGTACAAGCCCTTTCCTTTCCAAAGGTAATGGCTGCTCCCTGCGAGAGAAACTTGTCCAGCGGCAGGAGGCTTTGGCCACCTAGGCGAACCGCAGAGGTCGCACGCTCCGCTCCGGGGCTCAGAGCAGGGTTTCAGGGCGCGGCGCCCCAGCTGGAGGAGAGTGTGTGTGCCAGGAGGGTGTGGAAAGGTCAGGCTTGGGTGGGGGTCAATGCGCCACTTCCCTTCCCTAGGGCCCCGCCTGCAGCCCCTGGCGGCGCCGCCAGAGGGGTGGGGACCGACGGAACCCGCCGGGGAGCTCCGGAGCCTGAGCCCTAAACCGATCAGGGTGCCTCAGCCCCGGGAAGGCGTTAGGAGCGGAGCGCAGGCCGGGCGGGGAGGGCGCGTCCAGAGCCCAGGCGCCCGCGGGCCCGGCGCGCGGTCTCTCCTGGGCCCCGGCTGCCCGCAAAATCCCTTTGCCCGGAGCTCCGCTTCGCTCGGCACCCGGTTCCCCAGTGTCCACCTCCTGGGTCTCCAACCCGCACCGACGTCCATATATTAGCAGCTCCAGGCTGGGTACCCCGGATCTGCAGCGACCCCCCAGCTCCCGACCACCAGATTTCCTCTTGGACCAGCGTGAGGGGTGAGGGGGGCGCGGGGGGGGGGGGAATACTAGATTCTAGCCTCCAATCACCGTTCACCGTCACCCCCAGGCTGGAACCGAGTGGAACCCCAGGCCGCCGGCCCCCGACCCCTTCTGGGATCTTCAACCGGGTGGCGCGGGACCTACCCGCGGGATCCACTCCCTGGTCTCGGGAAACAGATCTCCTCGGTCCCAAATCGGGATTGCCCCCTCCCCGCAGACCCGGAGCCCGGGGAGATCCACTGGGTCTCCCCGCCTCTTCCCCGGCCAACTTTGCCAACTTTTCTCCCGGGGCCTCAGCCGAGCAGAACTTAGTGGCCACCGCCGGCCGCAGCCTCCCCAGCCCCCTCGATGGCCCGGGACAGGGGGCATTTGGCCGGCCCCCACCCCCCCGCGGCCGCCGCGCAACCTACCCTGGAGCCGCCGTCACCGCCGGCCCGCGGCGCGCCGCCACCTGCCCGCAGCCCACAGCACCTGCCTTCGCCGCCCGCGGCCCCGCGCAGCCTAGCCTGCTGGGGGCGGGGCTTGGGGCGGGGAAGCGCCCCCCGTCGTCATGGGAACCGCGGCGGGCGGCGCCTGCGCGGAGAGCCCCAGGGCGGAGCGTGACTTGCCGGACCCGCGCTGGCCCGCGGGCTCGGGGGCCCGAGGACGGTCCGGCGGGTCAGAGGTCGCGAGTCCTCCCAGGACACTCCTCGGGGAAACGCCCCAGGCCCCAGAGGCCGGAACGTGCCGTGCCCGACTCGGAATATTGTTCGTGGTCCTGCCACCGTTCCCTGGGCGATTCCCCGGATCCCCCACAACGGACACTAACGCGCCGCCGAGTCTGCGCCCCCCCCGCCCCCCCGAGAGCCTAATGCAGCCGGGGACCTCAGGAGGCGCTCGGTAAAGGCTCGCCCATGGAACCGCTCGCCCGCCAGAGAGCGGGCGGGGTCTGCGCGATTCACTGGCGCCCCCTGGTGGCGAGCTTGGAGACTGCACCCAGGGCCGGGAGCCTGGCCTGAGTTCCCCAAGTTGGGGCGCCTGCCCTATGCCAGTCTCCGCCATTGTGTTGAAGTGGGGGCTGAGGAGTGAGGCGTGTAGACAAGTTGAGAAAATCGGTGGAGGTCGCTCTTGAATGGAAAATGCCGGTTTTGCTATCCTTGACTCATTTCATTCCATAGATCTGTATTAAGCACCTACTGTATGCTGGGTGCTTGGGGACATAGTGGTGAAAGCAGCCTGCAAGTTCCAGGCACTGGTGGAGTTTACACACATTGTCAACAGTAACTGCACAAATTTAATTGCATTTGTGACACGTGTTCCTAGGGAAACATACGGAGCATGAGTAACGGAAGGTCCTAAAATCATATGTACATTTTGTAAATCAGACAATAACGTTAGAGAGGGGGGAAAAACATCAGTGTGGCCTCAGGAGAATTGGCAGGGAGCTCTCTGACCTCGTGTGTGTATGGGGTGTGTGTGTGTGTGTGTAGAAAGGGAACTCCTGTTACAGGACATACACACCACACCACTGTTTCACTGAATCTGCACAGCAATCCTTTTGAAGTTACAATCACCACCCCCCTTTTACAGCCTCGGTGAGCTGGAGGCTCCATGTCAGAATATTCTCCTTTATCATCTGGATGTCTTGAGCACAGTGATCAATGGGGCCCAATTCCATGGCTTTTAAATACGACTTCAACTCCCAGGGAGAAGTGTGTGTGGCAGGAGTCAGAGAATGGTCTGATAGGATACCTGCTGCCTCTCCTCTCTAACCTCATGGGAACTTTCTATCTTTCCTGGGCAAATCTCAGTCAACCAGAATGTGTGGGCTGAGGGTTCTGTTTAACTGAATGCCCCTCAACACCTCATCCAACTTAGTCCTTCACCTTGGCATCTCCCCTCTATCCTAGAATTTAAGAATGGGAGAGAGAAGATAGCCTCCCTACTGACATTACCTGCGGAAACCCCAAACCCAGTTGTATCCCCAGCCCTGACCAGCTTCGCCAACGCAACTCTAATCCCCAAAAGGCCCAGTGTCAACTCTTCTACCCCTGTCAAGCTTTGAGGGGTACCAAACTACAACTCCCAGAGCCCTCCTGGCCCCAGAAGAGGCGGGACTTCCTGGCAGTCCCACCTTAGCTGATTTCCCCCCTCATTCCTGTGTCCTCTCTCCCAGGCATGAGGCTGCCAGCCAGGACACACCCAGAGATTATACTCTGACCAAGGAGGTGTCAGGTTGTACATTGTTTCCAGAGCCAACACCCCACCCCCCATTCCCAGTCCTGGCTCTTCTCTTCCTAATGATAGAGGACAGTGCCACCCAGGGACTTTCCCAGAACCCCTTGTCTGCCATCTTCAACCCCCTCTTCCAGGAAGTCTGTCCTGATTTGGCTGACTCTTCTCAGACTCTCTGGCAGTTCTGTCCAATAGCATTTGTGCAATGACAGAGATGTTTTATGTCTGCGCTGTAACATTAGCCACAGATGACTGCTGAAAATTTGATATGCGACCAGTGCGACTGAGGAACTGAATTTTAAATTTCATTTAATTTTAATTAAATCTAAATAGGCATATGTGGCTATGGTTCCCATATTGAACAGTAACCCACACACTCCTTGGCAAAGACCATATTCATGGGTTTTGGCCAGCATATATTTATCCACTTTGTTTCTCCTATAATTTACCTGCTTCTTGATAATGACAGCCAATATAATCTTTGAAACATTTTCCCTCAAATCCTTCAGATCTTAGCTTTAACATCAACTCCTCTGAGAAGCCATTCCTACCATCCTTGACCACCATGCCTAGCCCCTGAGTCTTCTCAAGCACTGATAACACCATAGTATAATTGCCCAATTACTTCTCTGCCTCACTTTCTAGACTGTGAGCATCTTGGGAGCAGAGACTAGCAGAGAACCTGGAACAGTTGACACTCAATAAATATTCTTGGAATTCAATGTTGAATAAATGTTTTCACATGATACAACCAGCACCTGGTTCAAAGTAGTGATACTAATGAAAACTATCATTTGTTGAACAATCCTATAATAGCTGCTCTATTATTATCTCCCCTTTGCAGACGAGGGATCTGAGGCTCAGAGAGGTTAAGTAAATTGCTCAGGGTCACACAGCCAGCATCTCTGAGTTCCCCCAGAAAACAGAGCCTGAGGCAAAACTTCTATGCTAATGCTTTCCTGGGGATGTAATCTGGACCCAACAGAAATGAAGGAAAGGGGGCTGTGAGGCAGGGAAGGAGGAAAAACAAATACAAATCATGCCTTACTGAGTTGGCCACAGCGTCTCAAAAAAACACATCCGAGAGTTCTGTCACTCAGGGTGTCTCCGCAGAAGCCACAGGAAACATTGCAGGGATGAAGGGCAAGAACTTCATCTGCAGCGCGTCCCATCTCCTGTTCACCATTAGTCACCGTGGAGCCCAACTGCTCCTCACTTCTGCGTGGTGTTACCTGAGCCTTAGGGCAGCCAAAAGGGAAGGCAGTTTCTTCACCTGAGTCTGGAAGAAGAGGCCAAGAGGTCCTCCCCTCCCCTGCCAAGAATTCCGGTCAGGATGGCTTGGGCGACAGCTGGGGATGCTGGGAGGCTGGGCCATAACTCAGACCATGCCACTTTAGGCGGAGCTGGCCACGTGACGGCAGCAACTGGCCCAGGCCACCCACGGTGGGAGGCAAGCGGAGACCACATGGCGTCCAGTGCCGCTGGGTGCCCGGGAAGGGTACAGCTGAGCACACCTGACCAGGTGCATCAGTCAAGCCTGATGCAGCGAGTAAACATCAGAACAGCTCGGGCTAACTCCCAAGCCCTTGAACAAATATTAATTGGGAGGGGAAAAAATGTATAAATAAATGACTGAACGGGTGGGAAAAAATCCCTGGCAATCACCTATTCCAAGTGTCCTCATTTTATAGGCGAAGAAACTGAGGCCGAGAGAGGCAGAGATGCCCTCACCAAGGTCACCCGAGTGTAGTGGCAGAGCTGGGACTTGAACCTCCGTCTCATGGTTCACTGAACCCTCCAACGGGTACGTGCTCATTGGTCACCCAGCATTTCCAGCATTACAGTGACACCTCTGGTTCTCACCTGCCCAGCATCCACCCCCCAACCTCTGCCACCAGCACCTCGGTTTTCCTCCTAAAAACCACCCCCCCCCACCTTTTACTCCATATAGTTCCAGTGGGGTGAATGAACCTCCTGACATGCCTACCCGGTCCCCAATATCCAGCCCTCAACACCAATCCTAGGGTGCAGGACCTAAGTCTGGCCATCAGAACATCCCATTTCCCTGGCCACAGTGATTGGCTCCCGGGGTGGGCACGTGATCCAAGTTTGTCCAATGAGAGTTCATCACAATATTTGCTGCAACTATGTGCAGGGGAGCTTTTTTTATTTTCCCTCTGGGGTTGCTAAGCCTCAGAAGGTCAGCCTGGAGCCACCAGAAGCCAACGCCGTGAGGGAGAATGTGCCCGAGAGTGAAGCCACCCCAGCAGAGACGGAGAGCGAGCGAGGTCCTGAGCTGCTTGCTGCCCATGCCTAAAGCGGCACCATAGCATTTCCAGCATGTAGCCCAATGCATTTCCCATTGCTCCCGGAGCCAGCTGGAGTTGCACCTGCATCGCGCATAGCAGAAAACAAGACCAGCACCCGCTCTGCAAGTCTTACGCCGGATGCTGGGGTAAAGACTTTTCATTAGATGCAGTGCCCATAACTTTCACAGCCTGCAGGGGAGAGCCTCGGGACCCAGAGAAATACGTAAATCTGTTCGCAGGACTAGAATGACCAAGGCAGAAAGGGAGAGAGCACAGTGGCAAGAAGGTCCACCCTGAGGTTTAGGTGTGGAGCGGTAATCCCTGTTCATGCCTTCTCCACCCAGAAGCACCACACCCTCGCCCGCTTTGATTTGGGGCTGGCTTTACCCTCTTTGCCCAGCCCACCAGACAGCCTAGAATGAAAGGCTGTTGACTGAAGGAAGTGGGAAGAAACATACACACACCCCCAGCTTATCACACACCTGGGCTTTGTTCACTGACCTGAGCGTTTCCCTCAGAGGCAAGGAGACATCGTACGAGGTCACAGACGTAGCCTAACACCGGAGCCCACGCAGAAGAGGCAACGGTAGAGGGGCTTGACCTGAAGCGCGGTGAGTCTGGAAGCAAGAGTGTTCTGAGGTCAGGAGGGAAGTATTACCCAGGGGATGGGCTTCAGGGGTCCGTGAGCCCTGGAAATTACATACACTATTGTGTGTGTGATGTGGTGTGTGTGTGTGATGTGGTGTGTGATGTGGTGTGTGTGTGTGAGATGTGGTGTGTGTGTGTGTGTGTGTGTGTGTGTGATGTGGTGTGTGATGTGGTGTGTGTGTGTGTACATGAGCCTGCATGGGGGAATGCATCCAGCGTTTTAAATCCCGTTTTCAAAGAAATCCATCACATCTGAAAGGTTAAGTTGCTGGTGTAGGACTTGGCCATCCTTCTGGAGGTGGGTGTCTTAGTCTGTTCAGGCTGCTGTTAACAAAGTACCACAGACAGAGTGGCTTGTAAACAACACAAATCTAGCTGTCATCGTTCTGGAGGCTGGGAGGCAAGTCCAAGATGAGACGTAGGCAGACCTGGTGTCTGGGAAGAGCCTACGTCCTGGTTCATAATGGCCTCCCAAGGAGGAAGAGGCAAGGGCGTTCTCTGAGGTCTTTTTTACAAGGTGCTAATCCCACAAGAGGGCACCACCCTCATGGCCTCACCTCCTCCCAGAGGCCCACCTCCTATGGCCATCACCTTGGGGGTTAGAATTTCAACATATGAATTGGGGGAGGGGGAGAGGGAGGCACACAAAGACTCACTGCACTGCAATGGGGAAACTGAGGCTCTGAGCCATTACATTGCCTAACGAGACCCAGCTCGCACAGCCAACTTGTAACAGAGCCTGGAAAAGAACCAGAAGTCCAGCTTCCTTGGCTGTGCCACTCACTGGGAGGAGACACAGGGTGCAGGTTAAAGTCCTCCCCGGTCCGACTTGCCCATCTTCAGATCTCAGCCTGGACATCACGTGCCCCCGGCTGGATCAGGTGCCCCTGCTCCGTGCCTGCCCCAAACATGGCCCTGCGCCTTCTCTCGGTGTGGGGCTTGCCTTTCGCTTCTGTTCATCAAAGGGCTGGTGAAATGCACACCTCAAACTTCACTTAGGCTTCATCACACTCAGATACCTGTCCCTCTCCTAGCAACCCTGCCTCCCCCGTCTCAGTAATGGCAGCTCCCCTGTCCCAGGTGCCAAGGTCAAAAGCCCTGGGGGCATCGTTGCCTCCTCAAGGTCTCTCACACTCCAAGTCCACTCCATCAGCAATTCCGGCTGGCTTGACCCTTGACCTTCAACAAAGATCTAGACTCCATCCACTCCTTCCCCGCCCTCCCTCTCTGCCCCTCCACCCCATCCAGCAGCGCCCCTCACCTGACTGTCTGAAGCTGCCTCCTCACTGCTTCTCTCTTGTCCTCCCTTCCACCCACTCTTCATCCAGCAGCAAGATCGATCTTAAAACACAAGACAGGTCATGTGACTCCTCGGCTCATGACCATTGGAAGACTCCCCAACTCACTCAGAAATCACAGCCAGAGATCTCCATGGCCAACGAGGCCCACCACTCACCTCCTTCCTCGTTCCTTCCAGTCACCTGGGCCTTTGCTTCCTCAAACATGCCAGCACCCGCTCACCCCAGGGCCTTTGCACTGCTCCTCCCTCTGCCTGGAATATTCCTCCCCCACACGCCCACATGGCTGCCTCCCTCAGCTCTTGCTCAAAGGTCACCTTCTTTGAGGCTTCCATGCCCATGCCCCATCACTCACCTCCCCCCTTCTCTGCTCATTTTTCTCTGGCACTTATTAACACCTGGCCCCTTATTTGTTGACTTGTTTCTTTTCTTACTGTCTTCTCCACAAAAGTGTGAGCCCCTCGAGGGCAGTCATTTTGCTAAATCCCCAGCACCTAGAACAGTTCCTGAGTGGATGGGTGGGAGGGTGGGGTGGATGGGTGGATGGAAGGACAGATGGGCCATATTTGTTCTATCCTGTTTATCTGTCTGGCCCACAAAGCCCTAAGCTCCTTGAGGGCAGGGACTTGTGTTCTGTTCACACTGTATCCGTGAGGGTTGCACAGAGCTGGGCACGTGTAAACTGAATAAATGATGAACCCCTTCAGCTGACCGAGGAGGATATGGAAGCCAGGATGAGAGAGGGACTTGGCTTGGGGACCTCACAAGGCACTAGCAGCCACCTCTGAACTCCCAAGTCCCAGCTCTCCCGTGCTGGCTGACGAGGGCTCCCCCAGGACTGCCCATGCTCCCTGGCTGCAGCAGAGGGAGGGGCGACCGCCCGGGCAGCCCCAGGAAACCACTGGGGTGTTTGCCTTTTAATCTAATTCTTTAATCTCACTTTGGGCTTAGGGCCCAGAGTCAGGCGCCCGATACCCTGGGTGAAAGTCGCTGGTCCGCCGCTCTGGCAGGTGTAAAATTAGCCTTCACTTTGTCATCTGTGAAACGGGAACCGAGACAACAGCGCTTACCACCCAGCAGCCCTGAGGCTTCAATGAAACAAGATGCCCCACGTGGTCAGCACGGGGCTGGCAGGTGCTCAAGAAGCGCTGACCCAGTGGTCGGCAAACTCATGAGTCAACAGAGCCAAATATCCTCAGTACGATTGACATTTCTTTTGAGAGCCACATTTTTAAAACTTAAACTTCTTCTAACGCCACTTCTTCAAAATAGACTCGCCCAGGCCGTGGTATTTTGTGGAAGAGCCACACTCAAGGGGCCAAAGAGCCGCATGTGGCTCGCGAGCCGCAGTTTGCCGACCACGGCGCTGACCGCCACTGACAATTAAGTGCTGAGCGGGAGGAGAAATGGCCCAGTCCCTTGCAGGCGTCCCTTAGCTTGGAGTCCAGCTCAGGGGAGCCTGGCCGGATGTGGTTTTGGGTTATAATGCCTCATTTAGCTTTCTGGGCACCTGGACAGTCGGCGTGATTTTCCCAGGTGACATTGAGCACATTATCTGGAGAACAAAACTCCTTTCAAGGTCAGAAACGCCCGGAGAGCCACTGGGACGGCCAAAGAGGCAAAATCACGGGCCTCGGGCCGCCTGGGCTCCCCGGCTTCCTGGCTGGAATTACACCCCTTGGGCTCCTGCCAAACGCCAAGGAGAGGCTGGTTTTGGTGGAGGAGGGAAAACAAATCCATCTTCCCTCATTCAAAGGGCCACCTCTCACTTGCTGGATAGCAGCCACGAGGTTATTCTAATCCTGGGAATAAAAAGTCTAGGCAACATAACCTCGACCTACCTACCTGACCAGGCTTCTCTCCCCTCCCCTCTGCAACACACCCGTGATTTTATCCCTTCTGACCTTCACAACAACCTCACCCCCATTTTCCAGAGAGGTGAGGGGACATCCCCAAGGTCACAGCACTGGGAAGGGGAGGATGTGGTCTATCTACAACATCGCCCAGTGATGGAACCCAATGCCACCTGCCCCTTGGGATTCCTAATCCGCTCTCACAGATGGAGAAACTGAGGCCCAGAGAAATGGGGCCACTTGCCCCAGTCACACAGCCGGGAAATGGCGGATTGACTGGCCGGCATCCAAGCCCAGGGCTCCTGCCATGTGCAAAGTGCTGGCCAGGCTTAGCGCCCCAAAGTGAAACTAAGGTTGAAAAGGACGGGCACTTGGCTTGGCTGACAGCTCAGCTGCTTTTGACCTTGGGTAGGCTCAACCCTCTGGGCTGTTCTGGCCATCAGTGATAGTGCAGGCATACCACCTTCCTGCCTCCTCTATTATTGTGTACGTTAGACTTCATATTGACTCACCTTTTTATTTAAATAAATTTTAATTGTAAATGGCAATCACTTTTGTGCCAACACCCCCCCCCCCCCCACACACACACACAAAGCCACCACTACAAATACAAGGAAAATCCAGCTGTATCCCCAGGTCCCCACTTGACTCTGCTGCCTGCTCGGGGCTCCGTCTTTGTGAGAGAGAGAGGATGACAAATAAATGCCTGAGAGGAGTTTAAGACCCATCAGCTTCCACAGAGACTTAGTCTTAGATGTAGAGAGGGACGGAAGGAGAACTGAGAACTAAACAATTCCGGCATTTTACGATTGAGTGACACTGAAGGCTGGGTCCAGGTGCCATCGGAATATGTCCCCCAGGACCACCGGAAGCACCGTGGCATCCACATTCCTCATTTGGAAAACTCTACAGCAGGTACTCTACGTGCCTCGCAGCACGAGGTTATGTCATAAACTCTCTGTTGCTGTGTGTGTTGGAGGGGGCTGGGAGGAGGGTGTGAGGGAGGGGTGTCATGCTCACCCCTTCAGGGAAGGGTGGAGGGGATGCTAAGGGGTGCTTACTGGTTAGTGGTTGAAGTGGGGTCTCGCCTTCCCTTTGTAGCAGTTTGCACTCCATTATCGCCCTCTCCCTGTCCTCGGGGTTCACTCTCAGTTCTCCATCCATCGCTGGAGTCCTTCCCTTCCTTCCCCACCTTCTGCTCCTCCTCTCTCTCTCTCAGATCTAGCCACAGGGACACGAACTTGGGGAAGAGGAGTGGTAGGGATACGGCTGGGGGAAGAAGGGGTTTTTCTTTCTATACATCAGGGGCAGGAGTACTGGCTTCTATTTCCAGTTCTCCCGATTTGCCAGGGGATCTTGGGCAAGTCACATAACCTCTCTGGGTCTCCATGTGGTTTTCTAAAATAATGCCATTTACTTAAACGAAAGATACCTGCATACTGATCAATATCAATTTTGCAAAAATACCTCCGAACAAAAAGATACACATTAGATAATTGAAATGGTCACTGATGGGCAGGGGTTAAAGGGCAGGGTGGTTGCTAGAAACACAGCATGTTTGTGTGACTTAGAAAAGGTGACCCCTCTGGGTAGAGAGAAACAGTCCTTTTGGACAGCGCAAGGCTTGATGGACAGAGAGAATGAATGAATGAACGGAAATGAGGGGGCCTTGCATGGAGCAGTGATGATGACATGCAATGCAGGGTGGGATTATTCAAAGGTCTAAGCACTAACATTTATTCGGAGATTTGGGGTCCCTACTTCCAGGACTTGTTGGGGAGAACCACTTCTCCACACCAGTTGTTAGCATCTCCCATTGCATCGTGAGGTCGAGGGGAGTCTGATGACCTGGGGTATGAACACAGAACCACATCCCTGGCTCCGGAGTGGGGGGAGGGGGGGCACCTTTGAACGCCCCGTTCCTCTCCTTGCCCCACTGTCTCCACCTCTAATCTTGCTCATTGACCCCCAGGTCACTGACTCGCCACGATGGTGGGCAGCGTGTGGGTTGCTCTGGGACTCTCCCTGACCTGCATCTCGGCCCTCAGCCTCCTCTCCCCTGCCTGGTTCCAGACGCCCACCTTCTCCTTTGGCGTCCTCTCCTACTGCTCCTGGCCTCAGGGTGACAGCTGGAACCAGAGCTGTGGGATCTTCAGGTCCCTGGATGATATTCCGGACTTTGCCTGGAAGGTGAGTCCTCTGCTCATCAATTCACTGGGACCTGGGGTGTGGGGGAAGGAGGACTATCAAACCCATGTGAGCGAAACAAAGCCAAGTTCTGCACCACCACCAGCAGCCCTGACCTGAGCCTCTGACTCTGTAGCCGTGGGGTCGGGTCTGGCTATTTGCATTTTAGCAAACACCCAGGATGATTCTAAAAGCAGCTGTCAGCCCATATAGCACCTTTGTACAAATTAAGACAAGGGGCCCCTTCTTCAGGACACTATACTGCCATCTGCTGGAGAATTACGGTAATCAATATGCAAATCTAGGATCCCAGTGCGTCCGAGTGGTGCAGTGTACAACCTGCACACACCTACCTGGCCACCCTCTACGCATGCTAGGGTGGAAAACCACAGCCAAGGTGTTGGAAGTCTCTGTTAGGAGGCACATTACCAAATTCAACCATGGGGGCAGTGGGGGCAGGGCTCCCAGTCCAGTGCCTGTAAGGAAAATTATACCCTTCAAAACCGGTCACTACCAAGGTGATCCGCCGTACAGCAGGTAGTCGGGTGTGGTGGTTGTACGTCTAGATCTTAATCCTGGCTCTACTACCTAAATAGCCATGTGCCCTGAGGCAAATGACTCTACCTCCTTGGCCCTCAGTTTGCTGACGTGTAAAATGGGGATAATAGCACAGACCTCTTGGGGTTTCCAGGACCCAGTAGCTGGTCAATATGCAGGGGAACATCCTCCTGCCCCCACCCAAACACCCTCTCTCCTCTCTCCTCCTGGCAGGTCTCAGCTGCGCTTCTCCTGGGAGGCTGGCTCCTGGTGGCCTTCCATGCAATTCTCCTCCTGTCCTGGGTCCTGGCCCCCAGAGAGCTGTGCCCAAGGAGGGGCAGTGGCAAAATGCGGGGGGTGCAGGCAGCTGCAGGTAAACCCACTGTCACATAGTAAGCAGTCCAGACATGTTGTGGAATGGACGATGAATGGAAGGGGAAAACCTGTAAGCAGAGTCTGGCCTCCTGGGTCAAATCTCAGAGATAAGCCCTAGGAGTGAGTGTAGATTCTTCTTCCTGGTCCTTTAGCAAGCCAGAAATGGTCAGGGGTGGGGGCAGAGGGGATGATATCCTTAACATCACCCTCTCCTGCCCTGAGCTAATAGTCTGTCCTAATAGTCTGTCCCCCTTTATTTCTCTCTTATCCGTCCACTTTGCATCATCTCTACCTGGACCACCACACACAGCTGGGCAGTGTGGGTACTGCACAGGGTGCCAGCAGAGGGCTGACAGACGCTGAAATACAGCCTATGCTCCCCTCGCTAAGCTGTGCGACTGCAGGGGTGCTTCTGTTCTGAACAGTTGCTTTTCTCTGACTCACACTTAGTCTCTGTAATGACCTAGCCCAGGCCTTGATGGCAATCATACCCAGTTAATTCTCCACCATCTCTCATCTGCATTAGAACCACCACCACCTCAGGGGCCCCTCTGCTGCCTGCCACCTTGGCCCCTTAGAATGTTGGCCACCCACTGGCCAAATGGGCCCTGTGAAAACTGACATCACATCCTGCCACCAGACAGGTTTATCCACCTTCACTGACGTCCTGTCTCGCGGAGTAAAATCCAAACTCCTTATGGTGGCCTATGAGGCTCCACCTGACCAACTCCCCATTCTCTTACCAGCCTCACCTCCGACCCCCTCTGCCAGCCTCCACGTGCTCCAGCCACCCCGGCCTGCCGTCTGTCGCTCAGATACACCCAGCCTGTCCCCCCTGCGTGGAATCCTGTTCTCACATCTTTTTTTTATTTTTATTGATTTTTTACAGAGAGGAGGGGAGAGGGATAGAGAATTAGAAACATCGATGAGAGAGAAACATCGATCAGCTGCCTCTTGCACACCCCCTACTGGGGATGTGCCCGCAACCAAGGTACATGCCCTTGACCGGAATCGAACCTGGGACCCTTGAGTCCGCAGACCGACGCTCCGTCCACTGAGCCAAACCGGTTTCGGCCTGTTCTCACATCTTCACTTCCCTTGCTTCCCTACTTCATTAAGGGCTCTGTCTCCGAGAGGTCCTCTATGGCCCCAGGTAGGAGCTCCCCTCTCCTTAGATTCTCCTTCTTGTCTTGCTTTGTGTTTTGCACAGCACTTACTACCTGAAATCTCTTATCTGCTTTCCTGATTCCTGTCCATTTCTCTCCAAGAGAACGTCAGTTCCATGAGGGTGAGGATATGTCTGTCTTTTCAATATCACCAGCACCTACCACGGTGCTTTGCACAGAATAGATGCTCAATAGTTGGAGATACAGTCCTGGTCCCAGGCTTGCACAGTGGCTAGTGAGGATGGGGTGTATCAGGCATGTATAACGAATAGATATTTGGTGCAATAGGGATGAGCACAGGGTGCAAGGAAAAATTCCAGGAGGGTGAAGGATGTTAAGGAAGATGTCCTGGAGGAGGCATCACCTGAGCTGAGTCTGGAAGGACAAGTGGGAGTTGGTCACATGTAGAAAGGCATTCCATGTAATGGAACATCAGGGGCAAAGGCATGGAGACAAGAGCGCAGGGGTGTGCAGGGAACTGCAAGGAGACTGGTGTGGCTGAGGAGCAGCAAGGGGGGCTGAGGGTTCACCTGATTCTCCTGCACTGGGAGTGCCCAACGTGAGGAGGTGTCCAGCCCATTTCCTTAGCATCCTCAGTGCCCACAACAGCACCTCTAACAATTCTGGTGAATGAATGGGTAGACGGGTGAATGAATGAATGAGTGGGCGGATAAGTGGGTGGATGAATTGGTAAGTGGACAATGGATGTCTTAGTAGATGGATAAGGATGAATGGGCAGATTGGAATATGAATGGAAGGTGGAGATGGATGGATGGATGGATGGATGGGAGGCGGGCAGGTGGCTAAGTGGGCAGGTGGCTAGATGTTTGGATAAGTGAATGGATAGGCAGACAGGGCTGGAGAGAATGAGTGAATGAGAATATGGTTGAATGGGTGGATGAGTAGATGGACGAATAGTTGAGTGATGGGTGGATAAAAGGAAAGAAGAGTTATTGTATTAACTGCATGGTGACAGACTGTTACTAGGCTTATTGTGGTGATCACACCGTAAGGTATATAAATGTTAAATCACTATTTGTTTCAGTTGTACAACTGAAACTAATATTATATTGAATGCCAACTATACTTTAATAAAAAATTTCAAGGTCAGGCTGATAAATAAGTGAATGAAGGGACGAATGGGTGGATGGATGGACGGATGGATGGGTGGACAGGAGGGTGGATGAGTGAGGGAGTCCCAGGAGGGAAGGTTAGCCTAGAGCCCCTGACTCACTGGCTTCCTTCCTTGCTGTCTCCAGCCACCACCACCATTGTGGGCCTGCTGGCTTTCCCTATCGGCCTGGCCTCCCCATTTGCCAAGGAGGCCTGTGGAGCCTCCTCTGTGTACCGCAGTGGACAGTGCCAGCTGGGCTGGGGCTATGTGACCGCCATCTTCAACGCAGTCCTGGCCAGCATCCTGCCCGTCATCAGGTGGCCCCGCACGACCAAAGTACAGGGGAGGACCATCCGCTTCTCCAGCGACACTGAGAAAATCATCCTTATGCCAGAAGTGAACAAATAAAATTTTCTCAGGAGCAAAAAGAGCCCATTTTACAGCTACATGAAACCACCACGTACCCAGGTTCAAAATGCCACCTCTACCACTTCCTTGTGACCTCAGGCAAGCCACTTCACCTCTCTGGTCCTCACTGTATTTTTCTGTAAAATGGAGGTGTGTGAAATACTGCCTACCTTATCCAGCTGTTATGATGGGAACTCAGGGAAACTGGGGTCATAACCAAGAAACCATCCCCACCCGGGGACCACTCTTGTGCATGGACCTTGGGGTACATGGTACATACACTGTTTGCAAAATGTGTATGGTCTCAATGATTTCCCTGCCTGTATCCACACCCCTTTTCTTTCTTTTTTTTAAAAAAAGTATTTTTATTGATTTCAGAAAGGAAAGGAGAGAGAGCTAGAAGCATCAATGATGAGAGAAGCACTTATCAGCTGCCTCCTGCACGCCCCAAACTGGGGATTGAGCCCGCAACCTGGGCATGTGCCCTGACTGGGAATCGAGCCATGACCTCCTGGTTCATACTGAGGCATGCCAGTCAGGCCCACACCCCTTTTCAATGTCACTTTCCAAAGCCTCCCATGGGGTGGTGGAGTCTACTCCATTCTCTGAGTCTGAGCTCAGCCATGTGACTTACTCTGACCAAGAGAATATGGTAGAAATGACCTGATGCTCACTGTCTTGCAAATGCTGTCATGGCCATGTAAACAACCTGAGCTAGCCGGCTGGAGGACACGAGACACAGGGCCCCGTCTGCCCCACTGGCTGGCCAACAGCCAGCCCAGCTGCCCAGCTGCCCAGCAGCTGATCACAAACACATTAAGTCCAGCTGAGACCAGAAGAACCTCCCAGCTGAACACAGCCCATATTGCTGACACAGAGTCACAAGCTAAATAAATGTCTACTTTAAGCCACTAGACTTGGGGTGGTTTGTTCTGCGGCATTACTCGTGGGAACAGTAAGATACAAGGGTGTGGAGTGATTCACCTGCCTTGAACTTTTGTGTCCATCGGGGGTGTGAGCCACTGCGGCGGGAGGACGGAGTCTTCAGAAACAAACATTTCTTTCTTTCAAATTAAAAAAATTCCCCCAAACACAGAAACAAAAACAACCCAGATTCACACACCTCTCGGTTTATATATGTTTTCTTTCTATATAGACACAACTCTTCAGTAAACAGTTACAAGAAGTGCTGGTAACACTGAGAAAGGGCACGCTGCAGACAGAACGACTCCCACACACTCAACGCCAGGACACGAGGATGCAGCACACGGACACCTGAATAAGCAGAGAGCTGAACAGAGAGCAGTTAGTCCAAGCCACAACCACGATGTGTCTCTGGACACCACGAGAGAAGGCAGAGAGGAAATCTTGTGCTGTGCTGTGTGACGAGTCTGTCAAAAAAATAAATAAGAACCAGAGGGTCTAGGACCTGGGTCGTGCTAACGAAACGTCCCCTGCAATGAGCAGCTATGTGGCAGAACACACTTTTCTCGGAGGGGCCTTTCGCACATTTTTCCCATCCAAGGAAGTTGGGGAGCCAGGGTGAGAGGATGTCCGCTATTGGGAAGCAGAGGCCCTCTGGGCCTGCCTGTCCCTCCCAGGAAGCCCCACTAGGGGAAGGTTGGGACTCACACTGTGACCGAGAGAAGAGCTTCCCCAGCACGCAGGACAGGGACTTCTCCAGTCCTGGCTTGCTCAGGGTGGGAGGACTAAGCACCCCGTGTCAATGCTTCAATGTGCTTACGTGTCTCCTGCCATCTCCCAAACCCGACCTGCCATTCTTGGGAAGAGCAGTTCCTCGACTCTGTTTCCCCCGATCCCGGTGCATTATCAGAACACAGTGGGCAGGACCACTTTCCTGGAGGACAGGTGGGCAGCCGAACCACCGAACTCAGGATCTGTTTGTGGACTGGGGACCCTTTGAGAGAAGACATGGTGGGGACCATTTCCTGCCTGAGCCACCGTGGCAAACACACCCATCACCCTGGCTGCCCTGTCTTCCTCTTCCTTCGTCCTGAGCGAGCAAGGGCACTTGGGGAAAAGCTGCACCAACACACACATTCCAAGCTCCCGGAGCGCCAGACCCAATGTGTGGAAGGAGAGGCAGTCTTTCCTGGGGGGACCACAGGGGACTCTGGGCGAACCCAGAAGAGCCCCGGACTGTCTCCCACCTGCAGACACTTCTGGGATCCCACTGCCCTGCAGGATGATTCCCTTCTTGAAAAGAAGTCTCTCCCAGAGTCAGGTAGAGGAGAAAAATGAGAGAATACAGCAAACGGAATCCCCAACCTCAAGGGGAGAAGTGTGAGGCCTCCCGCGTGCCTTTTCTAATTGGGAGGGGCCTCTGAATCGATAAATATATATATATTTGGAGAAAAATAAAATAAATGGGAGGGGCCTCAGGACATAGGCAGCTTAGGGAGAAAGAGAACCGGTTGGGAGATACATTGGTAGCCTCTCCTCTAAGCCAGTGGGGACATTTGGCAATATCTGGGGACATTCTGGGTTGTCACAATGGGGTGGGGAGGAGGGTACTACTGGCATCTGGTGGGTAGAGGCCAGGGATGCTGCCCAACATCCTACAATGTGCAGAACCGCCCCCCCCCCTCCAGAAAAAGGATGACCCAGCCCAAATGGCAAAAGTGCCAAGTGCAGAAACCCTGCGGCCAGCCAGTCTTCCAGGCTGTTCTGGAACATCTGCAAAGGCCCCTTCCAGAGTACAGAGGGCGCCCCACAGACTCCTACACCAACTTCCAAAACAATCCCATCCCAAGTCTCATCTGACACGACAGTCTGGAGGGATGGGGAGAGAAGAGAGAAGACGTCTGGAGGCCTTGAACAAAGATGTTCCCTCCGTCCACCGACAATTCCTCCAAGGAAAAATCCCAGACACGGGCGATCTTTGGTCAAACAGGAAAACGTAAGGCTGAACTCAAGGGGCAAACCCTCGACCCCACTTGCCCGGCGGCCAAAGTCGGGCCAGTTTCTCTTTGCACAGAAGTCCATGCTCACAGACAGACACCAGGACCTCGCTCCCCAGGTGGCCGGGAGGAAAAGTGGGCACGACAGGCAGGTGGCAGCTCGGCTGATGCTGCCTGGGCGAGGCGGCCCTCACTTGTTCTCAATCAGAGTCTGCACCTTGTACACGAGGTCCCGGGCCAGCTTCAGGATCTGCTTGGTGTTGTGTCGCTCGGCCATTTCTGAAAGAGCAGAAGGCGACAGATCGTGAGCCTCCTTCTGTGTCCATCCTCGGGACACACTTGCAGCACCTGGAAGGGTCTCTGTGGCTTTCCCATCATTGTCATCTAACTTCATCCCCAGAGGGATCTGGAAGCAGAGACCTTGGGGAAGGCCGGCACCTCTGGACCTCAGTTTTCTCATCTGTAAAATGGGGATTGTAATAGTACCTGCTTCACCAGGTTACTGTGAGATCAGATGAGATGATGTTGGTTCAGTGCATGCTTAAAAATGTTAGGTCTTCCCATCCTCTTCCTACAAATACAGTGCCTGGGAACTTTTTAAGAAAGCAATGCTGGGCACACAGTAGATGCTTAGAAGTGGAGGGAAAGACGGAAAGCAAAATAAATAAATAAATAAATAAATAAATAAATAAATAAATAAATAAATCAAGAGCCACACAAAATGGTCAAATCTTTAAGGCAGAATAATCATAAACTTAGACATATGTCATAAGGAAGTCATTTAGCAGAGGAAAAAGGCAGTAAGACCCTGGTTCCCAAGGTACCTGAGGGCACCACTGTGAACCCAGAAAAATTTAGAGGGAAACACCGCAATAGGCCACATCTATTGAACACTAGTGTGAGTGAGTTCACAAACTACATTGCATTCCTGTCGATGACTTTGTAGCTTTGCACAGCTAGGTTTCCAGACAGCGGGTGGAAATCCTGTGGCACAGGGAATGGAGGTGGTGGTGTCAACTGAATGCCAGGCTTGAGAAGGTGGGCCACGCCCAGCAGGTGCACACGCCCATCAATAACTGTACTTCTTAGCACTGGGGGTAGCTGGGTAAGGGCATCAGGGACACCTGGCACTCTCTTTGCAACTTCCTGTAAATCTACAATTATTCTAAAATAAAATAATGATGTCTCCAGGGGAAGGTCAGAGATGGCTTTTCTTCTTCTTTTGCTTTTTCCAAAACCTTATTTAGTTAAAAAACGTCATAAGTAGTAAAAACAGTAACAACAGCTTCCTGCAGTGGGCCCCTCGTATGGATTAGCTATCATGTGATGGGCTTTATTCATGTCTCATTTAACTCTCCTGACATATCTGTGATTGAGGTCTAGCGCCACTTTCATCCTCCAGGATCTGAAGCCCAGAGACAAGAAGCCATCTGCCTAGGGTCCCCCAACTCCTGAGTGGCAGAGCTGGGATCAGAATCCACATCTGTTCTGATTTTCAAGACTATGCCCTTTCTATTCACATCAACTGCCTTCCTTTGCCTGCGTTTCCTACACACACCAACCCTCTGAAGCAGATACTGTTACCCCATTTCACAGATGAGAAAGCAGATGTTTAGAGAGGGGAAGTGACTTGTCTATGGGCGCAGCTGGCTAGTGGCAGAGCCAGGGTTTGCCCCGAGCTTGATGTCAACACCCATGGTCCTTCGGCCAGATCCCAGGGGGAAACATATCCTCAGCATTACCAGAGTTCGACTCATCCAATGGGAAGAGACACAAGAAGTGGGCAGAACCCCCTCCAGCCCCTTCTGTGTGTCAGTCTCAGTAAATCTCCATCCCTCCCAAGGCCCCAGGAAGGGGCCCTCTGGAAGCCTGCGCCCCTCAGATGAGACCCCGGTCATGTGGGTACCATTAAAGAACTTGATGATGTCTGTGAAATCCATGTTGTTCTCCAAGATGATGTCACGGTAGACCTCCACCAGAGCCAGCGCGATGAACAGGACGTAGTGGGTGGATGACACGTGTTTGGCTGCCCAGATGGTCTCCCAGACAGAGAAGACATCATCATAGACAAGTTCTGCCGAGACAGACACCATCGCACACACACATGGGGAGAGAGTCAGCCACAGGGCTCATGGTGCTGCCCACCCTCTGGAAAAACCCCAGGCCTGCTGTGCTCTGAGCTTCTGTCCTGGTGCAGCAGACAGAGCTCAAGCCAGGAGCTAGGAGACCTGGACTCTGCCATTTGACCATCAAAAGCCTCAGTTTTCCCCATCTGTAGAATGGGCTAACAAATAAGGTGGGTTGTAAGTTTCCAGCTCTGACATTCTGCAAGTGGAGGAATTGAGCATGTGCAGTTTGACTGACACTAACCTATCCCTGTTCTACCCCTTGACCAGTCTCCCCCTCTCTTCCTGTACCCTCCCATTTCTTTTAGCACCCATGGGGGGGTGTATCTCCCCTCTCCCCTGTACACAGAACTGGCTGCTGCATCTGGGTCTAGTGAAGAGATAGAATAGAACAATGGTTAAGAGCAAGGCTTTGTATACTAAAACTTACATAATGTTACTATGTAACCCCAATAAATGTAATTTAAAAAGAAAAAGAAGAGAGCAAGGCTTTCTATGTCCAATAAACTCAGTCTGAATTCTAGCTCCATCAAGGTGACCTTGGGCTAGATACTCTTTCCTCATCTCTAAGTGGAGTGATGCTGATGGTAGTAAAAGACTAACAATGGCTCAGCACAGAGCCTGGCACTTAATGAACACCTCCGTAGGTGTTAGATGTTATTCTTAGTACCATCCCAAATTAGCACAATAGTAATCTACTGTGTTCTACATAATATCTAAGTCCCATGTGAAACATGCTCCAAAGGCTTCAGAGTTCTTGGTTTCTGATAAGCAGCATAATAGAATGGAAGGGAACTGGTCTTAGGAGGAGGGGAGCTCATATCCTGGCTCTATTCTTCCCAGCTCTGAATTCAAATTTTCTCAGTCTCAGTTTCCTCATCTGTACAATGGGGACTGCGACAATACTACTGCATGGTGTCACTGCAAGATAAGGTAGGTGAACTGATCATGAGAATTCAATAAACAGGTGCTGCTCTCCTCTACTAGCGTTTGCTCTGTAGTATCTCTTCCCTGAAGTTCTGCTACAAAGAGTCTGGGAACAAGGCCCCAGTTTGAAGTTTGTACCTCGTTTGAAATCCAGCAGGAACCAGCGGTAGCAGAAGTAGAAGTGAGTGTAGTCCCCATTCTGATGCATCAGCTCAAAGAGCTCTGAGTCTAGGATCTGTCAGAGGAAGGAAAGGTGGGCATCAGCCTCCCGGGAAAAGGCCAGGCCAGAGGGGACAGCTGGAAAAATGATGGTCCATCCCCATACCAGACACCAGACAGCCCTTAATAACCAGGTGCAGTAAAAAGTAGGCAAAGGATTTGAAGTAGAAATCAGCCTATCTCAACCTACCAGTCATTTCTCCAAAATAGATATGCAAATGGCCAATAAGCACATGAGAAATTCTCAATGTCATGACTTATTAGGTAAATACAAATAAAACCATAATAAGTTGCTATTTGATACCACTAAGATGACTATAATAAAAATGACAGGCAGCAAAGGATGGAAAGAAAACTGGAACCCTCATATGCTGTTGGTAGGAATGTAAAATGGTGTGGCTGAATATCAATATTTCCCCAAGAGAAATGAAAACATATGTCCACATAAAAACTTGTACATGAATGTACATTATTCATAATAGCCAGAAAGTGGAAACTACCCAAATGTCCATCAACAGATGAGTCGATAAATAAAAAAATATATATCTACTCAATGGAATATTATCTGGCAATAAAAACAAATACTACATGCTACAACGTGGATGAACCATGAAAACATTATGCTAAGTGAAAGAAGCCTGACCCAAAAGCAACATATTGTATAATGCCATTTATATGGAATGTCCAGAAAAGATAAATGTGTAAGACAGAAAGTAGGCTTGTGGTTGCCAGGGGCTGGGGAGAGGAACTGATGTTACTGGGTATGGAGTTTCTTCTTGTGAGAATGAAAATGTTCAGAAATTAGACTGTGATGTTGGCTTCACAACTGTGAATATTCTAAAACCCACTGAATTGTACATTTTAAAAGGGTACATTTTATGATATGTGGATTGCATCTCAATAAAGGGGTGTGGTGTGTGTGTGTGTATAAATATACCCAAACATTACTTTGAGGAAAAAGACCAATACCATCAAACATCCTTTTAGGGCTGGGGCCATGTCTTGGTCATTGTGTGGTCACAGAGCGTGGACTGAGTAAATGCTCAGTGAAAATGAATCTGGTAGAATTGATGAGTTGTTGACTTAAGGTTGAGCTGAATTAAATTTTTTTAGTTCAATTGAGAGGTTAAGTGGACTTGAGGTGTTTTTTTAAAATTATTTTTATTGATTTCAGAGAGGAAGAGTGAGATAGAGACATCAATGATGAGAATCATGGATCGGCTATCCCCTGTACGCCCCACACTGGAGATCGAGCCCACAACCCAAGCACGTGCCCTGACCAGGAATCAAACCCTGACCTCCTGGTTCACAAGTCAACATTCAACCACTGAGCCATGCTGGCTGGGCAGATTTGAGTTTCTGAGTTCAACTCAGCTGGGCTGAGTTACTAAGTTGAGTTAAACTAGGCGTGGCTATTAAGTTGACCTGAGGTCCATTGGGTTGAGCTGGAATAAGTTATATTATTGAATAGGACTGAATCATACCTGGATTAGTGACCTCATGTTGGCAAAGTGTGTGTCCATGGCACCTCCATGGGGGAAGTTCTGGTTCATTCTCTTCATAAGCTCCGTGAAGCAGCTGAAGGTGAGGGCCTCTGGGGAAAGAGCACAGGAGAAACCATCAACTCCACCACTGCCCAAGGAACTGGAGGTCCCAAAGTGATGGTCTAAGGCCCTGAGCTGGGCCACAAATGAGAAACACAAGGACAATGGAATGCTGGTGCATTCCATTTCAAGGCAGGGTTCATGAAATTCTCAAGTCCGGGAACTTCTGTATTAAAACAGCCAACATCAATATTGGGGACGTTATGCAAAGAAATGCTAAAATAATGTTGAGAAAAGCTGCTTTAAGAGTCACTACGTATATTAAGAAAAAACTCGCTTTCCAAGGGCGGCCACGGAGTCTGAAGCCGCCACAGGATCTGTGTCGTATCCCCTCCTTTTCCACTTCCTGTTGCAACCAAATGCTGTTTGTACCGTTAAAAAACAAAAAGAAAAGAGAAAGCTCTGAGAAGTCCTACAATAAAGAAATCTATTTTATACTGTTTAACCCACTGTTTAAAAAATTTATTTAAAAGGGGTACCTTTTTTCTCTTAACACCTAGTCATTTTGGGGAGAGTTATAAGGTTTCCCAAGGCACAGTAGGATCTCATTCATTTTTTTAAAGACTATTTTTAAAAACAGTTTAAATGTACAGAACAACTGAGAACAGAGTAGAGAGAATTTCCATATGCGCCCACACCCAGCTTCCCCCATTACGAACATCTTCTATGTAATGTGGTACATTTGTTGTAACTGATGGCCCACTGATAATATATTATTTACTGAAGACCATAGTTTTTACCCTAATGTGCCTCTTCTGTTCCAAGAACCCATCTAGGGTAGACATGGTTGTCATGTCTCCTTAGCTTCCACTTGGCTATGAAAGTTTCTCAGGCTTTCCTTGTTTTTTATGACCTTCAGAGTTTTGAAGAGTATCTGTCAGGTATTTTCTAGAATGCCTCTCTACTGGAATCTGTCTGATGTTTTTATCATGATAAGACTGGGATTATGGGTTACTGGGAGAAAGACCACATAGGTCACGTGTCATTCTAATCTGGGCCTGGGTTTTTCTTTTCATTCCCATTCCTGTTTGTACCATCAGTGGCTAGCAACGGCCTGGCTGGGTGGCGGGCACTTGGCACTCAGCACTGGCCATCATGGACAGAGGACTTTTTATTTCATGAGGACCCTGATATGTTCACCAGACAGGCCTTCTAAGCACCTGTCCTGACACAAAGTGAAGTTCACCCCCACCCCGCCCCTGCAGTAGGAAGGAAACTGCACCCCCAGCCCTTGGGCAGGAGAACACACTCACCGTCATCCAGAATGACCAGCAGTGGAGCCAGGAGGTCACACATGCCCTGGACATAGCCTATCTCAATGTGCTGCCAGATGTAGCTAGGAGAGAGACACAGGGGCTCAGTGTGGACACTCACAACCTGCTTCTCCAACCCATTCTTCCTTTGCCTCCTCTGTGGTCCAGTTCCCTACCCCTCACCTGGACCACACCCTCAACCTCCTGCCTGCATCCCCATCCCCAATCTCACTCTCTTGAAACATCACATGCTCAACACCAGGATGACCTTCCCAAAGTCTAGCTCATCGAGGTCACTGAATGCTCAAAACCTTCACAGCCTTCCACTATGTAACAAGACAATATCCAAGCTCCTTACTAGGAAATGGGGGCGCAAGGCATTTACAGTCTCTTCCCTTCCATATTCAGTCTCACCCATCACTTCCCAGTACTTCTTCCTCTCTGGCCACAGGGAAGTATTTAACTTGTACAAATAAAGCACATGCTCATGCCCCTGTGCTTCTGCAGTTCCCTGTCTTAAATTCCCATCTGCCACTTAAAAGTAGTGAATATTTACTGATCATTTACTGTTTACTCAGCCTACTATACATATATTGCATCATTTAATTTTCAGAATAACACAAAAAAGGAACTATTATCCATTTCACAAATGGAGACAGGCAGAGATAAGTGACACACACAGTCATATGCCTAATAATAAAGGACAGAGGCAGGATTTGAACCCAGGCAATCTCAGCCCAGGGTATGTGCTCCTAACCTGTAGGCCAAATGGTTTCTTCAGTTTTTCCTAATTTTATCTAAGTCCATCTCGATTGTCACCACCTCTATGGTGTCTTCCATGATTTTTCCCAATGCCATAACCTAGCAAAAATCAGTCTATCCTTCCTTCTCCCCCAGTACTTTTTCATTTTAATGTAACAGTAGTATGTTACATTATATTTGTATTTCCTAGACTAAATTTTGGCTGCTTGGGGGACAGTAATAGAGAATAGTTAAACAGTGGTG
Source organism: Cnephaeus nilssonii (assembly GCF_951640355.1). Lineage (NCBI taxonomy): Eukaryota > Metazoa > Chordata > Mammalia > Chiroptera > Vespertilionidae > Cnephaeus > Cnephaeus nilssonii. The sequence goes on along the minus strand of NC_137093.1, from coordinate 22,774,233 downwards.
CTTATTAATAAGAATGTGCTAGAGCAGGGATTAGTAAACCTTTTCCGAGAGGTCTAGACAACAATTATTTTCAGCTTTGTAGGCCACATCTTCTCAACTGCTCAACTCTGCAGAAGCAGTCACAGCACTATGCAAACAAATGGGCATGGCTGGGTTCTAATAAAGCTTTATTTACAGAAACAAGTGATGGGCTAGAGCTGGCCTGTGGGCCATCGTAGTTTGCCAAATCAAGTTAGAGTAGCATGGAAAGAAGTCCAGGATGCATTACTGAGTGCAAAAATCAAGTTGTAGAAAAAAAGTTTGTAGTATAATTCTATGTAGGCAAAAAAATTTTACACTATAAAACATGATATTATATATCACATAATATACTATCTATTATATATATATATATATATATATATATATATATATATATATATATATATTATATATATATATAGCTTTAGAAGAATATTCCCTAACATATTAGCAGTAACTTAATTCTTCTGGTGAATGGTATTGATGACTGGATATGGGAGAAGTTTCTCTTTATATCTATGAACTGATTTCCTTGGTTGATTTAGGTTTTTAATCAGCATGGATTACTTCCGTACTTTTAGAAATAAAAATAATTCTTAATGAAAAGTAGTAAGTAGCCCCAGATCTTGGCTTAATAAAATAAAGCACAGATTCCAGAGCCCCAGAGATGTGGGGGTGAGTTCCCGCTCAGCCACTGCCCAGCTGGAGGACTTTGAGCAATGCCGTACCCCCTGAGTCTCCATTTCCTCGCCTATAAAGGGGGTAATACTTATCTCAGAGGCTTATTGTGAGGATTAAGTGAGATGATGTCAGTAAAGGGCTCAGGATAGAGCCTATTATACAGTATGTGCTTAATAAATGTCCTCTATTATTAACACTACTATGACTGTTATATTGTCAGTGTGGGCTGGAACAAGATCTGGTGGGCATGGTGCCAGCGGCAGAGGCTGCAGTTCTAGCTGGGCTCTCTGCAGCCCACATTCTACCCTCCCCGTCCGATCTGATCCCCTACAGATGCAGCCCTGCCCCGCCCCAGCCACCTGCACATGATGTTGCGCAGCTTCTCCAGGTTGGCGGGCGTGAAGTACCAGTAGTTGCGGTCGCACCTCTGCACGTCCTTCTCGATGCGGTGCAGGTTCACTGTGTACAGGTCCAGCAGCTCCGGCTGCCGGCCCACAGGAGGGGAAGAAAACAATTACCCCCAACTCCTCTCAGAGGCTAATTTTAGAGATTCTCGCCCCTCCCCTTCCCCTCTCCTGTTGACACTCTAAGGACATCCTCTACCTGGCCCAGTTGAGGGTTTGATTTGGTTTTTGTTGTTGGTTTTCTAAGAAATCCTCTTTCACTTTGTATGAGGAATATTCTTTTAATTTTTTTCTTTGATAACACAAACATTCCTATGAGGTGCATGGATGTATTACTTCCATTTTATAGAGGAAGAAACTAAAAGAGAGTTCTAACTGTAGCTGGAAGTATGTCCCTCTCCGCTGAAGACTGGATAAGAAGTGGAAGAACTGAACAGAAGTCTGATTCTGGAAATACGCTGGACCTGATGCCTGGACCCAAAAATCCTGATGACATGGCTCAATATGGCAAGGAAAAAAAAGAACATTTAAAGGCCAAAATTAATCCAAAAAGGCAAGAAAACACCAAAGCTGGCATTTGCTTGAGGGAAGCTGCCAACACGAGAACATTTAAGCTTGGATTTAATGGTGTTGTGGTTCCCCCACCCTCAAGGTAAGGAATCTAGTGAGACTTTCCACATTAAGGCAGGACCCCAAAGAGCCAAACCCAAAGATTTAAAAGATATTGGACCTGCGTGTAAGTCAAGATGCTCATCGTCAAGGCTGCTATTGATTGATCGAGTGCTCACGGTGTGGTAGGCCCAGAGGACCTGACTCAGTAATTTTGAAAACAACCCAGAAAGACAGATAGGGAAACTGAGGCTCAGGAAGATGAAGGGACCTGTCTAAACTGGTCACCTTAAACCCAGGACTGTTTGACTCCTAAGGCTGTGTTCTTTAAGTATTTTATCATCATTCCCCCAAATGGGTTTCCATAGTGAACTCTCTGTGATAGGGAAAATGCAATGAACCAGGGTTGTGTGGAAACTGAGGTTTGGAGTACACTCTCTCCCTACTGCAGCTGTAGGAAACTGAGTGGAGAATTCTAGACACTTACGGAGTAGGTGACACCGCTGGATGACACAGGGGATGTCTCGTTGTTGGCAGCTGTGCTCACGGCCAGAGAAGCCAAGGCTGGGAAGAGACTTTCCATCTCGGGCTCCTCTGAGAGATTGTCCTCACTGTCCACCCGGCTGCACTTCACCTCGCTGCCCCCCCAGCCCTCCATCGGGGGGCCCTCCTTTTCAGGCAGAGCCACGTCCATGCTGCCTGGGATGGACATGAACTCGTCCATGCTCTCATTGGCGAGGAGGTCACTCTCCAGGCTGTCCTGCACGGCCAGCTGCTCACGCGGAGCTTCGTCCCGGGAAGTGGTGGCCTCGCTACTCTGCCCTTCATCCACGCTGCTGTCCCCAGGTCGAAGCGCCAGGGAGGCACTGCGCTGGGCGTCCATGACACTGTCCTCTGTGCTCAGGCTGGGCTCCGAGTGCTCCGAGAGGCCAGAGGAGAAGTTGTGGGAGGAAGGATGGCCGGAGTCCGGGGAGCAGGTGCCATTCACCAGGTTCCCATTGGGGATCTTCGGCTGTTTCTCCTCCAACTTGCCTTCTGTCTCCACCTGCTCCACTTCGTCCACAGACTCGAACACCTGAAGACAAGGTGCACAAAGACAGATGGACCAGGATGGACACTGCTTCCAGCAGTAACCTAAATATTCATCAACAGGGGACTGGTGCAAATATGGAACACGCATGTGATGGAATACTACACAGTCAGTAAAAGGAGTGAGGCAGAACAAGGTGCAACACATGCTCCCATTTGTGAAGAATAAAAAAGTGATTTATATGTATGAAAATGCACAGAATAATACAGAAAGAAACAAGGAAGCATTGCAGTTGACTCTGTGGAGGGATTACTAAGGAATTTACATGGATATAATATGCTTTGTTTAACCTGTTCCTCATGTTGTTAACTAATATTTTACTTAAATTATGTGCACGTAAGTTTGTATGATGAAAGTCAAAGCCAAATTTAGCTTTCTCTATAATATTTTAACTCTTTTACAGGGAAAATAGATTCATGTTACTTACATAATTAAAAACTCAATCTTTAATGCTAGTATAACAGCTAAAACAAATAAACCATAAGTGATTCGGAGAGTAATGGGCATCCAAGTCCATTATTGCTCCAGGTTGAAGGGAGGGTGATGGGCAGGTAGGGGGCGTGGCCTTGGGAAGGTCACCTGTGTGCTGCTGCTGGAGTCGCTCTGCAGGCGGATGTTCTGGTGGCCAGAACTGCAGCTCTGGGAGGACTGAGAGAAAAAGAGGCAGGCGGGAGCCTGGGTGAGGCTGCAGCATCCAGGCTCAGAGCCCCTGCACTGAGCTCAGGAGGGGTTGCTGGGGCGGGAGTCAGAAGTCTAGTTTCATTTCTATTCCTGACTTCAGGAGGTCCCCTCTCAAGGCCTCAGGCTCCTATCTATGAAATGAAAGGGGTGGGGGTCTCATTGTCTGCTCCTAGGAGTCTCTTCAGAGGCCACTCCACCAGCCCCTGGGCCTCCACCTCCCACCCCTGCAAGCAGGAAACCCCATCTTTCACTGCTCTCTACTTGAGACTTCTGGCTAACATTTTAGTTAGACGCAGAGTAACTTGTATGAATGGCCTGATTTTTTTTTTACTCCCTCTCTGTATTTGTGCTTTTGGCCCTATAACTTCTACTTCCTGCTACTCTGATGCTAGGCTTGGCCATGTGACCTGCTTTGGCCAATGGGATGTTAGCCAAGTCACCAGGGCAGAGCATGAAAAAGAGCTTGTGTATGTCTCTCTTTATAATCTGCGTTCACTGTGAGAACATACCCAGGTAACCAGCTGGAGGATAAGACGTGGAGCGCAACTGAGTCAGTCCAGGCAGGTGAGAGCACTCTGTGAAGGTCAACAAAACTTTAGTTGACCTTCAGAGTTCAGAACTGCCTGGCTGACACACAGACTCATGAGAAAAAAGAAATGTGTGTTGTTGGAAACCATTGACCTTTGAGGATTGCTTGTTATGCAGTTTTAGTGGAGCAAAATGATAGCTGATACATCACTAGTGAAGAGAATTAACTTTTTTTTCAGCTCCTGCTTTAGGCCACTAAACTGGAGACTCTGTGAGAACAGATATGTCTGACTTGGTCACAAGTATTCCTGATATCTCAGAACATTCCTGACAGTACCTGGCACATGGTAGGCACTCAATAAGCATTTGTTGAATAAATAAAAGTCTAGCACTGCGGTAGGTGCTTTATATACACTACTCCTTTAAGCTGCACACAAATCTTCCCTCTAAATGACTATTTCCCTTTGACAGATGAGGAAACTGAAGCCCAGAAGTATGGGTGCTTGCCTGAGGCTCCAGGGCTAGAAAATGGGCTAGAGTTCAAACTTAGGTCTGTCAAACTACAAAGTCTCCTTCCACCCAAAAACTAGGGGTGAGGTCTGTCCGCAGGCCCGATACCCAGCCCTCACCATTCCTACCACAGCCTGATGGAGAGGATCCTGGCTTTCACACCCCACCCTCCACTCCCTCAGGTGACCCGCCCATCACCTCGTTGCTGATGGTGGAGTCCCTGTGCATCATCCGGTGCAGGTGACCATCCAGGCTGGCCCCTGATGAGCACTTGGCCAGGGCAGCTGCGTGGGACTCCCGCTCCCTCTGCCGCACAATTGCCTCACAGCCCAGCCATTCGGACATGGTCTGTGCATAGCAGGCATGGATCTGCTCGTCCACCTGCAGGGCAGATGCAAGGTCACCGGAAGTGCTGGGACCCCTGGGGAAAGCCATCGCCACTGGGAAGACCAGGTGGCTCTGACCTGGGATCCTGAGCCCTGGAAGCACCCATCTAACATTCATGGCATAACATTCAACCGACATTAACTGAGCACCTACTATGTGCCAGGAAGGAGAGAAGGAAGATAATAAAGAAGGGTGTGAATCTACAATTATCTCAAAATAAAAGTTTATTTTTTAAAAATGACATCCGTGGCTTGTGCTGTATTTCTATGGGAGAGCGCTGCCCTCGAGCTTCCTGGCTCCCCCCAGCTCCCTGCCCCACCTTGGTCCAAAAGGGACCAGAGCTCCCCCAGCCTCACAGTACCTGGCTCCATCGGTTGCCAAAGACCCCAATGCCCTTCTGGGTAACCAACCTCCTTCCTTTCCGTTTCTGTCATCCCGAACTGGTAGTGGCCCAGCAGGAAGGGCCACACGGCCTTGCGGATCTCGGGCTGGATGCCCCCATAGTAGATGAGGCGCAGCAGCTCCTGCTCCTCGTAACTCTGTGGTGGGGAGACAGGGGAGAGCAAAGGGTTTGTTTGGTCAACAGAAAGTTAGGGGCAGACTCTGTGATCCAGTTCTTCTTTTCAGACCTAGCCCTCAGGGAACCTGGCATGAATGAGCAAAGCCATATGTACCCAATACCCACTACAATGTGACATGAAAGAGCAAAGCCCTGGGAACCCCTCAACTGCCCACCAATGGGAGAACAGTACACCCCAACACGGGAACACCACACAGAAAGTAGAAAGGTGCATCTATGAGAACCTACACAAAATGATGTTCAATGTGTACTGTTAGTGGAAAAAAACAAGATGCAGATCATGTCTAGTGTGAACTCATTTTTATTAAAGAAAAAAGGAAAAGCCAGGGTATAATGAACTTATATTTCTACTTAATTTTCAATCAATTTTGTATACTGTGCTTATTTGGGAATATTATCTGGGAATTTTTCATCTCAACTAAGCTCTAAGAAAATTGTTTTAAAGCAAATTAATCCACAGTGAACATTAGTAGCTGGTTCTGCATACACTAATGATTTGGGGGCACCCTAGGATGGCTTTAACAGCTGTCTCCCTCTAACTTACCACCTCTCAGCATTCTAAGTAGATTCGACCGCATTATGAATTCCTGCTCACTGGGGACTCATAGCACCGCATGCAGGACTGAGCATACAGCTGGTGCTTAATAAATGCTTAGCCACTGGTGGGTTCTTACTCCTTCCAGTAGAGCATGTGTATTTTCCATCCTCCTTGATCCTCACCCCAATGGGCAGAAGCAGGCTATGGGTCTTGGAACTCTTGAGTTTGGGTATGCAGAACCCAAAGATATCACAACATCCTGAGTCCCCACAAGCAGATAGGTCTATTCCTTCGATTGCAAGATGCCCCCCACTCGCTGCAGTCCCACCACAGGCCGACCCAGGCCAAGCCTTACTGTGCTGTCCTGTAGGTACTGCTCCCAGATCCCGGCCGTCAGCCCCTGTCCAGCATCACAGGGCAAGTCTGGAGACACAATCATGTGGTTGACCAGGGCTGACAGGTGGGTCCTCACGGTGGACAAGTGTCTACAGTAGGCAAGCCCTGTGGGGGGAGACAGAGAAAGGGTCATCATCCACCATCCAACCCTCCATGCCTTGTCTCAGAGTCTCCAAAATGCTGCCCATAATCTTCCTGAACCCTCATGACCCAACGAGTTCTCATCACCCCCCTTTCCAGGTAAGGAGCTTAGGCTCAGAGGGGGTCTTGACTGCTTAATTGCTCCGTGACCATGGGGAGGTCCTATCACCTTTTTCAACCTTGGTCAGGGTGACACCATCTCCACTAGAATCCAAGGTATTTAACTCACAGGCTGGAAGCAGAGTAGGGGTGGGCTCCCTGTGCCTCTGAGTGCCTCCAACCCACACATAGAGGGAAAGAGAGTGGGAGAAAAAGTGGAGCTGGATAAATAAGGTCCCAGTGAGCCATACCCAAGAGGATGCTGAGGGCACTGGTTTGCTTTCAAATATGGCCCTGCACTCTAAACAGAATGCCTGCCCAACCTTCACCCGATCCATCCTGGGCACCTAGAGGGCACAGTGCCTGGAACACGAGGCACTCAGCAAATACTGGCTTTTGCTGATTTTGACTGCATATCTTTCTTCTGGATCTCCCCCACCATCTCATCCTTAACTCCCAGAGAGGACCCTGGACCTTCCTGAGCCTGAGGACTCGCCCCTACCAACAGTGATGATGATGATGATGATATAATGGCTAACACTTACACAGCACATACTATGTGCCTGGGAGCTGCCACCTGAGCTTACATAACTTCACTCATTTAATTCTCGCCACAGCAGGTACTCTTATCCCCATCTTATAGATGGAGAAACGGAAGCACAGGCTGGTTTCATCACCTGCTCAGGTTTCATAGCTAGGAAGTGTGGAGTTGGGATTTGAACCCAAACTGCCTAGTTCCAGCACCTGGGCTCTCAGCTGCCATCAGGGATGAGCCACATCATGTGATGACATCATTCAAGATCCCTTTAAACCCTCTCCCCTTCCTCCAGGAAGCTCTTCCATTTGGGTTCCATAAATACCCAATGCCTGCTCCATGCCAGGGCCTGCATTAGGCACTGGGGATGGGTCAGCACAGAATAGGCAAAAGCTTTGATCTTGGAGAGCTCACACTCTCCCAGCCTCTCCAGGCACTCAGGGATAGGACCTGCACTGCTATTTCACAGGCCCATGCAGCATGTGTTAACATTTTTCTAGAATCCTGAAATACACACACTTAGGCTGAGAGGCTGGGGAACTAAACCCTGCTAAGAACTGATATAGCAGAGTGGGGGGAAAAACAGAGCCTTTGCATCAGGCAAGCCTGGGTTTGAGTCTGTTGCTTATTAGCTGTGTGACCTTGGGCAAGTCATTTTCCCCTTTCTGTTTCCTCATCTGTTAAAATGAAATAATCAGAGTACTTATATTACGAATTTCATTTTTAAGTTCTTGGGAAGGGATCAGGCCACCTTTCTCTTCTGCTTCTGCCCACAGGAAAAGGGAACACACAGTTATGAGCACCTATGGATGTGCAACACTAGCTGCAGGGGCTTTATACATGCTTCTCATTCAGTCTTGAAAACAAACACTCTAAGGTGGGCACTAGGAATGCAATGGCAATTAAACCAAACCCCTGCCACCAAGGAACCCCATTGTTCACTGCCCTCTCTTAGGATCAAAGTATATTTATCTCCAATTTATAGATGAAGAAATTGAGGCTCAGAGAAGTTAGTATCAATTCACTAAAACCAGGCATCTAGGAAATAGAGGAGCATGGGTTCAAACTCCAGAGCCAGGCTCCTTCCCCTGATATTGATGGCATGTAGCAGGCACTCAATGAATGTTCTCTGGAGATCACGAAAGCAAATAAGGTCAATACGCACATCCATAGAAGGCTCTGGAAAGGATCTGGTACTTCATGTTGTCACAGAGAAGCTTCAGGGGAGCCCTGCCGGTGGAGGAAAGGGAGACACTTAGAGCAGACCCACACACAGCCCAGGTTTCCTGGAGAGGAGACAACTCGTTATCTCTAGGAGCAGATTAAAGCCAGATGGTCAAGGGGGCTGTGGGGGTATTATTTCTCCTCATACAGCATCAATGCCCCTTCTGCTATCTGCTTGGGAGTCACTCCATAACTCTGTCCCTATGGTTTGGGTAGAGATGATTCTGCCTAGTGCATGACTCACATTGGAATCACAGTGATTGGGCCAGAGATGGTGATGTAATCCAACCTGGGCCAATGAGAATCAGCCCTGGGACTTTTGTTGGGATAACTGAGAAACAGACACTCTTTTCCCTGATTAAGTTCCAAAGCCAATGGGATATGGGGCAGTGGCAGCTGGGATCCATTTTTGCTACTGCATAGAAGGGCCTGCCTAAGCATGAAACCATCATAGTGGCAAACAGAAGCAAGAGCCAAAGAAAAAAACAGAGATTCCTGTTATGAGCATCTGGATCCAGCCATACCTGAAGCCACTGCACCTGTGGACTTTCCAATTCTGTCAGCAGATTTTCCTTTTTACTTGAACCAGTGTGAAGTGGGTTTCTGACACTTTCAGAAAGAATTCTGACTTCTGAAGTGACCCACCTGAACCAAACTGAGCCAAACTGGGACTCAGAGTCTAGCTGATTGCAAAGTAGGTGATGCCGCATAGATTCTCCTTGCATGGGAATTCTGGGGGGCTTTTTTGGCTGAAAGAGGAGAGAGGAATAAGGCCCCAGCATCGTTGGAGAAAACAAGGGCTGCTGAAGAGAGTGTTATACCTTCTTGCAAAAAACAGAGTAGAGGAAAATCATCCCAAGGGATACCCAGGAAAACCCAGGGACACTGAGTAGAAAGCAGGCTGAAGTCCTCCAGGTACACCTGGAGGCATGAAACTTTAAAGTCACCCTCTTTGTGCCCTCAGGCTGGCAAGACTCAGGCTTGCTCAGATTACATGAGAAGAGCATCTCACTGACAGCTGTCCCACAGTGTACTTAGCTACCTGCAAGGTGGTGAGCTCCCTGTCACTAGAAGTATGTAAACAGATACAATGAAAGGGGGTACTAAGTTAGAACAGCACTTTTCAGTGGTCCATGAATCACCAGCCCATAATCACTTGGAATTTCTCCACCACGTGGATTCCTGGGCCCCGTATAGACCTACTCAGTCAGGACCTCCAGGAAGTAGTCTAGGCATCAGTAGGTTTTACTTCCTCCCCCAGGGGATTCTGATGCACATTAACTTGATAGTCTCTTGGGTATATCAGTGCTTCTCAAACTTAAAAGTACACATGGTCTTGGGATCTTGTTAAATGCAGATTCTGCTTCAGCAGGTCTGGGATGAGAGACTGAGAATCTGCTCAGGTGATAAAGTTTCTAACCTTCCCAGGGCTTAGAAGACTTAAAAAATCTGAATCCAGACCCCGGCCCTTGATGTTCCTACAGCTGAAGACTGACCACCCATTGGGACAGAGGCCCAGAAGGGAAAAAAGGATTCCGCTCCTGCAGGCCAGGCCAGGCCAGTAGGAAACAAGACCATTCTCATGAATGGGCTGAGTCATTCTTCCAAAGAGACCACAGTTCTATGTGCAAAGAAAGAGTTGATTTTGGGATTTAACTTTATACAATAAAATAGTGTGTAATTTATTGAGCATTACCATGTACCACATGTTGGCCACTTCAAACCATTATTTGATTTGTCCTTATAATAGCTATATAAAGTAAGCATTAGTGTCCCATTTAGGCATGTGTGGTTGTCATTTAATAATATTTCTGGTTTCTGCCTGGAAGTGCATGGGGGGACTTCACTTCCTGGCTCCTTGTAGACATGGCCATGAGGTGTGAGTGGAAATGACAGGTGCCTCATTTGACCTGGAGCATTTAAATGCTGCTTCGAGTCCCTCCAAGTCATTTCCCTCGGTCACTGTGATTGGCAATATTCAAGATGGCGTTGGCTCCATCAACGGGGCCTTTGATGTGCAGAAAGCATAGTCTCCAACTGATCCATAATAGACACATAGCATGCATGACAAATAAACCTTTGTTGTAATAGCCACTGAGGTTTTAGGGCTGTTTGCTACTGCGACATACCTTCTTTTTCCATGTAAGGAAGCTCCAACAGCTAGGACTTCACAAGGCTAGAATTTAACTTAGATCTGAATGATTCCAGAGCCTCTGAAGTCAGTGCAAGGCAAGTAATTCTAAATCTTTGGTAAATCCTTCCAATTCCCTCCATCCACAGCTCAAGCCCCTCATACCTCTCATGTTTGCAGCCATTGGTTGAGCCACCATCACCTGAGCCACTCTGTGAACAGGATGAGCAAGAGGATTTGTGGGTACTGGGTTGCCACAGGGATGGCAGGTTGCTCATGGAGACATCCATCAGGTCCTGGGGCACTGTGGGGAGTAGAAGGGGTAGAAGAAGAGCCCTGATTGAGCATATGGGGGTTACAGAAGCCTCACCCCAAAACAAGCAGATCACTCCTAGGCCAGCACAGGGATAGGAAAAGCCCCTAATGTCACAGTAGGAAATAGCGACCACAATCGTTGTCTGACCCAAGTTCTTGAGCCCGCCTGATCCAGTGAAAGCCACCAGCAAAATTTGGGGCCCCCAGCAAATGGGCAGAGCTGATGACAGTAGAGTGTGGAAGAGAACCCAGAGAGAGACCAGAGCCAAGAAAACAGGCCCAATCCCAGAGCAGGAGGCCAAGCCTCACACCATGTTGTCATTCAGCTGTCCTCACAGGAGGCTGGCATGAAAGGAAGGGGACCTGCTAGGGGCTTCTGGGGAGGCAGATGGTGTCCAGTACTCAGAGACAGACTCTCTGGTGAGAGAGTCTCTGGTGGTGAGACAGACGGAGCCTGACTCATCTGGCGAGGCAGGGCACACAGGGCGAGAACCCAGTGTAGCCTCCCACTGACAAGGAAGAGGGCACATGTGCTGTCCGTGGTCCTGATCCAGCTGCTCCAATGGGTCTCAAGCAGGCTGGCCACCCCCAGAATCACATGGGGGCAGGGAGCTTATTAAAAAGCCGTTAGCCTGTATCCCACCCCTGACCTAGCCAATTAAAACCTCCTGGTCATACATCCCTTGAGTCTATATTTCAAAAACAATTCTGCTATAGCAGCCACATTTGAAAACCAAGAAAGCACGACTGATCTCCTAACTCCTGGACATTGGTGATTCATAATCAACTGCTCCCAGGATATGGCCCTTAAGTTTCCCTCACTGTTTTCTTTCCCAGCTCCAAGAACACCGCAGGGTCTGTGATGCTGAAGAACAAACATACTGGTGACATATACATCACAATTTCTATACTTAACTTCTTGGCCTCTTAGCAGTTCAAGACAGGTGCAAAAATTATTTTCTCTTGGACAGGGCTCAAAAAATATTTTCTGTAAAGATCCAGGTAGAAAATAGTTTTGGGTTTGTGAGCCACTTGGTTGCTTTGTAGCCACTCAACTCTGCTGTTGTAGTGCAAAAGTAGCCATAAGTAAAATGTAAACAAATGAGCATGGGTGTGTTCTAATAAAACTTTATGAGCACTGAAATGTGACTTTCATATCATTATCACCTGTCACAAAATATTCTGTTTTTTATTTTTTTTCAGTTATTCAAAAAATGTAAAGACCATTCTCAGCTCATGGGCTGTACAGAATGTGGCTGGATTTGGCCTGCAGGCCATGTTTGCCAAGCCCTGCTCTAGGAAATTAAGAGGGATGCATATTTACCGTTGTGCCATGCTTCCTCAAGGGTGAGTGGTAATACCTGGCATCTCCCCTCGGGCTCCAAGGGGAGGGGAGTTGTGGATTCAGCCCCACTTGTCATCAGAGCTCAGTGGCTGACAAGGTCAGCTCCCACCCAATGACATAGGAGAAAGCTGCCTCCAGAATGAGGTTTTGGGGCCACCAAAAGTGTCTTGTTACACTAAACCTTCCCAAGCAAACACACCAATAAGCTGGCCAAAAATGACCAGCAAGCCCCTGTAAAATGTTCTAGAAAAACAGCCCCAGTTCTTAGCCAATCTCAGGGAAGCATTGATCAGTTGTGCCCAGGTGTGGCAGGCATGCCTCTGCCCCCAGCCCCTCCCACCCTGAAGACATCACCAATGGGTCCCTTCACTCCTGAACCCACAACACTCCAAGCTGCATTATGCAGGGTACCAACTGGACAGCATAAGGGTACTTATTTGTCTTTCACCTCCATCTCCACTAGGACCAAGACTCAAATGACAACATGGCAGAGGTGGCTGGCACCCAGTCCCAGGGATGGGGGGACCCAGACATTACTGGGGGGCTGCTGCTTCAAGCCTGGTATGGGAAGGGTGGTGTCCCATCTGGTTTGGGCCAACCGACTGCCCCTGGCCACCACCAGCATGGACCGGCCCACAGGAACCACCGTCCAGGCAGGGCCCACGGAGACCGAGGATGTGCTGCCCAAGGGGTCGGGAACAACTTGAGACACAAAACAAAAAGCACCGGTGAAATGCAAAGTCTGAGGTGGGCAGAACACTGAACCGACCAGAAGAACCAATTCTTCGGGACTTGAACCTTCCCCCTGCACCCCAACCCCCACCGCCCCACACACAGCAGCAGAGTTGAATGCAGTGATGTGAGCTTTTCTCTGAACCAGCAGTTCTCAGCCTGAGACAATTCTGCCTCCAGTTTCTTGGCAATGACTGGAGACATTCTGGTTGCCACACTTGGTGGGCAGGGGGTGGATTTGGCACTTGGCGTCCAGTAGGTGGAGACCAGGGATGTTGCTCAACATCTTTCAGTGTACAGGACAGTCCCCATCACAACGAATTGTTGCATCCTAGTGTCTTGAATCCTAGCGTCTGTCCTGGTGGCACATGCAGCCACAAGAAACTCACATTGATATTCCCCAAATAAGGGAATTCAGCCTGGCTCTGGCAAGAGCCTGTTGGAGGATGAGCCCCTGTGGAGAGAGTTTTCTGGGAAGGTGGCCACAGGGCATCTGGTCTTGGCTAATGAACCAGCTCTCTGGTGGGGCTGTGTGCATAGACAGCCTGGGCAGGAATGCACATGTTAACCAACACTTCAGGACACTCTGTGGCTCTTCATGAAGGAATATATGGATGAAAACACACTGACCCAAGCCCTGTAGGACCTTACTGCCAAGCCTGCCTCACACCCCAATCCAACTCAGCGATGGATGAGAGATAGAGCACTAAGTGGCCGGGCATGGTTAGTTCAACCTTGCTGGGAAGGACATCTGCTTTCAAAAGAGCCTCTCACTGCGCAGCCAAGGTCACTTAAGCAAAGGGAGGCTTCAAGCCATTATCCATCTGATTGGATCAATGGGGCCACAGAGGGTTAAATAACAGAAAGGATGTATAACTTAATACTGACTTGTTTAACAGACGTCCATACAGTGCTTAACAAATGCCAGGCCTCCTTCTAAGAACTTTTCAAATAGTAATTCACTTAATCCTAACAACAGTTCATGGCAATGATCATCTTAATAGCAACAATTTCCATTCACTAAGCATCTGTCTCACGACAGTCAGCAGGAAGATCATCTCCTGTGCTAGGGCCAAGCACTTTGCTTCCCTTCTGCTGCTTTGACTATCATTTATTGAGTGCCTACTATGTGCAAGCCTTATTCTAAGGGCTTTACATTGATCACTTCATTATCTCATTAAATCCTTACATGTTGAAGTATAATAACACAATAGCTCGAACATTTGAATGTTCTCTCTCTGTCGAGTGACTTATCTCATTTAATGCCCCCAAAGCCCTATGAAATATGTGCTGTAGACATCCCCATCTTACAGATGATGAAACTGAGGCACAGAGGGTTAAAGCGACTTGCCCAAGTTCAACGTGAATTCCAGAGTCCATTCACTGTCACTATCACATGCCACTTCCCAGCCAATGGCATCTTTATTAGCTAAGAAGAGTGGTTATTTGTTCTCATCTGGGGGCAAATCAAAGCCACTAAGGTATAAACTTCCTGATTCCAGGTCCCCTGTTAGCCCCAGAATCCAGACCTAACTTGTCCTCTATTTCCAAACGCCTAGTTCATTTTTAGGATCAGCTAAGGCTGGCTCCCTGGGCCCAGGAACAGGACAACTTACCAAACTCAGACTGCAGGCTGGGGTAGATGATCCTGAACACGTAATCCGTGGCCTCGTCATCTTCCTTGTCTGAAGCTGTGGACTCAGCAGAACCCTGAGGGCTTCGCTTGCGCAGTTTGGGAAATACTTTGCCCTGAAAGAACATGTCCCAATGCACAGTCCCTGGGACACACCTGTCCCCCAACTGCATGGCATGAGGGTCTTGATGGGGTGTGCATGAGCCCGAAAAGCCACATAAGGGCCCCTGGGCAAGAATGACCGTTCACCCTGGCTGACCCCACCCCCAGCCATGATCACTCACCTTCCCCCGCTGAGACCAGAGTGGTGGGTCCAGCTGCCCGTGAGGGAGCAGCCCGTTCTCCAGGCAGGAGAGGAACTGCAGGAGATGCCCCCCCTTGGGGAAGTGGAAGGGTGGCCTCTGGATCCCATCCTGGCTGACCAGCACCACCGTCCCGCCGCTGTCCACTGCCATGTGACCGGCCAGAGAAGACCCAGCAGAAAGTCACTAAGAGGCATGGCGACGGGCCCTCCCGGCCAACACGTACCCCCACGCCCAGACACATGGACCTGCTCTGAGGCTCTGGGACAGGCCTGGACAGAAGTTCAGGGGCAGTTTCACCTCCCCCAAGCCCCTCTCATCCCACCTATGATCATGGTTGACTGGAAACTGTAGGACATGGTCAAGAAGAACATGTCCTACAGCCCCCCACCAAAGGGAAAGGCTGTCTCCAAACACCCATGCCCCTCAAGCACCTTCTACAAAACTACCTGATCTATTTTTGTACGGAGGCATTCTCAGCACAGGAGTAACTGTCAGTAGCATGGATTGAGCACTTACTGTATATCAGCACATCACATTAAAGGTATCATCTTATTGAGTACTCAAAATATCTATTACTGCCTAGTTTACAAATGATAAAACCGAGGCTCAGAGAGGTTATATAACTTGCCAAGGGTCACACAGCTAGTAAATGGCAGGGTGTGGACTGGAACCCAGTTCTATCTCATTAAATAAGCTTACATGTTTTACACCTTGGTGGGCCACAGGTCCCTTGCTTTCCAAAGCAGGATGACTCTCTGATTATGAATATACCTTCTTTGAGCTTTAAAGGGGAACGCTAGTTATTAATCCCAGATCGGCTGAGCACTGACTTTGGAGTGACAAAGGCCTGGGTTCAGGTCCAGGCTCTGGAGCTTACAAGCTGCATGTCTTTGTGCCATGCTGCTTCCTCACCTGTGAACTGGCAGTGACGGAGCCCCTACCACTAGGTTGTTGTGATGACTAAGTAACAGGCAGGTAAATACTCAGAGCCATGCTTGGCACATCATAATTGCTCAGTATTAACAACTAACATCATGGGTTTGATGCTGAGCCCTTAACATATGCCACTTGATCCTCACAATAACCCCATGAGTAGGTCCTGGTATGATTCCCACTGAGGGGAAACTGAGGCTCAGAGAGGTGAAGTCACTTGCCTGAGGTTGCATAGGCAAAAAGCAGGATGGGAGTGGAAGGGGGCAGGCAGTCCCTACCTTGTTGGTGGCAGTGCAGGTAGACGATCTCCTCCAGGCGGATGGTCATGGCATAGTCCCAATAGACGCTGGAAGGTGAGGGAAGGTTAGAGCTACAGGATGTCTGTCCACATCATCGTGGGGGAGGGCCCAGGAGGCCAGAAGACCACACCCATGGGTTCCTCCACCCTTCTCACCAGGACCCACCTGACCCTAACATCTGTATCTATCAGACTCTCTCCTCTTCTTTGGTCCCAATTTTCTAAGGACCCCCTCCCCCCTTGCCCCCACTCCATGTGGCTGAAGCTGACCTCACCCACCCTCCACCCCAGAACTCCAGAATGGCCACCTGACTGAGGCTTGATCAATCAGCATATTCTACTGTTTTGGCCACAGTGATTGATTGGTTCAGGGATGACCCCATGACACAAGCAGAACCAATGAGATTCAATTATCAAATTTATATTAGAATTACTGGGAAACAGATGCGCCTTTATGCTAGAAAAGTAGTGGTCAGGATGCTAGAAGTCTGGAGATGTGAGGCTATGGCAAGAAAACTGGAGTCAACAGTCAGGGAAGCAGAGCCAAGAGATGGAGAATGTTCAGGTCTTCCTCACTGGAATCCCTGGATCCAGCCATGCTGAAGCCACTGCCCGGGGTTTTTCAGTTCATGTGTGCAAATGCTTCAGTCGGCTTGAGTTTGGTTTTGTCACTGGTACCCGAGTCTTGACTAATAATGAGTCTTGACTAATGCTGACCCTAACTTCAGGCCACCCTATGTCCACGGGCAGGAGTCAGAATAGCCATTCAACAGCCTTGGCTTCACAGGTCCTAGCAGTGTGACCTAGAGGCTTCTGTGAGCCACAGTTTCCTCCTCTGAAAATGGATGATAATGCCCACTGCACAGTGTTGCTGTGAGGGTTAAATGGAATCGCCTATTTGAAGGGCTCAACAAGGCACTGATACATTTTAGAAAGTACTGGGCTAATGGGCCCTGTGATTTACTTCAGGTTTCCCTTTTTCAGCTTTCCCCTCAGAACACAATGGGAGGTGGGGCCAGAGGAATGCACTCCTTCAGGAGACTGAGACCTTGCTGTGGGGGGCAGTTGACAAATGGCATGAGAGGCCATGCCCCCCGCCCCGCCCATGCACCGCCATGCTCTGCCAAGGCCACACTCCCTCTTAGCCAGGACTGAGCACGAGTGGGGCCAGTGTCAGCCTATTCCTGTGGGACAGGGGACTCCTCGAATGGTAGACTTTAGCCTGGGAACTCCCAATTGATTTGGCCAAACTTATGAAATCTTTGTTAAGGTATTTCTGGGTGGTGTTTTGGCCAGGGCTCTGCCTAGTTCCCACACCCTAAGATTCTTCCAGTAGGTTACTGGATCCTCCCAAGTTCTTGAGTTACCCATGAGGCCAGTGCCACAGGGAGGCTGGGCCAAGCGGCTGTAACAACCAGATGGAGCAGGGTCAGGGCACAAGGGAAGGGGAGGGACCTGGCACCCTACCTCTTCTCATAGTCCAGATCTCCCACAGACCCATTCATCAGCTGGTTGGGTGTCCACTTCAGGGTCATGAGGTCAGCAGTCTGGTGCAGGGACAGGTACCCTGGGACAGCCTCCATGTCATCCCTCTGTAGAGAGAGAAGGACTCAGGCTTGGTTGTAGTGCCAGAGTCAACAGTTAACATGGTCCATTTGACTCAAGGACACATAACCGGAACCAAGAGGTTGGGTCATTCCCTCCAAGATCATGGCTATTTGGAAGACCCTGAACCTCCTTCTAAGTGGCCATACTAAGCAAAGCTATTGCAGCCAACCACCCAGGATGGGTATTATAGTAGTAGACCCAGCTGTGAGAGCTGCCTGCCCCTAGCACTTTCACACCCACACCTCCCTTCTGAGGTCCAGGGCCCTGCTGCAAGGGTGGACCTGGGAATTCTTTAGAACCAAGAAGGAGCTCTGTCCCTGTCAACATCACCTTTTCAAAGCAGAAGACATTTATCTACCATCATTTTAGCCAGTCTTAAGGGAGAAAAAAATTGCAGCCAACCTCTGTCTGATCCCCCAGACATTACCCAGAAGCCCCTCCCCAAATATCCGCAGCATCCTCCCCACCCAGCAGCCTGAGCTTCTGGCTTCCCAATCTGCCCGTAGAGCTTCTCACCAGTTATACTGTATCCCAAGTGGGGAAGGGACTGGAGAGGGGTGTCTCTAAGCCTCACCCATAGAGGCGGCAGCTTCTCCACCCCATTCACCTCAACAACATTTGTAGACCAACAACTAACATTTACTGAGCATCTAGTATGTATCCAGTATGGCTCAGGGTCACACGTCTCAATTTAACCACCCAAGCCTGCAGCTCCACCACGGAGCACAGTTGCAGTCTTTCATCCATTCTAAGATGCACATCTGTCTTTCACATTTCAATGTGCCTGAATACGAGGATGCATCTTATAATCAGCAGCTTATAATCAGCAGCATTTTACCACTGGGATGCGGTTATCACTGCCTGATCTCATGTAAACTCAGTCACAGCTGTTCATATTGTTATTTCAGTTAAGTTTTGTGCATGGCGGTCACTGCACATGTGGAGAAAAGTTCTTGGAAGGAGGCCTGGCATTTATTAAAACTATATCCAAATAAATCTCAAAGAGCTTGCAAAACACATAAAATAAGAGTTTGAAGTAGAGAGAAAACACTGTCTATAATTTAATAGCACTTTTAATTTCCTGATAGTTATGTTAAAAAATGGTGCATCTTAAGTTGATGCTTCTTAGGTCTCAGGAAATAGGGTGCTGTACCCACTATGATATGGATACTGAGGAGTGACTTGCTCAGGGTCACCCAGTGATTGTAACTGTGACCACAGAGCTGGGTGGCCAACAGCTGTCCCTCTGCTTCCTCGCAGCTGAGCCCAAACACTACACTGACCCTAATGTTCCCGAGGAGGGGACAGCAAAGGAGAATTCCCATGAGGGTAGGGGCTTCATATGCCTTACTCACCGCTATTCCTGGGGCCTGGCCCAGTGCAGGGCACAGAGGGTGACTGGTGAGTGGCAACTTCTGGCACCAGCCATCCTGAATTTAAATAATAACTCTGTCCCTTACTCTGTCCTCATGGGCCTCAGTGTAATCAGCTATGATAACAGCACCTGCCTCAAATGGTTGTTGTGAAGTTTAAATGAGTTGATATAATTATAAAAGCACTTAGCACAGTGCCCGACACATAGGAAGTGCTTAATAAATATTAACTATGAAGATGTTTATCTTGATATCCTAAGCATCTAACACTTAGCAGGTTCCGTACAAAAGTGTACTGAATGAGTAGTAATGAGAGAATGAATGAAGAGATGGCTGGGTGAACAGGTAGATGGACAGATGGACTAGAAAATAAATGGATAAATGGACAAATGGATGGATGGATGGTGAGTGGATATAAATACAGGAAGATGGATGAAGGAATGGTGGGAAGTGCAGGAACAGAGGGATGGTGGCTATAGACACTGCAAGAGGAGTGAAAGGCTGGCTGGCTGGAGATATTGACATGTGGATGGATGCATGGATGGATTTGGTAGAAGGAAATACTGGCATGTGGATGCATGAATGAAGGAAATAGTAGCATACGGATGAATGAATGGATAGCGGAAATACTGGCAGATGAATGAATAGATGGGTGAGTAGGTGGATGGATGAATGAATGAGCAACCTAGAGCCAAAGGGAACTTCTCTATAACATGGAGCCAGACTCCAGTGGAAGATCTGGGCCCACGATGAGTTCTCACCGGCTGAACGAGAACGTTGTTCTTGCCATACAGCAGGGTGGCCCTGGAGTTCTGGTGCAGGGACTCCACGTAGTCGCGGGCGGAGAGGGATGGGCGGTCATCCATGCTGCCACTCGAAAGCCTCTTCTGGATCTGGCAGTGTGAGCGGAGGTAGAGGATGAGGCTGGAGTGACCTTCAAGGCCCCACTCCATCCCCTGCCCCCATGCCCGGTCAGGAACTCAGCCTGATTCCCCCACAGGGTCTCACTGCCCACCCCACTCACACAGAGGGCTGGGCGCTTGGTGGGCGAGTCCTGTCGCAGGTGCGAGCTGTGGATGCGGTGCCTCTGGACGAGCTCGTCGGCAGAGGGGTCGGTCCAGAAGTGATCTGCCGTCTTCATCTTGGTGTATTCCAGGGCACAGGGCCCCACTGCAGAGCAGAGAGGCTGGTAATCCTTGGCCCCTGAAAGTTTGCCCTCCCATCTACCACCAGGTGGGCCACCCATTGCACTATCCCTCTCCTCCGGTCAGCTAGGATGCCCCAGAGTCCTGCTAAGGCGAGAAACAAGACCCTGGGAGCAACAGACAGGGAACAAGTGAGTTTTGATGGGGGAGGCTGGAGGGAGGTGAGAGAAGCCCTTAGGAGGGGCCCTGTGAGCGGAGACTAGAGATTCACATGAAGCTCAGAGCGCTGGACCGCTTACCTAACAAAGACGCCAGGATGGGGCCATCCACAGGGTCCATCAGGAGTGCTTCCTTTTCGTAGTATTTGCTAGCAAGAGAGGAAAGAACATGCAGGTTTGGGAGGTGACCGGCAGAGGGTGCACCATGGCCTGGTGGTTAAAAGCAGACAGAATGGGTTCGATCTCCCTCTTGTGATGAGGTTACCTCTGTAAGCCTCAGCTGCCCCATCTGGAACAGGAAGATGATAATGTATCTCAGAGGGGTTTTGGAAGGACTTTCAAGAGAGACAACAGATGTAAGGCACTGATTTTAGCTCAGTCACTCCAGCAAGTCACTTACCCTCTCCGGGGCTGAGCATGTAACTGCTTAATACACGGCTGAAATAAAAGCCTTAATGAGGTAATGGGAATAATTAGAAGGCTGCTGAGGCCTGGCTGGTTTTGTCTGCTTCTACCGCATCTTCCATTTCACACAGGACGTCATTAGGAGGCACAGATGATATCTACCCCTCTAATATTATTGAGGCGATAAAATGCTTCTCAGCTGTGGCTGTCCCAAAAGGCTGCATGAACAGGCCTTCCTGTTCAGATAACTAATGTGGAAAACGCTGGCCTGGCACACGCCCCTGGATTCTAGCTCTTTAAAGTGACATGAGAAGCCATCACTATTACAGTGTTTGTGCTAAGTGTTTTTGGTTTTTGTTTGAGTTGTGTAGTGGTGTGTAAGTCTGTGCAAACCTTAGATAGTCTAAAGATAACAGAATTTCGGAGTTGGAAAGAATCTTGCTCTGACCTCCTAACGGATCTCAGCCCCAGAGAGGGTAACTTGCTGGAGGCCACACCCAGATGGCTTGGCTCTTTCCATCCTATAGCGGGGATGAAGGGCAAAGTATCTGGAGTCAGACAGACCGAGGGGGAGCCTATCTGGGCTACTCTCTCCTACACTGTGTGCCCCTGGGCAGGGGACTACCCTCTCTGAGCTTCGATGCAAAATGGAAAGACAGATGCATCTATCCAGGCTGTTGGGAGGATGAAATGTTGACCTGCATGTACAGCAACAGCACCAACTCTGACACCAGGAATTTCCCACTAAATGGCTGCAGCATCATTGTAATTTTACCCCAAAGAAATCTTCTATCAACCAGAATATTGGCTGAGGCATAACTGACATGCCCCAGGCATGCTCAACAAGTTTATACAATTAAGTGTCAGATCTAAAGATAATACTTCGAGACATTTTCCATTCCACCATTCCGTGTCCCTTCCAAAAATTGGCAGTTATGTGACCTTGGAAATGGTCCTTAAAAAACACCAGGGAGGCCTGGGAGCAAGGTGTGACTGTAAAGGTACCTGAAAGGGTTTCTTTAAGGTGATGGGTTTCTGTCGGACAGTTCTTCATCCTGAGTGTGGTGATGTTTATATGAAACAAGATGTTTTAACATTTCATAGAACTATATAGCAAAAACATGGGTATATGTAAAAACTGGTGAAACCCAAATAAAGCTTGTAGTTTAGTTAACAGTGTTGTACCAATGGCAACTTCTTGTTTTGAGTCTTGTACTCTGGTTGTGTAGAATGCTATCATTGGGGGGGAGGCAAGAACTCTCTGTACTAATGTTGCAACTTCTGTGTGAATCTAAAATTCAAAATAAAAAGTTTAATGAAGCAACAGCAGGTTAGCATTGATGCTCAAATAATTACTCATTCCTTTTGACTGACATATTCAGTAGTAAAACACAAGGTCACACACCATAGGCAGTAACCTCAGAGGCTCTGGGGACAGGGCAGGGGACAGAGACGTGTTATAATTTACAAGAAGGTGAAGAGATTAACTGCAGCCCCAGAGCCTGGATTTCATTCAGTTCCTCTCCTGCCTCAAGGCCTTTGTACCTGCTGTTCCCTCTGCGGGGAACACTCTCCCCACCCCCTTCACCTGGTTAATGCTCACACACCTTTCAAATGGAAGCCTAACTGACATACCTTCCAGGACACTTTCCATAAGCACCGGGAGGAGATGAAACACCGCCCTCTTGTCTTGGAACACTCGCCACATATTATTAAATTGCTATTTGACTATAATTTAATTAGAGTCTTGGATTATAGATCCCTTGTTACAATGTCAGCTTCATGAGGGAAAGGACCTTGCTCTGTACTTTCATACATATTTTCCCAGCAAACAGGCAAAGAATAAAAGCTATTCTTTTATTATCTAATATCCACTGTGCGTGAAGATATAGTTAAGTTAAACAGGCACTTTCATATCCCAAAAGATGGGGAGATTATTAGATATTTATCTCTCTCTGGCTGGAAAGGAGTCCTGGCCATGAGGAATCTCAAACTACAGATTCTTCAGGGCTCCCCACTGCTCTTGGCATAATATGACAGGTAAAAGCAATGTATCCCCAACATCTAGGTTAGTGCCTGGCACATAGTAGATGATCACTACTTATCTGGATGAACATGTGAATACAGGGATAAATGCTTGCCAAGAGGACTCATACTATAAAACCTTTACATCAGGTAATTCTGAGCTAGGAGAGAAAATGTAAAGAGTCATTATTCACGTCCAAAATGACTAACTCCCCTTTTCATCTCTTCTTCAGAGTGGCAGCAATCCCTATGCCACTTACCAAAAGAGAAAACAGAGGCACAGAGAAGCTAAGTGACTTCCCTACAGCCATATGGTTGGCGAGTAGACTGTGGGCTTAACTCACTGGAGAAGCAAGATCACCAAAATCTCAAGATCCTATAACCCACTCCAAATGCGAAGACCCTGAATTGCTACTAAACACCTGGATCTTCCTAAGGTTCTAAGCTAGGCCAGTTCAGATTCAAATGTCCAGATGACCTGTATTTGGTAACTTTAAATCAAGTGCACATCAAGGGGTAAAAAAGAAAGTGGCTTTGTGCAAGGGGTGCAATTTCCAAGAATGCCAACAGGTGGAGGCAGAGTGCACCCAGGTGTTTGGTCTTTCCAGCTCACCTGCTGTTTTCCACAAGGTAATGCACAATTTTGTCCAGGACCTTCTCAAACAAGGCTGTGCGGATCCACAGGTGCTTGATGGCAAGTGGGGACAGGTTGGGTAGTTTCGGCAGCTTCCGCACATTCTCCTGGAGGCCCTGGATCTGGTTTCGCCTTTGAGACCAGTAAGGAAGGAGAAAGATATTCACCGAAAAGGAAAATCCAACAGGATCAATATGCAAATGGGAAAACGGTCAACCTATCTAGGAAATAAAGAAATGGCAACTAAAACCATATTGCTCTTGGAAAATGGGTAAAAAGTTGAAAAAAATAATACCCAGTGAGCGTGAAGAGGTGGTAAAAAGAGACAATTTCATACACTGTTGATGGGTAAGCTAGAATCTCATACTGATATTTCTCTCTCTCAATCTCTCTCTGCTGGAAAGGAGTGCTGGTCAAGGAGAGTCTTGGATTATAGATCCTCCAGTGGCTCCTGACTGCCCTTGAAACACAAGCTTAACATGACAGACAGGGCGCTCTGTGACCTTTCTCCTGATCACATCTCCATCCATCTCCTTACTATTCTCCTTTCTGACCCCATGATCTAGCTAGACAGAGAAATGTGCAGGTCTCTGAGGCTGCCAGGCTCTCATCTGAGGACTGTCCATGAGCTGCTTGTTCCTGCTTTCCCTCCCCATCCCATTCCCAGGCTCACCCCTTCTCACTCTTCAGGTCTCAGTGAGGACGTCCCCTCCTGCAGAAGCCCTCTCAGACCGGCCAGAACTGGGGGAGGGGCTCTCCTCTGTGCCCTGATGACTCTGAAGCATAACTTCCTGCTCACTTTTCTGTCTTCTCCTCCACACTGTGACCATGAGGGCATGGACTAAGTGATACAATTATTTTTTAAATACAAAACTTCCTGAGAGTCTACCCCGGGGTAAGAACGGTTCCTCTTCACGTCACAGCCTAGCAGAGTGCCTGGCAGGTAGGGGGGGCTCAGTATATCTATTCATAAATGCATGATTGCATGAATGAATGATGGCGCTCCTTTACCACCAGCTATGGGCATCTCTAATTCCTCCATTAACAAGTCACTCCCAGTATTATGGAAGGCCCATGGAAACTCATCCCTTTAAGAAATTTATCAGCAGCATCTGGGGATTTAGCAGATGGAATAGAGGATCCTGAAGACCAAATAGCTGAGGATTCAGATACCAAATTGGAGCTGGCAATGCCAAATCTAGAGCCCCGCCCATCATGCAGTTCTAGCTAGCAGCCCTAGGCAGGCAGGGCCTGAAGGTCAAGAAAAGGGCCATTTCTCATCCAGTGTAGTGGAGTGACCACCCGTGGCAGAGATGGTAAACACATGGCATGCATATATATTTCTCCCTTCTCTTGCCCGTAACAGACATGGCTAATCAATCCATGCACTCTTTCCCAAGAAGCCCAATCACAGCTGCAGAATCTTTCATAACATGGTCCTCGGGCAGCCACTAGGAGCCACTGGAGTTGCAACTTATTTGCCATCCCTGACCAGGCTCCAGGTCAGAACTCTGGGAGTGACACGAGCAGGAGGCACTTATGTACAAACACGCAGGCCATGAGCCTCCCTCTCCCCACCCCAACACACACAATCAGCCACCAAGACGAGCGAGTGAAGCCACCCTCCCCTTCAGTGGTTGCCTCGATGTGAGTTTTAACCAGAGGCCTATGTGAACAAGACCACACTGGTTCTATTAAACGTCAGTCTTGCTGCATTTAGAAGAGGACTGAGCTCACAGGAGGCACTTACTCCTTCAACACCTGTTTCTTGGGCATTTACCAGGTGCTAGGCTCTCCCAGACGCTGGGGACATAATGGGGAATAACACAGATGTAGTCGCCTGTCTTCATGGAGTTCAGGCAGAAAGGGGAGGCAGACAATAATCAAGTAAATAGTAAACAAACAAATGAACGAATAATTACAGATAGTGATAACAATTGGGAAGAAAATAAACAAGATGATATGAAAGAGAAACGGGATGAGGGTTGGAATTTACCCTTAGCTAGAGGAAGGCCTGACTATGACAAGGAACCAGCCATGGAAGATGAGGGATGAAAACCAGGCGGAAGACACAGCATAAGCAAAGGCCCTGGGGTGGAAAAGAGTCTGACAGGTCAGAGGAGCAGAAAGGAGAGCGGAGAGAGTGCTAGGAGGCTGGAGCTCTCACAGATCCAGGGAGGAGCATGGACTGACTGTCTGGGGGACCACCCCAGCCTGTACACCACGCTCTGCACTCACGCGTTCTCTATCAGCTGCTCCAGGTCCTGGACCTTGCGGCTCAGTTCGTCAGCTGGTGGGAAGCTCTTGCCCACCTTCATGAAGAGAGCCGCGATCTTGTTGCTGCGCAGGAAGCCAGCCGCCCGCCGCCGCAGCCCGTGCAAGACGCAGGCCTCCACAGCCGCTGCAGAGACAATGGTCAGCAGGCCCTGCCCTGCCCATGCTCCCCAGCACCCAGCTCAGTCACACAGGCACCTGGGAGAGCGGGGGGCCCCAGAATCGCAGATTTGTGACAACATCACAGGGAGAAGCAAGTATGCCTCTCCACCTTCAACCCCCTCAAAAGGGAGAAAGAGAGCTTAGTGGTTAACACACACTCACAGCCCAAGGACCTCCCCTCTCACATCCTTTCCCGGCCCCTCCCCAGCTGCGAGACTTAGGCAATGACTTCCCCTTCGTGAGTCTATATCCTCATCTGTAAAATGGGGACAGTATGAACATTAACCCCATAAGGTTGCTGTTAGGATGAGGTGGGAAAAATGCATGAAAAGCACTTAGCACAGAGCCGGGGACCTAGTGAGTACTTTCTGACTGTTACCTATTCCTCCTGTTATTGGGGGAGGGAAGACTGGACCACAGGACTGTTGAGCATCATCCGTGTTAAGGAACCACATCATCATCATTATCACTATTGAGACTCCAGGAACAGCTGACATGATAACATTATAACAGGACCCTGGTGGTGTCCCCAGTCATCTGAACAGAAGCTTCAAGGGGCTAAGACCAGGAGAGGGAAATTACAGCACGTCCTTCCTTACGAGATACTCCAATCATGAAATAAATAGCTTTTGGGGGAGAAAAAAAGAAACACGTCTGCTTGTATGTACACACTGATTATGAGCTGAATCCTGACTTCAGGGACACGCAAAACACATGTCTCTCTAGCCATTTGGAATGTACAGTAAGAACTGGCAGTGAGGTTATTTCTGGAACCTTGTGAGCGGAGCTGGTTCAAGGAGAGAGGTGAGTCACGCTCCGAGGCCTGGTCCTGCCTCCTTTGCTGAGCCAGCTAGACAGGATCCCTCAGGACCTCAGGATGTGTCCACAGCTCTTAATTCCGTTTTTAAAAGTCACCATCCATCCTCTCCTTTTACTTGGCACCAGCCATAGGCAGAGTGAGGAAAGGACATGGAGTCCATTCCTCAGATGCAGGACCCCTGCCGCATGGGATAGGGTCGTGTGAACTGAACCCACAGCAGAGGAAGCCAGGCCTCCAATGTTAACCATGATTACCTCTTCATGGGGTACAGAGGTCATGCTTAATTTCCTCTCTAGACTTTTCTGTATTTCCCAATTCCCTAATGAAGGGATCCAAAAATACCTTCCAAGTTACACAGCAAAATAATGATGTGAGAATCCTTGCTCAAACACGCCCTCCCCAAGGCAGCCCATAGAGGAAGAAGCCACTGTTTAAGGCCACGGGCCACAGACTCACCACAGAAGGAGATGATGTGGCTGCTGTCTTCGTGGACAAACTTCCGTGTGACGGCCTCCTCCATGATCTGCTTCACCTGGAAGGCAGAGGCAGCTGGAGGGGAGACCCCAATGCGACCTGGGGTGCAGACACCCCCGGGGCCTTCCCAGGCTGTCTGGGGAATTTTGATAACTGCTTTCCTTCTGCACCCTGTGCACCGTGTCTTCTGTAGGTCCAGGGCCTGTGGCCTGGGGTAACTCCACCCTGCACATTGTACTGCATCATTCTCTCAGGCTCCGTGCATGCAGTCTTCTTCTCAGCTGTCACACAAGATGTCATCTCCTTCCCTGACCACATTATCTGAGGCAGCCCTCCCGCCTCCATCCATCCCATTCTAGAAAGAAGACTCACACTATTCCCATTCCAAGTGTTGTTTACTGCTGTCTCCCTCTTCTAGAATACACATTGCCTGAGGGCAGCGCTTCACCTACCTTGTTCGCTGCTGAGCCCATGGAGCCTGGTGCATAGTAAGAACAGTGCCTGGTGCACAGTAGGTGCTCAATAAATATTTTCTAAATGAGTGGGTGAATGAATGAACGAATGAACGGAACAGGTATATAAAAGAATCAGGAGGGTGTTGTGTAGGAGTTCAGGCCTGGAATCTGGCAGACCTGGTTTCAAATCCCTAGTCGTCACTTGCCAGCTGGATCTGTGATCTTATTTGGGGAAACAGAGGCTCGGGGAAGTGAAGCAACTCACCCAGAGTGGAGACAGAATCCCAGCCTGCGTCTGACGCCCAGGCTACATGCTTTTCCTACCAGATTCAGTCACTCAACAAATCCTTCTCAAGCACCTCTGATGTGCCAGGCAGGGGTCTGGTCCTGGTAGGGCAGCTTTCACTGGACGGGAAGCCCCTCCAGTGAGGCCCAAGGCAGCACAAGCTAAGAGAGATGCAGGATCCAGCAGCCCAGCACCAGTGGGAACGGGTTCCAATACAAATGCTCAAGCTCACCCAGACCCACTGAATCAGACTCCAGCGTGTTTATGAAGCCTTCCCGGTGATTCTCAAGCACTCAGATTGCAGAAGAAGATTGGAGGGGAAGGAGGAGAAGAGGGAGAGGTGGGAAGGAAGAGGAGCGGGAGGATCTAAATGATCTCCCACAATCCTTAAGGAAGAGCCGGAGCAGTCAGAGCTCCTGTCCCGGGACCCTCCCACACAGCCAGCCCCCCTCTCCTGGCTTCTGGTCCTCCTTGCCCCCATTAACAGTCACAGGGTGCTGCACCCTTCCTTGTCTCCAGGCATCCCTCGCTTTAGTCAATAGCCCCTTTATTAAAGTCACCTTAATTCACTCCGTTTGGGGGAACCATCTGCTTCCTATTGGCACCTTGACTACACACATTGTGTCCAGTCCACACTGCAGAGCAGAGCAGTCTGTTTACAGTCGTGGGTCCTGAATTTCAGGAAGGGCAACCCCTTTCTCAGTCACACAGCCATCCGGTAAGTCTGCTACCGGGAGGAGCCTGTGGCTGTCTGGCCCCAGGCCTCCTGTCCTGGGGATGGATCTCAGGCAGTGGGTGGTGCAGGTGGGACTGCAGCACCAAGGGTTCCAGCAAGTGAGGACTCCTCCCCACCGCTCCGCTGGCTGCCAGCCGTGGGCTAGAACCTCGCCCTGGTTAATAACAAGCTGACAGCCTGAGGCCAGGAGAGGAGACGGAAAAGGCAATGCGGATGGGAGCCTTCCCCAGAAGGTCACTGAGAGTCTCACAGGAGACTGCACTGCCTCACCGCAGGAGGAAAGATGCTGCTCCCCATCCCCGGGGACAGACCAGACAGACCTGTGAGCAAGGGGAGAGGGCCAGGCAGCCCCAGAACCTCCGAAATTCAGCTCAACTACCTTTCCCCCTCAGCCTCCCGGCCATGGGCTTGAACTTGGTCAGCATTTTTGAAGGACCTGCATGTGGTCTGGAGATGGGGGTGAAAGCAATGTGGCATCCTGGCTCCTGGCAACCTGTGTGATTTTCTAAGCTTTGGCCCAGAAATCACGCCCCATTTCGGAAGCACAGAGGCAACCCTGTGGTTGGTGCGACTTCGGAGTCACGCAGACCTACATTTACATCCCAGCTAGGGCACTCACGTCCTAGGTGAGCCCAGCCAAGTTATACACCCCTGCTGGTGCCTCAGTTTCCTCTTCTGTAAAGTGGACCTATCGTCCTGTGGGCTTGTGATGAGGATTAAACATGCTGTTACATGTGAAAAGGCAGGCTGGGCTAGCAAACAGTTGGGAGTTTTATGACACTGAAGCTCAGGTTTTATTTTGTTTGTTTTCTGAGCATTCACTATGCTCCAGGGACTGACTGTAGGCACAACCTTAATGAGGTAGTTTCCCAAATTATTCCCATTTTACAGATGGAGAGACTGAGACACAGAAAGATTAGATCACTCAACGAAAGGTCACGCAGAGGAGGCAGGATTCAGACCCAGGGCCTTTGCTTGTCTAGAGGCCATTCAGAACCAATGCTTTTGTTACTTCCCAGCTTACAGTAGAGAGAACGTTTACTGAGTGCCTCCTATGCACCAGGTGCTTATATAGAACATTTTATTTAATCCGCACAAAAGCATTATTTTCCCCATTTAAAAGATAGATAAACTGAGGCTCAGAGAGTTTAGGCAGTCTGCCGAAGGACAAACAGCCAGGAAGGGGCCCACTTGGGCTCTGAACCCAGATCTGTGTGAGGGCCCGACCTGGAGCTCTGCCGCCGGCCCTGCCCTGTACTGAGTCAGGCCCTCAGACAGATCACATCTGAAATCCCAAGGTGGTGAGAAACCTGTGCGAAGGGATTCCTCAGCCTCTCCGAACTCAGGGACCAGAAGAAGTACTGAACTGGGAGTAAGGATCTGACTCTGCCAACCACTTCCTGTGGGGGCCTGTCAAGGATGAGGGGACCTCAAAGGTCAAAATGGTCAAGAAGCTTTTATCCTTCTCTGGCACCATTCTCAGGAGTCATCCAACAGCTGCTTCAATGATGGGGCTCTCATTGAACAGATCCGTCTGGATCTAGATTAGCCCTGAACACGGAGCCATGTTAAGGACAAGATGTCAGGAGGCAGCTGGAAGGGGCTAAGAGCCCGGAATGTGGAGTCACTGACCTGAGGTCAAACCCTTGGCCATTCACTGCCTGCATGATGCTGGACCAGTTTCCCCATCTGTGAAATGGAGACAACAGCACCCCTACCTCACAGGGGTAATGAGAGGCTTGAAGGAGATCATGGAGAGAGTCCCTGCACCAGGCACCTGGTAGGAATTCTACAAACTGTAGGGACTCTTGAGCCGACAGTAACTATTCAGTCCACAACCTGGCCCTCAATGGATGTTCCAAATCAGGGCCTCACTGGCCTGCTGGCCTGGCCTGGCCCCGCCCCTCCACGTCAGACCTCAGAGCATGTGCCCTCCCCATCTCCAGTCCTACCTTGCAAACCTTTGGAAACCAGCCCCGCCCTCCCACCATCCCTCCCTCTTCCTGCAAATATTTAAACAACATAAAAGGAGGATTAATCTCTGGAGGGAGTCAGGCAGGGAAATCCTGGCCAATATGCAGAGCAGGAAGGAAGGCTCCTGGGGCTCCCAGGCTTGCCCTGTCTGCTCCCCTCCTCATACCTGCCCACACCCAGGTACCCTCATGTTGCCCACCTCGAACCCTGCAGGTCCACACTGCTGTGTTCATGCTCTCTAAGCTCCGAAAGGAAATAACACGGCCCAGTGTTCAGGGCTATCAAAAGGATTGTGGAAAATGCAGGCCAAGGGCCTCAAACAGGACCCAGCACACCTTGGCACCATCTAAAGGGAGGCGCTAGTGCACTGAGTAAGAACATGAGCTTGAGAGCCACCAGGCCCAGTTCAAACTCCAGCTCTGTCATTGGCTGGGTGACTTCAGGCCTCAGTTTCCTCATCTGTGAAATGGGGATGAAACCCACACCACCTCTCAGGGCTGCTATGTGAGAATTTCATAAAAACGTGTGCAGAGCTCTGGGTGTTTTGTCTCGAAGGGTGTTTTCTGGCTTCTGACTGAAAGAGCTGCAGATGATACCAGTCTTTGCAGATGACACTCACCAAGGTCTCCACTACCCAAACTGATAATCACTGGACCTGGTTTCAAAGAATGCAGAAAGGATATTGGAGCAGAATCTGCAGATGCTTCGTGATTATTTCTGGTAATGAATTTGTCACTGTTTGTGAGCTGATGGCCACTTATGAAAGATACCAGGAATCAGAGGAAATCACCAGGACCCAACCAGGAGAATCATCAGTGTGTTTCATTAACAAGGATCAAATAGATGCCTTAATAATGGAGAAACCAACAGACACTGCCTCAGGATGATCTTCTATTAAACTTGGACGTCTTTGGGCCTTTTTAAAGTCTCTTGAGAGTTTCTAAATATAAATTCCTGCTTTAAAAACTTAAAACAAAACAAAACATGCACAGAGCTCAAAAAAGGATGAGGGCTCAGACCACCCTGTCTAAAATAGAGTGTCTGGCTTTACGCTCCGCCTGCCTTTCCCACTCATCTGTGGGTTTATCCATTTAGTGTCTGTCTCTCCCACGTAGATCTGGAGCTCCTAGGACAGTGCCTGGCATGCGGAAAGTGCTCAATATCTGTTTGGTGATCACTCTGATTAATAACACTAGTACCAGCAGCCAGTGCTTATGGACCTCAGCTCCAGGCAGTGTCCTAAGGCCTTTTGACACCTGATCTTGTCTGCTATGTGTAAGGCTGGGGTCCGCAAACTTTTTCTGTAAAGAGGCAGACAGCAACTATTTTAGGCTTTGAGCTAGGGCTGCCAGATAAAATGCAGGGTGCCCAGTGAAATCCAAATTTCAGATAAAAAAGGATTTTTTTTTTTTTTTAGTATATATACCAAATGTTGCATGGAACACATACGAAAAGATTTGTTGTTTTTCTGAAATTCAAATTTAACCAGGCACTCTGAAATTTTATTTTCTCAATCTACAAAACTGTTTTCAATCATAACCGTCTATGTCGCATAGTCTCTTTTGTTTGTACAACCCTTTGAAAAAGTCAAAACCATTCTTGGCTCAGGGGCAGTACATAAACAGGCTGGATTTGGCTCACTGGGCCCCCTGGTTTAAAGCACCCAGCACAGTGCCTGTGGCACATAACAGACTTAAATAAACATCACCAAGCTGCCACCTGCTCCTCAGAGGCCTGCTGCCTCAGCCCTGACTCAGGTGGTGGGTGCCTGGCAGTGCAGGTGGGTGACTAATGCTGAACCAGCACTGGCCTATGAGAGGGAGGCCCCCAGGCAACCTGACTCTTACATTTGTAAGAAACTCAGCGGTGGAGAGAATGGTTAAATTAGGGGAGCCTTGAGGTGGCTTTAAAAATAACAGCCTGTGGGGAAAAGAGGGGGATGACTCCAAGGCCCCTTGACAACCACCAGGGCTAGAGGGGTGAGCTGAGGACAGCTGTGCCGCTCTGCAGGCACCCTAGCTGCTGAGAACACATGCACACGCCTGGCCCTGGTCAGGGCATCGTCCCCACACACCAAGGTTGCAGGTTCCATCTCCGGTCATGGCACATACAAGAATCAACCAATGATGCATAAATTAGAACAACAAATGCCTGCTTTCCTTCCTTCCTTCCTTCCTTCCTTCCTTCCTTCCTTCCTTCCTTCCTTCCTTCCTTCCTTCCTTCCTTCCTTCCTTCCTTCCTTCCTTCTTCTTCCTCCCCCCTCCGCCCCCCTCTCCACCTCCCTTCCTGTCGCATAAAATAAATATATTACAAAGTGCATGTGCTTAGCAGGCCAGCATCTCCAGCCCTAGTTCAAACCACTGACCCTTGAACACAGGTCCCCAAAGGCAGTGCCATGGGTTCATCTCCTGCCTTTGCTCACACGATGCCTTCTGCCAGGTGTCCCTCCGTGTGTGCTCCCGCTGGCTAACTGCAACTCAGGCTTCAGCTCAGGTATCACTTCCTGGGAGCCTCCCTGGACCATCCATACCCCAAATGGGAATAAGTGTGCCTCTTCCACATTCCACTAACACTTGCCTTCCCAGCATTTATCACATGAACCTCAACTGTTGCTCATTCACTCAACTTGTATCAGTGCCTCCTATGTGTCTGGCACCACGTGACAGAGTCCCTATCCTCATGGAAATCATAGTCCAGCAAAATGTAAAGACATTAAGTAGATCACACAAATGGGTAACTACAAAATGAGATTCGTCCTCTGCAGCAGCAGAACTTGGTTCTATTAAGCAAATATCAATGGAAAACTGGGTGGATGGGGAGGTCAGGAGGGCTTCCTAAAGGAGGTGACATTCCAGAATGTCAGTTCCTTTCTGCTTGAACTTCAGAGTTCAAGCAGAAAGGAACTCTGGGGCCTCGGTTTCTCCAACTTTAAAGCAGAGGAAAAAGCCCTCCCCTGCAACTGCCCCCACAGAGCCGCCTTGGAGCTCAGAGGAAGGAACAGGTGCAAGGACAATGTGGCAGGGAAAAGCACTGCATGGAAATAGCTGGCGGCTTTTTATTTTTTACTTTGTTATGGGCGAGGCGTGCAGGAGGTGAGAGATAGGAGGGGCAGGAACAGGGCTGACGGTGGGTGGGGGAAATAGGAATATTTTAGGAAGCTCCCAAGCCTAGACACCAACAGACATGATGCAGGGGGTGGGGGAGGATGGTGCCACCCTGCAAGCTGTGACTGTTTTCATGGTGTGGCCCAATCTTCCTTCCCTGCCAAATCCTCTCCCTTCCCCTCCCCACATGCCGATCTCTGGCTACACGTGCCATTCCGCCTGTGTGACCCACGAGATTCCACCCCCACCTTGCCTTTGCTGGCACAGTCCCCTCCACCTGATATTCCCATCCATTCCTACCTCCATCTCCGGCTCTGGAAAAACCACCGAATCCTCTAGGACCTGGCGCCCTTCGTTGCATTCTCTCCTTAAACCTCCAAAGTTGACATTATCCCCACCCCACCCCCCTTTATGGCTATGAGTATTGGGTTCTGGAGTCAAACTTCCAGAATTCAAATCCCAGCTCTTGCACTCGCGATCTTGAGCAAATCACATCCCTTCTCTGAGCCTCAGCATTCCCATCAGTAAAATGGGTGACATTGGTACCTGCTTCACAGGTGTAAGATAATGCACCAAAAGCATTAAACACAAGAGCAGCCACATAGTAAGTTTTATGTAATGACAACCAGCATTTATTTATAAAGTGTTCACTGTGTGCTGGCACCGAGCTTAGGGGCATTATTTCACCTAATCCTCAGGGTAATTAGGTGAGATGGGTACAGTTACCCTCCCCGTCTTATAGGCAAGGAAACGGAGTCTTGGTGAGGTTAAATGACTTGCCCAAGAGCACGTGGCTTGCAAACGGTAGGATGGAGATTCAAACCCATGACTGTCTACCCTGTACAGACCCTGGCACATAGTAGGTTCACATACAGGTGCTTCCCATAAGCCGAGTGGGAGCTTTACATGCACTAGCCTAAAGAATCAAAATAACCGTGCAATACAGGTGTCCCATTTTCCCAATGAGGCAGCTGATCTGGGAGGGGCAAAGATCATCTGGCTGTGAAGAAGCTGGGATTTGAATCAAGGTCTCCTACTTCACTGTCCCAGGTCAAGGTGGGGGCCCAAGCAGCCAGGTGGCCAATGCACCTGCTTCCTTAGCCCAAGTCAGCTGACTGTCACATTCACAGTCAGCTCCCTGCTCTCAGAACCGGGGCCCAACAGCACCTGCCAGCCTCCACCTCTGCCCCAGGCATAATTTTTCATCTCCCAGGACACCCGGGAGCCTCCTAGCTCTCTCTCTCTGTGTTACACATCCGTTCCCAAAAGGAGAACTGTGGTAACAAAAAGAAATGTCCAACCTGAAATGCTTATTACAAAGTGAAAGAAGCCAATCTGAACAGGCTACCTACTGTGTGGTTCCAAATATATGACATTCTGGAAAAGGCAAAACATGTCTCATATGGAGACAGCTGAAAGACTAGGGTTGCCAGGGGTTGGCAGGGAAGGAGGGATGAATAGGCAGAACACAAAGGATTTTAGGGCAGGGAAACTATTCTGTATGATATTACAGTGGTGGACACATGCCATTATGAATTTGCCAAAAACCACAGAATGGGCACCATTGAGAGTGAACCCAAATGTACCCATGAACTATGGATGACAATGACCCACTCTGGGGCAGGATGTTGGTAGTAGGGGAGGCTGTGCATGTAGGAATAGGGGGTATATGAGAAGTCTCTGTACTTACCACTCTATTTTTAATGTGAACCTAAAACTGCTCTAAAAAAATGAAAGAAAAAAAAAAGTCCTTTCCTTGCTCTGCCACTAATGGAGGATGTCAGCAGGGATCTCGACCTTTCAGCAGACAGGCTGAGCGCCTCCTTCCAGATGGGCACCTCCACACCCTCGCTCATGGCCTGCAGGGGGTTTGGGGCCTCCACAGAGAGAAGCCTGAGAGCATCCGGCAGGAGCTCGGCAGCCACTGGCCAATGGCTCAGAGCTTCCTTCTCTGGACTCTCTCACTCAGTTCCTGGACAGCCTGCCCCACCCTCCTCCACACCTCTATCCTGTCCTGACATCCTCAGATTCCGAAAGCAAAACCACAGGAGTGTCCTCCACCGCTGCATCCTGCGATGGGAGTGAGCGGGAGGGGAGGGGACATCAAGGATAAAGCAGTGGCAGGTGGATCTCTGGAGTGTTAGGAAACTCCTCCCTCCAGCTCCTCCCTGCTAACCTGGCCTAACTGTGGCTGTAGGGCTGGCAGGAGACGGGAATGCCTCCCACTCAGCTGCTGCCAGCCTACCCCAGTTAATAATTTACTGGTGCGCTATAAACAGGCGCCAGCACTGTGCCCTAACAGTACACAGACTGGCCAGCCTGTCACAACCTGGATAGAGGGTATTCTGGGGCTGAGAATGGGGTTCCCATAAACGGGCCTCCCATCACCGTCCTGCACAGGAGCCTCAGACAGCCCCTGATAAAGGGGTTCCCCCAGTGCCTGATCCTAGAGCATTCACCTGGGGGCACCTTGGCAAAGGACCTTCTGGCCAACACTCCCATGCACAGTCACCGCTGAAGATGATGGCGCCTTGAAGACAATGCCAGGCCACCCCCCACTCCCAGAGAAAACAGCACCGTGTGTCACGTTCCCAGCCCACATCCTGGAGATCAGACAGCTTTCTCCTGGGTACGCTGCCCACTGCGTGTGGCAGCTCCCCTGGCAACGCGCCCCACTTCCAGACCCACGGGCCTCATGCACGAGAAACATACACAGACTCTCAAGCGTACCTAGATTCTCTGGAAGGTTGCCCAGACTTCGGGGGCTGGGCAGCTAGAGGAAAGTAAGAAATGAGATTCACAGATGGTTGCTTAAAACACACACAGCGTGAACCAGAAAACAGACTAACCACCTCTAGCAAGCTTAGGAGGAAAAGCAGTTGAATATTCTCTAAAGACTGGATTAGCATCCTGGCTCCGCCTCCTACCAGCTGTGTGACCTGACTTCACTTTCCCTGTGCTTTGCTTTACTCCCTGGAATACGGGATAATAAATAGGATCTACCCCTCTGAGGTTTTTTTAAATATTAAATATGTTAATGGATGTAAAGCACTTAGCACAAAGTCTAGGACACGATAGAACCTCTAGAAATGCTCTAACCATGTGTTGTCCAACAGTATCACTAGCCACATGTGGCTTCTGAGTACTTGAAACATGGCTAGTTAACTGGCAAAGTTTTTTTCTTTTTATTAATCCTCACCTGAAGACATGTTTTTATTGATTTTTAGAGGGAACGGTAGGGAGAGAGAGAGAAACAACGATGTGAGAAACATAGGTTAGTTGCCTCCCACAGGCACCCCAACCAGAGACTGAACCCGAAACCTAGGTATGTGCCTTGACTGGGAATCGAACCCACAACCTTTGTGGTATACGGGATGGCATTCTAACCAACTGATCCACCCGCCCAGGACAGGAAGTATTATTAACTTAATTATACATAATTTAAATATAACGAGGCATGTGACTCGTGGCTCACATTGGACAGTGCAGATCTGGAACACAGTAGGTACCCAATAAATGCTAGTTATGGTTATCATTAGGGGTTACCTTAGAGGCTCCCTGGGTTAGAAATTAGGAGGCACCATGTCATTCTGAGCATGGCGCTGTATTGTGCTGACCTATGTATCCTGGCATATTACAGGGTGGTTCTGAACCGTATTTGGATATCTGAGTTGTGGACCACTTAGAGCTACTGATGATAGCTGAGGATACCCTCTCCACACACCAAGTACCAAGTGTTGGTACAATTTCAGGGCTCTGTACACCCCCCGAGTGGAAATCTCTCATCCCTCATCCGGCAGAACCTGGCACACAGGTACCCAGGCAGCACCTGGGATCGCAGCCAGGCACAGAGCACGAGTGGATACGTCCACTGTTAAGAGGCTGGGCTCCAAAGGCGGGGCCCTCACTCCTTTGAGATGGACATTTGTGACTTCTCTGCCTGGTTTCCATCTCCCTGTCTGGTCCTTTCACCTGGACTCTCCTCTGGGACCCCTTTGCTCTCAGAGAGCTGGCTCCACACTTCACCTCTCAGACTGGACCAATCAGAGCACTCCATCCCACAGTGATTGGCACCAAAGCAGCACTTGACTCAAACTGGTCCAACGAGAACTAAGACTTTTGCTAGAACCATGGGGAAGGGGGAGCTCTTCTTCTGTTGTGATGCCAAGTTGGCAGATTGTGCCCAGAGAGCTGCTGGGAAACATTCTACCTCCCCACAGAGAGGGCAGAACATGAAGTCAACACAGAGGAAGGAAGCAGAGAGATGGAGAGATGGGGGTCCTAATGACACCACTGGAAAACCTGGATACAGCTGTACCTGAAGCTGGACTCATCCAAACCTCCCCAAACTCCTAAACCAGTGAATCTATTTTTAGTGTCTCTTTTTCCTTTTCACTTTGTGTTGATATATTTACTTATTGTTCTAGTTAGTTTTGTGAGCAAGCTATTATCCAACTTGAAATGAATGGAGCTCACTAAACTATCCTGTTCTGCTGCTTCTCAGCTATGTAACCTTGGTCCGGCTTCTTAACCTCATCAGTAAAGAGGAGTTTCTATTTGTACCTACTCTACAGGAAGATTGCTTTGTGGGCTGAATGAGATAAAGTAAGGCATTGTTTAAGAAATGGTAGTTGCTGTAATTCTAAATTACTAATTAAACATAATTTACTAACTAAATAATTAAAGAAGAATTCACTCAGTGCCCAAGTATCACCAAGTCTCTTGAACTCTTAGGACTTCAATTCTCTGATTTTTAAACGGAGCCTTACTGCAAAAGGACCTGTTAATGTCCTTTGTAAATATCCACAATCTGAATTCCTTCAAGATTTTGCAAAGAAAAGGCACAAATATATATTCATATATATATATATGAGAGAGAGAGAGAGAGAGAGAGAGAGAGAGAGAGAGAGAGAGAGAGAGAAAGGGCGAGAGGAGAGAAACAGATTTGTTGTACCCCTATTTATGCAGTCATTGGCTAATTCTTGTATGTGCCCTGACCAGGGATCAAACCCACAGTCTTGCCTAAGGTGATGATGCTCTAACCAACTGACCTACCTGGCCATAGCCCATCTCCTATCTTCTTGTATTATCAAAAGAAAGAAAAATATGCTGCTCCCCACTGGAGTTCAGCACTCTTAGCCGCCTCACCCAGGGGCTCCTAGCGGCTAAGTGGCAGGGCCAGCAGGCTCATGGGGGTTTCTGACCTTCCTAGGCTGAGGGATTACCTCAAGGGGCCAATGAGTAACTGGACCCAGAGGGAAGATCCAGCTGCCCACCCAGGACGGCCATACAGGTGGTCAAGACTCAGTCCTCCTGATTCCTACTCAAGGGCTCGTCCCTTTGGATCCCATAAATACACCTTCCCAGTCTACAGCACTGCTCCTGTGGCCACAGCACCCAGCCCAGGGTTTACCCAGGGAGAACACGATCCCATGCTGAGAGCACCTGCAACTTCAGGTCGGACCAGAGAGGGTAGCAAAATGTCCTTATGGAACCGAGTCTATCTGGCTCCTAACTGGGTGAGCCAAACACTGTGCTTGGCTCACCCACAAATTCTGTTGATTGCCTGGCAGGCGGGGACGGCACACAGCATTGCTGTGCGGTAGGTGATGTCTCCACTCTCAGATACACGAGGAAACCGAAGCCAGAGAGATTCACGCAGCTACTGATGGCATGGCCAAGACCTGACCTCAGGACTGACCAGCTCCAAAGGAGGTCCTTTCCCTGACTCCACACTCTCAGATAGCTCATGTGGGTCACGGATTTTGGCTCCAGAGTGATGAAAAGCAGGGTTCTGGAACCAGACCCCCAAGCTGTGCCATTGATGATGTCCCACTCCCTTAGGCCAATTATTTGCCATCTCTGTGTCTCAATTTCCTTATCTATAAGGGAGAGTGTTTACCCACCTCATTGGGGTGTTGAAATAATTAAATGAGGTCATCCATATAAAATGCTCAGTAAATGATGTTTGTTTTTTATTTTTTTAAAAAACTTTATCCCATTAGAATGGCTGCAGTTGAGTCCTTGGTTTCCTTAAGTGAAGTAAAGGCTCCCAAAAAGTCTTATCAACTATTGAGTTTTAATAAGTCTTAAATACAGACTTGGCAAATTCAGAAGACAGAAAATATCAGAAAGACTTGGCTCTTGGAGAGTGATGTCAGCCAAATTAGATGACTCGAGGTTCTTAGAGTCCTGGATCTTGTCCAATCTTGTCCACTTAGAAAGCAGGAGAATGAGACAGGGAGAGGGGATCTGCTAGGAGGCCACAGGTGATAGGAGCAGAGTTGGGACAAAGACTCGGGTGTCCTCACTCCCCATGGTGATGGCAAAAGTGTCCTTCCTACCTGCCAACTACCACCCTCTCCCGGAGCCCCTCGGGAGGTTACCGCAGTGGAGACCCGGCCAGCCTGCACGGGAGAGAGAACCACGCAGGAAAGCCAGGGCCCCCGCTGTCACATTGAGCCGGGCGCTAAAGCCCAAGCCATTACTATCAGAAGCTCCTGGAAGCTGCATTGTCCGAGACCTGGGAAAAAACTATCAAAATGCACCGGCAGATATGGTTGCATTATTCATAAAGAGAAGTTCTGCCGTCTTAAGCCTGAAAGCATGACACACAGAACTTGTTTGAGTCAACCCTGCCAGCATCAGAGAGCCCCAAAATATCCCATCCAGATGTCTAGATTCCTTCTGCAACCATTTTTGGAACCCCTACTTGGCCCAGCAGGGGAGTAAAGAGAGAGCTGTGATTTCCTGCCCAAGAATTGGAAGCTCAGAGAACAAGATAGAAGCTTCCTCTCTAGCCTAATGACTTTGTGTTGCCCCCATTGTTACCTACAATGATTGCTTGCCTTGCAGCCTGAGCAGCCTACAACATAGGTGAGTTCATGCTCCCCTCTTGCTCAAACCCTCTCACGGCTCCCATTCACTCAGAGTAAAAGCCAAAGCTTCCAAGGGATGATTCGCCTCCTGCTCCTTCTCTGACCTCAGCTCCTCCTCCTCCTCCATCTTGTTTATTTCCCTCCAGCCTCATTGGCCCCCTTGCTATGCTTGACTCAAGGCCTTTGTACATGCTGTTCCCTCTGTTAGGAACACCCTTCCTGCAGTTGTCGGCATGGCTCCCTCCTTTCCTTCTGCTCATATGTCACCCCATCAGAGAGGCCATCCCTGACCCTCCTCTGGTGAGCCCTTCCCAGCTTTATTTCCTCATAGTGCTTGTCACTCCTAATATACTATATTTACCAGAGGCCCGGTGCACGGATTCGTGCACGGGTGAGGTCCCTCAGCCTGGCCTGGGCCCTCTCACAATCCTGATTCAGTCCGACATCTTCCTGAAGGATGTAGCAGTGCCGAAGCAGCAGGTGGCCGGTGAGGAGCCCCAGCCTGGCCGGGCGCAGCTCCATTGCTGCTCATCCTGGCCCCACCTGCCGCTGCCACTCGATAGCACTGCCACGGAGGTGGGAGAGGCTCCTGCCACCACAGCTGCGCTCACCAGCTGTGAGCCCGGCTTCTGGCTGAGCAGCGCTCCCCCTTTGGGGGTGCACTGACCACCAGGGGGCAGCTCCTGCGTTGAGCATCTACCTCCTGGTGGTCAGTGCGCATCATAGCGACCAGTCATTCGGTCATAACGGTCACTTAGGCTTTTATATATATAGATTGCTTATCTCTCTGACCCCCAACTAGACTGTGTGCTTCATGAAAGCATGTGCATGGGGATGTTACTTTGCTCACTTCCCAATCTGTAGATCCTAGAACAGTGCCTGGCACATAGTAGATGGTCAATAAATATTTGTGGAAGGAAAGGAAAGCAGGAGAGAAAGGAGGCGGGGAGGAAGAGAGAAGGGAAAGCAAAGAAGGAAGGAAGAGAGGAAGTTTTCATCTAAGAACTAACAGAAAGGGTCCATCCTGGCCCCTGCCATCAGCTGAAAATTCCTTACGTACAATTCCACACAAGACCTTCCTTGCTCATCAGTCCTCTATAGCTCCCACTATCTAATGGAGCAGACACTGCAGCCTGGCATTCACAGCCCTGCACAAGCTAGAACTAATGGACTCTTCCTGCCTCATCTCCTTCCCCCGCACACACCTGAACCCACGCCGTGTTTCCAGGAACTCTGCTGAAGCTCATGGCTCCCTACCACTGCCCTCTGTGAATCTGGGTCATGAAGCCATTCTCCAGGTCCTAACAGTGGGATTTGAATCCTGGCCTCTGTGGACTGCCTGTCCCGAGAGTGAAGGAGGAGACACTTGGGGCGCCTTCGGGACAGTGCCCAGTACAGACCCTTCTCCATCTCAACAGCAGTGCCACTGTGGGCTGGATCCTTTGTGGTGGGGCCATCCTGTCATTACAGGAAGTGGAGCAGCATCCCTGGCCTCTACCTATCAGCTGCTAGTAGCAACCACAGGTGTGACAACCATGTCTCTACACACTGCCAGATGTCCTCTGGGTAAGGTTGCCAGTCCAGCAATATATACTTATACTAAAAATTATTCATTATCTGAAATTCAATTTAATTGTGTGACTTGCCTGTATGTCATCTGGTAACCCTACGGGGTGGTGGGGGGAGGGGGGGAGAGAGTGAGAACCTTCATTATGAACCACTGGGTTGAAGTGGAATCACCATGGCATCCCAGTAGTAACATCAGTGGTTTCTCTCACCTTCCTCCTACCTTCTTAGAAAGTCCAGCCCACCTCCCCCATCCTATCGCCTTCCAGGGCACTGGAAGCTCAGCTCCCCAAGCAAGCCCATCTCCGCCCTTGTGTTGACTGCTCCCAGTGATAATCCTTCCATCAGCTCCAGCTCCAGACTACAGAACTAAAGCAGCTTCCTCTCCAGCACCACTGCATCCTCCTGTCTCCTTCCTGGGGTCTGCCCTCTGGCCAGCAAGCCCCTGCCTTCTCTCCTCCAATTAAGTGGCCTCCTAATCCCAGCCTGGAGGCAGGAAAACAAGGCAGTTAGTCACTTTGCTTCCTTTATCAACTCTGAGTCACATGGCTAGCTCCTTTAATGGCAGTTGTCATGGCAACAGGAAGCCAGTGCCTGCTCTCTCTGGAAACCAAAACAAAATTAAGTGGTGGAGGTGGGGAGGGAAAGGAGCCAGGATAGAGCTGGTTGGGTCTAACTGGAGGAAATCATGCTGGGGCCACCCGGTCTCCAGCTTTCCCTTGGTGGCATTGGGGAGATGGAAAAAATAAGATGCCTGCCCTGGTAAAGCTCAGGCTAATGCGGTGGGTGTTTTCACATTGTTTATCCTGATGGTTGAGTAATTTTCATCTCCATTGTGAATAAACTGAAACCCAGACACTTGTGAATATAAAGAGGAATGCTCATCCAAGACTGTGCAATTTACAAGCTATCAATGTCAGCTTCTCCCTCTTCTTTCCATATTCCTTAAATTCTCCCCACTCCTTCCCTCTTGCTTTTATGACAGGACCAAGTGCTCTGTCTACATTGTTTTCCTTTCTCTTGGAACCCCCCCTCCTCCGAGTCCTCCCATTACTCATGTTCACAGTGCTCCCTCCAGCCACAGGTGCAGTTCCCTCTGCCAGGAATGGTTTTCTTCTGTCTCTTCTCACCTCCTCCCTTCACCTGAAAGGCCCACTCATTACCCTGGCCGGGTAGCTCAGTTGGTTTGAGTGTCAGCCCCATACGCCAAGGTTGCAGGTTCGATCGCCAGTCAGGACACATACAAGAAGCAACCAATGAATGCATACTAGTAAATAAGTGGAACAACAAATGGATGTTTCTTTCTTCCTCTCTTTCTCTCCCTTTCCCTCTCTCTCTCAAAAAAAGCAATAAAAATAAATTTACATATCCTTCACATATCTTCTTAAACATAAGGTAATTTAAGATATGTAATGCATGCAGTTACTTCTCTATTATGTTCTTGTGCTGCAAAGTACCTCTCCTTCGGACCGTGGTGCACAGCCTATAATTATCTTTTTAATTACACTCAGAACGTCTGCTGGGGTCTGTCTCCCGTTCTAGAAAGTCAGCCCCAAGAGCTTCCAAGGGCTGATTAGACTGGCAGGGCCTCTCTTGTTCACTGCCACGTCCACAGAGTCCAGCCCTGCCTCTGGCACACAGGTGCCCTCAGTCAATAAGTGCACCGGCACTTGAACCCAGCTCTGGCGGATCCCAAGGCTCCTTGGCCTGCCTCCACGGTG
Organism: Cnephaeus nilssonii; assembly: GCF_951640355.1. Classification (NCBI taxonomy): domain Eukaryota; kingdom Metazoa; phylum Chordata; class Mammalia; order Chiroptera; family Vespertilionidae; genus Cnephaeus; species Cnephaeus nilssonii. Next base: position 22,730,259 of record NC_137093.1, on the reverse strand, counting down.
GCTCCCTGAGTCAGCACTGGACAGAGCTTCCAGCCCCACAACCCCGCTGGCCTTTGTGGCTTCAGTGGCTCAGGCAGAGCTTGCAGACCAGCCAGGCCTACCTACAGAAACTGATTATGAAGCCGCCTCTTCCACAGGAAGGATGTGGGGAGCCTCCAGGCAGACCATGACAGCAGGGATGTGGCTCCTCTGAACCCAGACAGTGAGGAGAAGCAACAGCTGACCCAACCCCCAGAATTTTAGGCATTCCACTGGAGACTGGCTCTCTGGTATTAGGGGGACATGCAAGGAAAGGAGAGGGGTCTGCTTTGGGGGGAACAAACCTGTCACCATGCCCTTAGGGGCACCCATGCTAAACAGAGGGGCTCGCAGAACGGAAGACTTGAACTTGTTTCTCTTCACTCAGTTGTACCCTTGAAACATCACTTACTCGTTCTGGGCCAGTTTCCTCATCCGTACAGTGGAAACTATACCTCACACACATGCTGAAATGATGGCGCTGTGTAGCTGTGGAAGGCATGTTTGTGACACAAGGGTCAAGAGCCTGACTCAGACAGACCTGGGGTAAGTCCTCAACTCTGTCCCGTCTTAGCTGTGTGCTCTGAGCAACTCACCCTCCCTCTCCAAGCCTGTCTCCTTGTCTGTAAGATGGGACCACCTCACTCACCTCACAGTCACTGTGCACACAGGGTGGATGGAGATCTGGTTACTAAGATGATGTGCCCAGGAAATGCAGAATTTAGAAACAGTCACTAACTTGTGACTGTTAGGTCCTGCCTTCTGATTGCAGATCCAGGGTCAATAGGTACTTAGGCCCTTTGTCCAAACTTGCTCGGTTCTGCCCCTGCCCCTCAGGTCCAAGCAGGATGCCAGGAGGTTCCTCTGATCAGGAGATGATCTTGGCTGGGAGCCAGGCAGAAAAGCTCATTCTGTGCCCTAAATCCAGCTCCTCCCAGGAGAGAGGATGCAGGCTCAGACCACTGGCCACCAGGGACAAAGTGTTCCCCTCAGCTTGGCCAATAACCCAGACTAGACTGGTATGATGGGATCTCCAAGGGCAATGGACCAATGCTCCCTTCTCCAGATGTGGAAACTGAGTCCTTGAGAGGGAAGGGGACTTGTCAAGGGCACCAAGGGAGCTGGTGGCAGGGCTGAGACCAGGGCCCCAACTGTAGCCCCGCCCAGAGGCAGAAAGCACTGCCTTCCCCAGGTGCCTTGCTGACATGGTCATCTGCCTGCAGCCTCCTCCCAATGGAACCAGCCAACCATATCCTTAAAAACACAGCCATTCCAGGTGAAAACATCTGGTTTGGTTAAACAATGAACAACAATATTGGAGGTTTTTAACCTGAAGGCTTTGTGTGTGTGTGTGTGTGTGTGGCGGGGGGGGTTGTCTATATACACCCTCCCGTGAAATAGTCATCATAACATGTGGGTCTGTAGGTTTTGCTGGAAAGAGGTTCTAGACAGAGCTTTCTTCAGGTCCCCACAGGGGTCTCTACAAGGGCTGAGATGAAAAGTTCTGGGCCTTTCTGAGGGGTTCCATTGTATCCTATGTGTCTCCTTATTCAGAGAGGCCAGGATGTGAAACCTGGGCTGCTTCTTGAAACAACATGGGCACACACCACACACACACACACACCCCCCATGCTCCCGGAGGAGGGAGGGGCAGCAACAAGTCAAAGTCTGGAGGCTGCCAGTGCTGGCTGTCGGCCATCAAGTGGGGAGGGGCTTCTTGGTGCTCAATGAGGACACCAGATGCTGACACCCCAAACACACAGAGACACAGGGATCAGGCCAGCCCCCACGGTCTACAGGCTAAGGACTCAAGATACACCAGGGATGCCGGCTCAGCAGCAATGGGGTCCAAGGCTGAGGGATGTGAGTGACATGAGGGGGGTAATACACACAGTCACAGCCTCACTCACTCACACAGACTTATGCATCACACATCACACACACGTGGATACACACACGTATATACATACATAGTCACAGCCTCACTCATTCACACAGATGCCTGCATCACAGATACACATCATACTAAAAATACAAACACCACAGACACACAGATACATGTATACACAATACACAGATGCACAGATATTCTCAGATACACACACAGTTACATATCCTTACCCACACAGGCATATACATACATATACAAACACATACACACACACACACACACACACACACACACAGAGTCCAGGCATCTAAATGGTTCCCCAGACACCCATCACTATAGATTCTCCACTCTCTGCAGGGGGTCATGGGCTACTAACTCTAAAGGCTAGACTGAGCTCTTTGCAGTCCAGGGAGAGAGGGAGAGGGCCAGAGGGGCGGCTCACCCTCCTTCTTAGGTGGGGGGTTGAGAGGCCCTTGCCTACCAGGAGAATGTGGGCACATGCCCACCAATGAAGTAACCCACTAACCAGAGACTTTCAGGGAGGGAGTCCCTGGCTCCTGGGGTGGCCCAAGGACTGAGAATCCGAGGGGGGCATGGGGATGTGTGGGGAAGCTTTATTTTCCCACAGGGTTAGCTTTCCCCTTTCCTAAAGTCTGGTCCTCCTTCTGTAGCCCATCCAGACCCCCCAAGCCCTATCGCCCCGCAGGTGCTGGTCTCATTGTAGTGAGACCCACCCACAGGCGCTTCCACGAGGGGGGTTCTACCCAGACAAATGCAGGAGTGCCCCAGAGTGGGAGTGCCCTCCCGCTGCATTCACCCCAGCACGTAGCAGAAAAACATCCAGAGCCCCACCCCCCATACCTGAAGCCCCACCCCCAAATCCAGCAGCCTCCAGTCCTGAGGGAGGTTAAGTACCCACCCAGGTGAGCCCACAACCAAGGTGGCCGCCCCCTTCTGCCAGTGGCAACCCCACCTTTGAGACTCTTTCCTGGGAAGCGGGGAGGGCCTACGACTGTCCCCTCCCTCAGGGGTGGCGCCCCCACCCTCCCCCACCTCACCACCTCACCACCTCACCACCTACCTCCTTCTTGACCGTGCGCAGCAGCCTTTGCCGGGTCTCCGCCCCTGTGGGACAAGACAGCGGGTCAGCAGAAAGCTGGGACCGGGGCCTGGGGCTGCCCTCCCGCCATCCCTGCGCCTCACACCCCGCGCCCCCTCACCCGCAGGGCCCGAAGCCATGGCTGGGCGCGCGACGTTCCGAGTCCCCGGGCGCCTGCAGTGGCGGTGGTGGTGGCGGCGGCTCCTGGGCGCTGGGCTCCCAAGCTGCGGCTGCGTTGGGGCGGGACCAGGCGCCCCAAGACGTCAGGACCCGTCAAGCGCGCGGCCCCGCCCCCCGGAAAAACACTGCCTGGCCCCCAGGTTCCCAGTGCGAAGATCCTCCCTGCCAGATGCACATCCTCACTCCTGCACCTCCCAACGAGCCCCCACCTTCCTGCCCCACGCCAGTGCCCCCCTTTTGTGGGCAGGGAAGGACAGCACCTTTATTCAATGTCTGCTGTGTGCCAGGCTCTAGAAAGTGGCCGGAGATGGTGGGGCACTCTCTCTGCACCTCAGTCTTCTCATCTTTAAAACGGGTATAATGTGATTACCTCATGGGAATGATATGAGACTTAAATGAGGAATGTAAAACACTTAATACAGACCTAGGAGGAAAAGTCCAGAACCTATAAAATGTTACTGCAGCTGCTATATTTTTTACCAGTATTAATATTATTAATATTATTGCAATATTATTGCTGACAGTGTTACAGGATGTACTGGCTCTCCATCCAGGAGAGGCCAGGCCTTAAGTGGCGCACTCCCCCCACCACATGCAGGTCACTGGGAGAGTGGTCCTCCCAGGAGCCTGTCCCCAATAGGGCGCAGCTGTTTGCCAGGATCTCCAGCACTGTGCAGGCTATGGGCTCTGTGGGACCAAGGCTGGTTCCACCAAGTTTCTGACTGCATCCACCCAGCATGCAACTCAAGTCAACAAATATTTATTGTGCCAGGATACCGTGCTGCGGGTGCTGAAGTGAACAAGACAGGCAAAAAGCCCTGCCCTGTGGAGCTTAGGAGGTAGACAACAAAATCAATAAGTAAATGATACAGTATGTTGGAAGATTCTGGAGAAAAATAAACTAGACGAGGGAGACAGGGCCGGCCCAGATGGGTGGGGTTTGTATTTTGAGGTAGGGTGGCTGAGAGAGGCCCCAGTGAGGAGGTGACATTTGAGCAAAGAGGAATAGGACTTCTCTAACCCAACACTCCAAAGTTTTCTCCTCTGATCCTCTTCTCTTCTCTCACACCCTCTCTCCTGGGTTACCCTCCACTAGACAAACCAGAATCAAACAAACCAGAACACACAATAGGCATGGCCACTACCCAGAAGGCACTGGGGGCCGGTTTCTACAGCTAAACCTAAGCAGTAACCTGGACACTTACAGGCATCTTCTTTGGAATCACTTACGAGTGCAAGGATTTTCCAGGAAAACCCTAGTGAAGCCCTGCAACTTGGAGGAACTAAATTAATGTCTAAATTCAATACAACCCCAAATTAACGGACAACAGAATTTGTTATATCCTGGAACTCAATGCAGTGATTGTAAAGTTCATTTGAAAAAACAGCCAGGAATTTTCCAGTGCTTAGCAGATTTAGTTTGTTCTAGTCCTTAGCATTTTTTTCAAGATGTAGCAAACTGAACGTTGCTGTTCCTGGAGCACCATGGACAGTGCAGAATTGCGTTTAGAATTAGAGCTGAGGGTGCATGCTGGTTTCTATGAGCTAATACTGCCATTTCAAAGCAGTGGGTAAGGTCAGGATTGCTCAAGAAAAAGTGTCGGATAACGATCTCTCTCTTAATTAAAGTGGGTATTCACTGTGTGCAGCAAAGATTTAAATGTCAAACAAGGCAATTATAAAAATATTAAAAGAAAGAACTTGTGATTAAAAAAAAAATTTAAGTGCAAGGCCGAAGAAACCCGGTGAGCTTGGACACACGTATACACTCTTACCTATCCCCTCCTATACCAAGCATCCCTGCATCTCACCATATCCGTCTTCTTCTCTGTAAGCAGTCAACAAGTAACTGATACGACAAATATCATTTTTTTAAAAATGACCCAAAATATGTGAAAGCTTACAAATCACTGTGAATCCACTTGCACAAATCTGCCTAGAGGATTACAGATGAGCCTTGGTTTGAATTTAAGGACAGTTACAGCAGCTAAAATTTAGCTATCTTGGCAATGGCAGGGATTTGGTTGAAGTATTAAGTGGTAAGGGCATATGTTTCTGGATTTTCAAGTGCATGCCATTTAGTAAGGTCACCTGGCAGGTTAATCTGAGGATGGTTGATGATCGAGACAAGGAGGGGCAAGAGATCAGGCAGACACCCCAGCTGGTGTGGCTCAGTTGGGTGCAGCATCCTCTTGTACACAAGGTTTGATGCTTGTCCAGGCACATGCCCAGGCTGTGGTTTGATCTCCAGTAGGGGCACGTGTGGGAGGCAGCCGATGGATGTTTTGCTCTCACCTCGGTGTTTCTCTCTTCTCTCTACTCTCTCTCTCTCTCTTTCCTTCTCTCAAAAAAAAAAAAAAAAAAAAGATCAGGCAGAGGGCCCCACTCCCATTCCACTGAGACTCAGTGGGTTTGAGACCCTGCCAGATGCAGCTCAATATCAGCCTAACTTGGTCCAGGATGGACATGGTGCCGGAAGAGGCTGGGCCTGCAGCGTTGAAATTGGAGTGGGCACAGCACCTACCCTTCGTTAGAGTACTTGAACAGCCGGAGTTGGACAGAGGTTTCAATATAGTTTAAACTTGTTATCCCTGCCGTGTGTATGCATTTCTGTATTCTCTTATCCTGTATCCACTTGGTATTCATGTAGCAGAACCCACAGCTGTGCTGAGGGGACTTGCTTTTATGACCTCCAGTGGGTCCCCTGCTGACCTGGCACTCACACGACACCATCCAGGTTCATTCATTTCCTCTGAATCTCATGCCCCTCTCCTTCTTGTCTTCACTCAAGCCTCAACCTCCCCCCCCCCACCCTAACTCTAAATGAGACAAATAGAACATCAGAACAAAACTTCAACATCTTCCCCTACCACGTCTCCCTCCCTGAGACCCTAAGGGACTAGCTCTACTTCTACCTAAAGAAAGTATCTCCACTTATTCCCAGATCTCTCTGGCCAGATCCCTTTCCTGCAGGACCTAATACCCCATGGATGTCTCACACTTCTGACTTGCCCTCCTACACTTCATTTGAAGAAGTCCCATTCTTCCAGTTGCCCAGGCAAAAGTCCTTTGATTCATCCCAGACTCATCTTTTTACCTCAAACCCTTCACAGAAACAACCAGGAGATACTGTTGCCTCTGCCTTTCAAGACTAGCCAGTATGTGACAAGTTTTCATCACCTCTTTTTCTACCACTGGTCCAAACCACCAGCTCCCCCTGCTGGACACTGCAAGTGGTCACCTTAATGGTCTGGCTTTTGCAGGGGTCTTCTCCTCAATCTGTTCTCAACACAGAACCAGGTAAATTGGTTCATGTGGCTCCTCTTCCCACCACCCCAGGAGGGCTTCCGTTTTCACAGTCAGAGAAAATTCCTTCAGATGCCCTCCCCCCACCCACTCCCTCTCTGATTTCTCCTGCTTCTCTCCCCCTCAGTCTGCTTTGCTCCAGCTGCCCTGGCCACCTTATTCTTCCTTGGACATCTCTACCTGAAGAATTTGCTGTCTTTCCTCCACCTATAGCTCACGTAACCTCGTTAACTCACTCACTTCCTTCAAGTCTTTGATTCTCACCAAGACTCCTTTTGATTCTCACCTGTTCTCCATTAATTAATGCAACCAGCCCCCTTTACACCCACCTTCCCAGTAACTCCCCAATTTCCCTTATTTTGCTATTTTTTTCTGCATTTCCCTAGCAATGACCACACTGTGGCTATATACATTATTTGTTGTTTTTATTTTATGTCACTGGAATGTGAGGTTTTCAAGGGAAGGTCCTTTGCTTTAGGCCCCGGCAGTGTCTGGCACGTGGCAGGCATACAGTAACTTTTAGATGATGAATAAACATAGAGATAACACTATTCTTTATTTCTGCTTCCAAAAACACGCAGACCCAGCCACCTGGCCAAATCCAGCCTAAACTCCAGCCGCTGCAAGAGAAAAGCCAAGTGGCTGAGTCTGAACAACCAAGGAGCGCAGGGCGCATCTCAGCCTCCAGGTAAAAAGAGGGAAGTAGACGGATATGGTGAGGGGCAGGGGTTGCTTGATACGGGAGGGAATAGATAAGAGTGTATACGTGTGTTCAAGATCACCAAATTGTATACATTAATTATGTACACATTTTTGCACACCAATTGTACCACAGTAAAGCTGGGGTGGGTGGAAAAGATACAAGGTAAAGAGTCTATTGGGTTTCACAGCATGGACTTTATCCCCAAGAGCAAATTATGGAATGGTGGGAATTGAAGTCCAGGTGGAAGGCACTGAAAAAAAACGTAGCAATATTTGCTACAAAAAAGGAGAAGGGAAATGGTATAGTAGATGGAGGAGGATTTCAAAAAATTAGAGAATAATATGTATTTATCTTGGTGGAAATCACCCAATAGAGAGGGAGAAATATAACACAGAATGTACAAGAAAGAAGAACAAAATCCCTGAAGGTGAAGTTAGAATCTATAGCTCAAGTAGAGGGACTGACTTTTCTTCTGAGCAGGACACACCCTCCATGGTAATCAGACAAGCACAATGTACGTCTATAAGAAGAAGGTAATGTTAGTGGATTCCTGTCTGAGTTTTCATGTTTCTCAGTGAAGTGTGAAGCAAGATCATAGACTGAGCTAGATGGAAGGAGGGAAGGAGAGGGAAGTATAGGAGATTTGAGAAGAGATGAGAAAGTATGAGATGGTGGTTTTTGATGGGTAGGAAGCAAAACTAAGGAACTTGGGTTGGTGTTTCAGTGGTTTAATGAATCAAGCCTGTGATCCTCAATGTCTCCCTTACTGTTGATGTGAGCAACCTTCTGAGAAGCCTGGACTGAGGCCCGGCTGAGAGCAGGCAGTGGCTGCACTGGCTCTGGATGTGCACCTTCCCTGCCCCTGCCCTTCCTCCCCCCAGATCCATTCTCTACCAACTCCTCATCCCTCCCTAGACCTTGCAGTGGCAGGGGATCGAGTCCCATGTCCTCTTAGAGGGACCCCTCCATGCCCACTACCTAAGACTGTGACCCACAGCCTGGCGACCCCACCCCAGAATGCTCCCTGAGGAACACCAGAGCCTCCTAACCTGTCACCAAATGTCCATTCCACCTGCCCGATGGCTCTGCCCCTTCTCACCGTGATCCTGTCCACATCAACCCATGCAAATCCCGCCAGGAAACCCCAGTGTCCTTCCTCTCTAAAATCTCCGAGTCTAGATTGCTAAATATTGGTATCAGGTTTTGCCACTAACGTTCAGAAGAGCTGACCTGCAATTCCCTGCCTGCTGCAGGGGTGGTTGGTATCAAGACTGTCCTGATCCAGGGAAAGCAGCTGGGTGCGTCCCCTCTCTCTGTTCTCGGGTACATGTTTAAGACTGACACTATTTCTATCTTAAATATTTGGTAGAAGTCAGAGGACGGGGATGTTGTCTCACCCCCCTGCTAGGGACACCAGCACATGTGAGTCACCTTCCTGGCTTCTCTACCAACTTTTGTCCCAGTCTTTAAAACTTTCTCAACCAAATGTCCCCGTGACAGTCACTTTTGTTTCTCCTCCACTAGATGCTGCTCTCCACCCACCTAAGACAACCGCCATTCCTGCTTCCGAGGTGGCAGGACCAGACACATTGGGATGTGGTCAGTGCTCCTCCTTTTCCAGAGCTGGTGCAGAGCCGAGTGCTCACCAGGGTTCACTGACATGGTGGTGACAACATTAACCCCAATAACTGTACTTTGCCGAGTACTCAGCATGTGCCAGGCTCTTTTCACAGATTAGCTCCTTGAACTCCCACAGGAGCCTGCGATGTGAGATCCCGCTTACACAAGAGGAAACTGAGTCTCAGAGAGGCGATGTGACATGCCCATAGTCACCCAGCACAGACGGAACAGGCTGTTATTCGACCAAGTCCAAATGCCAGAGACATGATATCGTCTTGTTGCCCAGAGCAGTGGCTAATTAATGAGCTCCTACTATGTGCTGCGCACTACGTGAAGCTTGGAGGATACACGATGAATAAGACAGACCCATTCTGTGAGCGGTTTGTCCTGTGTCCATCCCCTGGGAACCTTGAGGGCAGCGCTCACATGTCCCCAGCACCTGGCACAGAGCGTGGCACAGAGCGCGACCTCAGTTAATGCTGCTGAAGAAGTGAACCCACTGCTGCAGGTCACACACCAAGCACTGGAGACAACTGCAGCTAAAACCTCATTCTTGGAAATGAAAACAAATACCCCGCCCTGGCGTGTGCTCGGTGGTTAGGGTGTTGGACTGTGTACCGAGGGGTCGCAGGTTCGATTCCCAGTCAAGGGCGCATACCTGGGTTGCAGGGGCACATGCAGGAAGTTTAATAAAGGCAAAACCTCAAGTTCAGCTCATTAGGGTTGCCTGGAACATCCTAATAAAATGATAAACAGAACAAGGCATGGGGGTACCCCGACTGACGAGACCCGGTCTGGAAATTAGGATGACTGGTAGTCCCAGTTTGCCTGCGACGGAGGCGTCCCTGACTTGAGACTTTCAGTGCTAAAGTCCTTGGCGGTCTGGACACATTGATCTTCCTACTTAAAACGGTACATGTTGGTCAGACCCTTGCCAATGGGATCGAGCCTGCCCACGTGCTCACCTGACCCTGCACGTGAGCACCGCTTCCTCATCTGTCTCCCCAACCCACTGAAATCCCTCTGGCCTCTTACCCACTCTACAGTCAAGGGAATCTTTCAAATAAAAAATGATGTCAAGACCCTCTCCTCTGTGCCAGGGGTTGAAAATCCTCCAACAATTCCCCAGTGCTCCATTTACCGGTCCATTGAATGGTACCAACTAGACAGTCACATCGACTAGGACCAATATTTGAACCAAAAGCCAAATTATTAAAGAAGACGATCATCTGTAATGGAAAAGAATCAATTCTTACATAAAGTATCAGGAATAAAGCTCTGGGATAAAGAGAACATCTCTGGGAAGCCCCTTATGACCAGTCTTGGCCTCTATCTACTTCTTACCCAAACTTTATGCTATGTTCTCTCCACTCATTCTACTCCAGCCTCACTAGTTTTCTGGCTGACCTCATGCCCATCATTCTCCCTTGGGCCACAGGGCCTTTGCTCATGCTCTTCCCTCTGCCTAGAATATTCTCCAGGATCTATCCTATCAACTGATGCCTGTTCATCCTTTAGATCTCAGCTCATGAGTGGCTTCCTTGGGGAAGCCTGCCCCGACATCACAGTTCACATAATTGCCCCCTCTCTTGCAGCACCTAAGTACCTCTCCTTCATAGCTCATAAATTCACATGTGCGTGTGTGCGTGTATCTGATTCATTCTCATCTCCACCACAGGCTCCTTAAGGGAATGACTATGCCTCTTTCAATTGACATTGTATTTCCAGCACTATCACCAGCCCTAGTAGATGTTCAATAAGTACTTGTTATTGAAATAAAGGATGAATACTAAGTGTTCAATATACATTTGAGATTTTTTTGGAATGGGGCAAATCATTACTAGGGCTATCATTACTATAAAGTTACCAAAACAATTCTTGTTGAATCAGTAGCTTGGTCGTCAGGAGACATGGTCCTAGATCTTGGATTTTTGGAGCCTGGAGCAATATTGGTGTGTGTGTGGAAGCAGGGCAGAGACAGAAATAAGATAGCAAAAATTGTAAATTTTGATTAAGGGAAAACAACAACATATACAAATCCATTGTCCTATCCTATATAATAAAGAGGTAATATGCAAATTGACCATCACTCCAGCACACAAGATGGCCACCCCCATGTGGTCAAAGATGGCTCCCCCATGTGGACATAAGATGGCTGCCACAAGATGGCCAGCAGGGGAGGGCAGTTGGGGGCGACCAAGCCTGCAGGGGAGGACAGTTAGGGGTGACCAAGTCAGCAGGGGAGGGCAGTTAGAGGCAATAGGGCTGGCAGGGGAGCAGTTAGGCATCAATCAGGCTGGGAGGGGAGTGGTTAGGGGTGATCAGGCTGGCAGGCAGAAGCGGTTAGGGGCAATCAGGCAGGCAGGCAAGCGAGCAGTTGGGAGCCAGCAGTCCTGGATTGTGAGCGGGATCCCAGATTCGAGAGGGTGCAGGCTGGGCTGAGGGACACCCCCCACCCCGCCCCGTGCAAGAATTTCTTGCACCAGGCCTCTAGTAATTTCATAAAAGAAGACTATCTTAACACGTAAATAATAATAAAGGACATAACTTCAGAAAATAATAAATCATAGCCTTCCCAGGCAGGGACAGTTGGTCTTTACACTGACATTATGCTACAGAAATCTGCCACTGGTGTATGGATTTGAATCTTGTCACCAATACTTTATAGCTGTGTGACCTTGGGTAAACAACTTCACCTCTCTGCTCCTCACTCCCTCCTTCTTGGGGCCATTGTGAGGATTAAATGAGTTAAACTATCTAAAGCCCTTCCAGGCGTCCTCAAACTACAGCCCGCGGGCCACATTCGGGTGTTTTTGCCGTTTTGTTTTTTTACTTCAAAATAAGGTATGTGCAGTGTGCATAGGAATTTGTTCATAGTTTTTAAACTATAGTCCGGCCCTCCAACGGTCTGAGGGACAGTGAACTGGCCCCCTGTTTAAAAAGTGTGAGGACCCCTGTATACACTACAGAGCTAATGTAGATTTACCATCTTCGTCATTCAGCAGACAACATCGCCACCTGGTGGCATCCCAGAGTATAGACAAGCTGCTTCTGCAGAGCAATAATGAGGCATCCACAGGCAGAGGCTGAGGCAGAAGCAGGAAGAAAAATGATAAATATTCATGAGATCATTTAAAGCTCGGGCCTGTCTTCCTGAGAATAAAGTTTGTTCCTTGGAAGCTACTGTCCAAGCTGTCAGCTCCCAGAGGGCAGAAAATGAAATCTTTCTCCCTGGCTGCTTTATCTGGGGTGGGGGAAGCTACCTCTTCGCTGGAGCTGGCAGGACAGCGGGGCCTTGGCACTGCCACCCACTGGGTGTGGGGCTGCTGTCAGCCATCGCCCTCCCTGCCTCTTGCTTTCCTGTGAGGTCTGAAGAATGAAAAAAACACAACACAAAACAGCAAACCGAATGTGAAAGCCTCTTGACGATGGCCACAGAACAGGGACAAATGTTAAGCGCTGTGCTCTTGCCGATAAGGGTCTTGCACTGTCCGAGCCATCAGCCTTTGGAAACAGCCCTTTGTTCTCCGAAAAGTCGTTGCAGGAGAGCCTGTGAGATCTGAAAGCGGACTTGAGCACTCTCTCTTTTTATATTTCTTCCCAGTGTGAGAGATTGACACTGATTTTCCTCTCTGTCTCTGCTTGCAGATATTCCTTTAGCCTGTGAGCCTGGGAAGGAACCTCCACAAAGGATAAAGAAGGTTGGCTCTGGGAGTAGGTAGGCTTGTGTTTGAAACCTTGTTCTGACACTTGCTGACTGTGTGACCTTGGGCAAGTCACTGTCTCCTTGAATTTGTTTCTGTGTCTATAAACTGGGAATGATAATCGTATACCCCTCAGGGATTTGATATTCGACCTGAGTATGCTAATCTACCCCACAATCTCACATGCCTACAGGGGACAGACAGGCATGGTGAATGAGAGAAATGGGTCAAGTGCAGGGCAACAGGGAATGGTGGGGACTGGGGCTAACCAGGAACAGATCCCCAAGTAACCAAAACAGCTGCTGGTCAGCATATCTGATGCAGGGCATTCAGGCATTTGAGCCAGCACATTACAGACAACCTCAAATATGGGGGATTTTGCTCAAGAAACTGTGGCCGGGCTTTGGCACTGACCTGAGAGAATAGATTTGGTTAGCAGTGAAGTGTGGCAGAAAGAAATGCAGGCCTAGTGCTGCCAGTTTTTTCAAACATTCAAGAGAAACAAGCTATCGGCTCCATTTTCTAATGCTGGCAATTAAATATTTTAAAAACATTGCCCCATGATCCCAACAAAACCCTGTGCTAGCTATGTGACCTTGAGTTAGTCTCTTAATATCTCTGGGCTTCTATTTCTTCACAAATAACAAGGGTAAGTATACACCTAACTCCTGATCTTAACAATTTATATAAATTACTTTATTTAACCTTTCCCTCAACATGCTAAGGGAGGTGTTGCTATTATCCCTCGTTTTTTTAGATGAGAAAACAGGTCAGAGGAGCTAAGTAACTTACCCAGAATCACACAGCTATTAAGTAGCAGGGCTAGTGTGCGGCTTTAGAATGAAATAGTGCATGCAAAGTGGTCAGTGGCTATTAGCTATTGTTGTGTCATTGTTATTATCACTACTATTAACATAAATGGTTCAAGGTCAGTTCTCATACTTAATTTTATGGTCAAAGTAAGCCGCTAGGCTTTGACCTGTCAAAGACCAGAGTCAGCTCTAAATGATGCGGCATGCATTTTTGCAGGTAGTTGTTGGACAAATTAATAGTTCCTTTTTACATAGGCATTGGGCCACCCTGCCTCTGGGTTTCCTGGGGGTAATAATCAGATTTAGACCCCTGGTACAGTCGATAGATTATCATCTCAGGGTGACCAAGCCAATCATGACCTGTAATTTACAGCTTGAGTTATTCTGAAATCAATACAGATTTGCTCTTCATCGAATGGGCTGTAAAGCATGGTTGACAGACGGCCCTGAAATGCAATTGACGTGGGAGTGGAAAAATTGCATGGGCCTGGAGAGGGGCCAGGTTATTAGGGGAGAGACGAAGTAGAAAGTGGAGGGCTGACCTCTGTTTAGTGGGCTGTGGTCAGAGCTGGCCAGAATTTCCATTGGGACCAGCTCAGGACAGTCTTGTTTAGAGAGTAGATTTGATTGGCAGTGAGGTTGGAAAGAAACACGTTTTGGAGATGGGTAGAACTGGATTTGTATTTACACTGTGCAATTTCCTACTTACAGTACTATGGGAAGTTGGATTCCATTCCCGGATACTTAGTTGTCTCATCTATAAAATGGGCAATAAACTGAACCTATTGCTCAGATGATGATGAAATGAGCCTATATTTGCAAAACACTTGTTTTTCTACAACATGAAGCTATCAAGTCCAGTCATTAAGAGACTGTGCAGTCAGGTGGACCTGAGGTCGAATCCTGCCTCTTTCACCTCCAAACACTCAGTGTTACTAGTACTTTGGATTAAGTCACTTGACTACTTTGAGCTTTAATTTCTTTATATTGAACCAGTAATAGAAGCCCCTACCAAAGATAATTGTAACCATTTATTAGATAATGCACAGAGAGATAAATTAGCCCCAATGCACAGAGAGTGTGAGCTCAGCAAGAAGAGGGCATTATTTTGGTCCATCTGATTTTTATCCATCCCAAGCTGGGCACGGAGGAGGCTCTCAGGGAGCATGGACTCAAATGCACAATGAATTAAATGAGTTCTTCAAGAAACAGATGATAACCTCAAACTGGGTAATTTGAGGAGAGTTTAATAAAAAAAATTAATGACACTAAAACATACTTAAATAATAAAATAGCTGTTAAAATTGTACATACATGCACTGTTTACAAATGTGTGACGGGGGCATTGGAAAGCCAACACAGGATGCCAGGGCTACGCCCAGAGGAGCCATCACCATCTTGGAATAGCCCAGATGAGCCCAGATGATTGTTTCAGCGTTTCTCTTCCTAAGCCATGTGATCCTGTAGTGCCTCCTAGTAAAATAGAAAGAATGAGCATCCCCACGGCATTTGTGAGGGCTTGACCATGTGACTTGCTTAGGTCAACAGAATGTGAAGCAGAAAGTGATGGGAGCTGAGGCTAGAAATGTGCTTGTGTTTCTGTCATCTGCCACGAGAAGAATGTGCCCCAGGAATCTGTTCACCTCAGAAGGAGGAAACTCATGGAGCAGATCTGAACCCCGCTGGCAGCCTGGATCAAGATCATCTGAGCCCAATAGTGCCTAAGTGACCTACAGACCTGTGAGCAGAACCAAATATTTGCTCCTATAGTCACTGAGATTTTGAGGTTGTTTGTAATGTGGTAAAACTGACTAACGCCCACCTTTTGATTAGGAGGGTCCAGTTACTGGATTGGGCTACCTGATAGGAGCTGTGACCTCAGTAAAGGGAATAGATGGCTCACCTCTATCCTCATTACACTATTATTGTTACTGCACACTTCCTAAATGATATCAAGGTACAGAACATGACTCCAGAATGGAGTGGGGTGGCACAGAATGCTCTAGTTGATGTCACAGGACCTGGTTACCCACCCCTGGTATTGGGAGGGCTACTCACAGTTCTTCTGTCAGCGAGATTCCATCAGCTCTTGAAAAAGCAAAGTTCCTTTCCTTTGCGGGCAGGTAGGAGCTGAAGCAGCCCTCAGCACCCAGGGCTCTGGGCTGCACTGGGCAGGGGATTTGTCCTAGGGCAGTGATGGGCAACCTTTTGAGCTTGGTGTGTCAAACTTCGCCAAAAAACTGAGCATAACTCGGGTAGTGTGTCACTTTGAGGAAAAAACTAACTCCAAGACTCTAGTCGCAAATGTTTCATCCTCAGGAGCAGCAAATGTTTCATCCTCGGCATGCGGCCGCGTGTCATCAGAAATGGCTACGCGTGTCAGTGCTGACACGCGTGTCATAGGTTCGCCATCACTGTCCTAGGGGGTCTGGTGCTGTCCACCTATTCAGCTTACTCCATTCTAGAGATACAGGTATCTGCCAAACCCTGTGATATCCTGCAATTTATGAATTCTTAAATTTGAATATACTTTTATGGGGATCAATTCCATGATGAATTTAGGCCAGCCTGAATCTTGTAGATAAATGATATATACAATATAAGATGATTGCAGATGAAACATAGAAAATGCATAGGAAGATACGACTATTAGGTGGGAGAGAAGTTATCATCTGTTTCTGCCCACCTATGGCACACCCATCCCCATTCACCACCAACCCAGCTACACACTCATCCCTCTACCCACCACCCACTCTATATGACACCTAATGCCCAACCTATTCTCCATCCATTTATTTTTCCACACACCCATACCCTTTCAAACATGGGTATCCACCACACTCATTCACTAACCGCAGTCGTCCATCTATCTATCGATCATCCATCCACTCACCACCCACCCAATCCACCATCCCAGTCATCCATCTAACCTATTCATCCATCTATCCATCCATTCACTTACCTATTAACCACGTACACCATCCCTCATAACATCCATCCATCATCTTCTACCCAGTCAGTCACCCATCTCACCCATCCTTCCATCCATCCTTCCATCCATCCATCCATCCATCCATCCATCCAAATATCTGCCACTCACCAACTCTTATCCATCCATTTAACAAACATTTCTAGTTACCCATATGTGCCAGAACTTATATTATGGACCTGGGACACATATAATGAAGATGTGGCTCCTTTTCATAAGAACATCTCTATCCAGTGTGTAAGAAATATACTCCAAAATAAAACTCAACCAACTTTTAATAAGGCATGGACAACAGAAGGCCACATTATGTAGTGGTTCTACACACAGGCTTTGAAACCAGACCAACTTGACTTTGATCTGGCCTCTGCCACTTGCTAGATAGATATCCTTGTACCAACCACAACACCTCATTTAGCCTCAGTTTCCTCATGTGTTCAGCAGGAATAATAATTGCATCTACCTCAGAGGGTCATGGTGAACACTAACCAAGTTAATGTTTAGGAAGTTAACATGTGAGAGGGTCACATAGCAAAGAGCCGCAGACGTTCTCTGGGAGCAGCCTAGTTGACAACCACCAAGACAATGGGAACCTCAGTCACAACTGCGAGGACCTGAATCCTGCCAACAGCCCTGTGAGCGGGGAAAGAGCCCCAGAGCTCCAGAACAGAGTCCACAGGCACCTTGATGTAGCATTGAGAAGACCAGCTAAGCTCTGCCTGGACTACTGAACCCATAGAAACTGGGAGATACTGTGTGTTATTTTAAGCCTCTAGATTTGAGGTAATTTTTGATGTGATAATAGAGAACTAAGACATTAAGTAACTTGCCCAAGGCTACAAAGTTCCTCAGTGATAGAGCCACAGTTCAGAGTAAGAGCAAACTTACTGAAATATAGCCAGCCAGAGCAGTTCAAGTGCAAGTGATTTTCTGATTAGCACTCAATTGCCTGGAAAATTCAATTAATCAGAATCTCTAATTCCTGGACCTTACAATTAGTCGGGGATTTTCTGGATTTGAAATCAAGTTTTCCATGGCAACTGGGGCAAATACCATGATGCCCTGAGGCTGCTGGAGAAATGCAGTGACTGTAGAGTTGGGAGAAGAAATACTACTCCACTGTTACGATAAGGTCTGATTCCAACAGCCAAGTGTTTCCATTGTGAAAATGTGATGGCGATTGCTTACTGAGCAACAGCCACCTGACTTTATGCCTCTGCTCTATTTCTCACCATTGAACCCTGGATTGAAAAATTACACCTCTAGATATATACTAGTAATCTCTTCCTTTAAAAGAAAGAGACTGACTTTGTGGGAGTGTGGTCACCAATTAAATGGCTACCACCACCACATCAGCTCAGTCATTCAGGCCTTTAGGGAGCCTGACAGTCTACCTGAGCCCTGTGGGTTCCCTAGTTCAAGGGTGCTTTGGCACCCACTGCCTGTTGCACTCAGATGTCGAGTGTGACTGGACACTGTTAGCATCGGTAGCAGCTCTTTTTATACTCTTTGAATGTATCAATAATTTGAAATATAAAAAAATCCAAATAAATAAGTTTGTATAAAAAGAAACTCCAGTTTTTTATTCTACTGCCGCGCTTTGTAAAATCTGGGGCATTTAAAAAATTAAATCTCGAGTAGAATAAAGGAATCGAGAAAAAAGCAAGCGAGTGCAAAGGATTAACTTTGTCCATCTCTGCAGAGCACTTTGGATCATCTCATCTTTTCATCCCTATCCCTTTGTAGAGCAGGTATTGTTATGGGCCCCATTTTCTTGAGGGAAAGACTAAGGCTTAGAGAGGTGAACAGATCTTCCCAAGTTCAGACAGAGCCTGGATTGAAATCCAATACAGGATTCCCCTGGAGCGTGTGCTTTTATTCATTATGTTGGGTGCTCAACAGTAGGACCAACACCGTGTAGGCGCACATTTGCTGTTGTTGAAGTGTGATTATATCCAGGGTGAGTCCCCAGGATAGCTAGTATGAAAAAAGAAGTGAGTTTGTTGGGAGAAGCAATGCAGGGAAAAGGCATGGGAGGTGACATTTACCTGAGACTCTGCCACAGGTGACACACTCACTGTGAGGTTGAAGAACCCCAGTGATGAATCAAACACAGTCCCTGCTCCCACTGAGCTTGAATTATAATATAAATATAAAAGAAGCAAGCAGGAAAACCAAGGAAATAAGCACCTGAATGAAGCATAGGGTGATGTGGCACACAACAACAGTGGCATCTTCCTAAACAAACCAGCGAAGACCTGTCTGAGGAGGCAGCAGAGCGAGATATGAATGGAGAGAGGGAGGCAGCCAGGCCAGGACCTGGAAGAAAAGCATACCAGGCACATGGAAGAGCAGGTGCAAAGGCCCTGGGGTAGAAGCAAGCAGGGCCCAAATGAGGAAGAAAAATGATGCAGTGCATGGTGAAACACAGGGAAGCCTGGTTTGGCATGAGGTCATAGATGAGGTCAGCAGAGCATTTTGGGTAAGAAAAGGAACTTGGGATTTTATCCTGCTGGCAGCAGGGAGCCATAAAGAGGAGCAGCAGGATCCAAGTTATTTTTTTCAATAATCTCTGATTGCTGTGAGGAGAATGGAAAAGAGAAGGGTAATGTGCAGAACAGATAGGAGACGCTACAGTGTGAGACCCTAGGCCAGGACATCCTGAAGAATTCCTTGTTTCATCCCACTCCTGTCTTGTTGGTTCCTTGAATTCACCAAGCTCTTCCTTGCCTCAGGGTTTCTCACGTGGTATTCTCTCACCTACAATCCTCTTTCTCTAGCTAACTCTCCAACTCTTTTTGTAGATCCTCTTCTCTCATGTCTTTTCATCTGGAAAGCCTTCTCTGTCTAGGTGAGTACTCATGGCATCTACCTCTCCCTCTTAGTAATAACATCCACTGAGCTTGTAAAGGGCACTGACCCCTCCCTGTGCCTCCACGAGACCTATGAAGGCAAGCAATGCATCATTGCGGCTGCTCAGAATGCATGTAGAAGGCTCTCATCAAATCTTTATTTGATGAAATAATATTTTTTTGATGAAATAATATTAAAGTTAGTGGCCATTTGAGATTTATGATGCTGACCCTAAATGATTTTTAAACAATTAAGTACGGTCAGTCTTTCAAACAAATGGGCTTTTGAAGCAATAACCATGATTGGCTGCATGCCCTGTATATGCTAGGAACAGTTTTAAGCACATGAAATCCCCAACTCATTTAATCATCCAAGAACCATATAAACAAGGAATGTTCACACCCATTTTTCAGATGGTAAACTGAGGATGGGAGTAGCTAACTAGCCCAAGAAAACCTCATTACTATGTGCTGAGATACCAATTTGAGTCCACATCTGTCTTGCTGCAACTCATGCTTTTTTTACCAGTGACTCCTGAAGACAGGAAGTTATTCCCCCAGCAAGTGTTCACCAAGCACCAATGAGGGAGGTGGAGGAGGATATGATGTGTAATTAGCCAGCGTTCCTACCTTCTAGGGGATTAGCATCTGGTAGAAGAGATGAGATCTGGAGAGAAGTGCCTATGTAATACTATAATGCAGGGACCCATATGGCTCAGTCTAGAGAGCTGTGGAGATCAAAAGTACAGTCTAACAACCCCAGGAATAATTTCAAAATGACTCACGTTCATTTATTATAATTTACCAATACTGTGAAGGGGATTCATAGTCCACCCAAATATTTCTTTCTTTTGTAAAATATCTTCTACTGATTTTTAAAGATGGAGGAATGGAAAAGGAGAGAGAGAAACATGGAAGCAAAAGCGAATTTGGCTGCCTCATATATACCCCCTACCAGGGATCAAGCCCGCAACCCGGGTATATGCCCTGACCAGGAAATGAACTAACAACCTTTAGGTGCATGGGACGACACCCAACCAACTGAGCCACACTGCCAGAGCTCACAAGTATTTCTTAAACCTCCTTCTCTATTCCAGTCTCACCCCAAACCACCTTTCACACTTTCAATTGGTGAACCCTTTTCCCGCCACTTGACTTTTATATTAAGATTCCACATCATTGAAGCTCCAAACAGCTGATAAAACCGGAACCAGCCCATGACAATCTAATGAAAGCCAAGACCTTTCTCCCGGGGAAATGTTCAAGTGCAAGTGCATGCACACAGACACATACACACACTGATTTGCCTATCATTTCAGGTTGTCCACAGACCCTTGAATCTTACCAACAGTTTCCAAGTGAGAACCCCAGCCACTGGTAATCTGAAAAGCCTTCAGCTCCTCAGCATTTGCCAAAGGAAAAGAGCTTCTCCTCTTTGCATGTGCATGAGAAAACTTCCGAAATTTCTGTAAAAATAGATGCATCCCAACCAACCAAACCCCATGCTTGTTGCCTCAGAAGCTTGTCTTTCTGCAGTTTCCAGCCTGAAATGCTTTCTCTTCCAGGGAGGGAGCAAGAACTCGTAATTAAGAGAGCAGATGACAATGACCTTAGCGGCTCTCTAGCTGTTGGCATGCTGGTAGAAAGAGCTGGAGCCAACTCTCCTTTCTTTTTCCACCCTGGGTTCAGGTTCTCAACCCCAGGGTGCTTTTAATTCAACCATGTCATGGTGCTGGAGATCTGCAGTTCACACTGCAGTGCGTTGGTGCTGGGTGGCCATCAGTTAGCAGGGATGCTGGAAACTAATCTGAACTCTTGGGGAAACACTCAAGTTGGCAAATTATTTCCTTAAGAAATAAATTTGAGAACCTTCGCATTTCTCTCTCTAATGGTGCTGTTTTCAGTGCCTTGCTTACAGATGTCTTTTCCTGCACGTGGGGGGTGGGGGTGAGGGTGGGAATGTGCAGTGGAAACCAGCTGAAAATTCTGAATAACCCTGGATGACTCAATCTTACCCTTCACAGTTCCTAAATTTTATTTATGTCACTATTTTTCTCTTTCCAGAACAATGCTTCCCAAACCCCAGTTATTTTAGTATCACTTTCAAAACTTCTGCCCTATCTTTAGTTAGAACATCTTTTTTTAAAAAGACTTGTAATAATAGTCAGCCCTCTATAGCTGTGGCCTAAGCAATACTATTCATGAAATCAAGGGGTTGATATGTTTGTTTTTTCTCCTCAAGACACGTTAAAATAAGTGCACAACTTTAAAAAATCACTACCCATGTAGCATCAAAAATCATCCCCCACATCCCCTCAGTGGTATTGTTACCAGATTTTGAGGACACGCTGTTCTAATAATGCCTGCATGAATTGAAAAAATTAACTTTGATCCATTTTTCATCTTAAATTCCATTTCCTCTTTTAGAAATATTTTAAAAAATTATCTTTCATATGCTTACTATGTGCCAGGCACTGGCCTAGACACATGCGGGCTCATTATTTCATTTAATTCTTTTTTGTCTTTTAAAACATATTTTAAAAATTGATTTTTAGAGAGAGAGAAAAGAAGAGAGAAAAAGAGAGTGTGGGCATGCGTGAGCGAAACATGGATGTGAGAGCATAACATCAATCAGCTGCCTGCTTCAACCCTCACCCCCACCCCACTCCACCCCACCCCAAGAATTGAGCCCGCAACCTAGGCATGTCCCGACTGGGAATTGAACCGGCAACCCTTTGGTGCACAGGATGATGTCCAACCAACTGAGCCACACCAGCCAGGGCTCATTTAATTCTTGCAACAAACCTTTGAGGTTGCTGTTGTTGTTGCCATTTTCCAGATGCAGAAAAAGAAACTCAGAGAGGTCTGAGGGTCTTGCCTAATGTCACACAGCCTATCTTTCCAGCAGGACAGAACCAGGTATCCAGCTTAGGGTAGTAAGAAGCTACCAGCTATGGTAAGACACTGGTTGACCTCGAGAACTGAGTACAGGGTTTCTAAGGTGGCTTCAGCTCCTCTAAACAGCCACACCGCAGTGGAGACATTTGTTTGTGAAATATGTCACTGTGTTCCAGCAGCCTAGAATCTTTCCAAGAGTTTCTCAAAATCCAACAGAATAAATATAAGGTTTTTTATTGCTTACTACATAATAGGAATACAACTTATTACCGTTGGAGTGCCAGACTTTTGGCAGCCTCCATAAATCTGGTGCTCCCATCGACTCCACATGCATTTAAGCAAAATCCAGCCCACACAGGGGGGCCGTGGATGTAACTGGAATATGGAGTGGGGCTTCTAGATTAATCACATTCTGAATATTAACTGTACATTATGCTGATTTCCTTGTAAATAGATTCAGAAGCCCAGCGTGTGTACCCGACTCGGGCTTATACAATCAGAACAGCAAATGTCCTGACTTTGGGGTTGGAAACAGTCCCAAATGCAGTGTACAAGGCCGAGTTTCATTTCCCCTGAGAGAAAGAATATTTTAGCCATCTCCAGGACTCAAAAAACAATGCATGGTTTCTCAAGACCAGAGGAAGGAGCAGGGTGTGTTCAAGTACCTGGTTCAGAATGGATTTTGCCAAAAAGACCATTTTATAGTGAATTCTTGCAGGATTTTATGACCCTGGAATTTTTTAGGAATAAGCCACCCTATGATTGTCTTTACTGGGCAAGCAGTGGGGTCAGAAGGTAGTGGAGGAGAGAATAGGATGGAGAACAGTGTGGCCAAGGATTCAGATTTAGAAGGAAAATCCTGAATGCCACCTAGATCTGTCAAGGGCATTGTGGGGTGACCTTGCTGCATGAGAACAGACAACATCCCCCATGAGTCACATGACTCATCATTCACAGAGCAAGGCTTTTACCTGCAGGATCTCTGCTAGCACTCACTGCAACTCTGAGAGACAGGCAATAATTTCCATTTCACAAATGCAAAACCAGAGACTTGGACAAGGTTTTGCCCTGAAGAAGTATGAATAAATGTCATGGTAGAAGGGCCAACACCTGGGCACAGAGTTAAGGGGGCACCGAAAAACTCAGCAATAAAGAACAATTATATATTTTTATTGATTTCAGAGAGGAAGGGAGAGGGAGAGAGAGAGAAACATCAATGATGAGAATCATCTACTGCATGCCCCCTACTGGGAATCAAACTGTGACCTCTTGGTTCATAATTCAACCACTGAGCCATACCGGCCGGGCAAGAACAATCATATTTTAATGCCATATATATTTTTTAATTACCGCAAAAAATGTATGGTGAAAAAAATCAAACTTTCAAATAAATACAGGATTTGCTGTATTTAATAATGTTTTGCTGAGCCACATTGGAGCCTGAGGAAAAAGGAAATATCAGTAATACTGACTTGTTTTTATTTGTCTTGATTACTGTTTTTTTTTTTTTTTTTACACTTAAATTGTGTGCCTGAAGTGGGCACCTCACTTGCCTCAACCTTGTTCTGGCCCTGCATGGGTGACAGAATTATCTCCCCAAATCATACATGTGACCATGTAGACCTCTGATCCAATTCCTCTGGGAAAAAAATCCCTATTACCTACAGGAAAGAGTCCAGATGTCCAAGTCTGGCTCAGAGAGGCTTCTGGAATCGAGTGAGCACAGACTGCGTGCCCTGAACTGGGTTCTGTGATTTACACGCATCAAATGATTCATAATTTCTGAACTAAGCAAACAGGCTCTAGACTTAGACTGGACTCTGTGTTTGGATCCTGTTCTACCATTTATGAGCAGTGTGACCTTAAATGAACTTAAAGTCCCAGGGCCTCAGTTTTCTCCCCTAAAAAACAACCCAAAAAGCAGTAATAGAATTGCTGAAAAGATTCACTAATTAAAACAAAAAGAATCATAAAAATAAAGCTGGGACCCAGCATCACACACATATTCTAATTTAATAATCTCAAAAACCCATTGTCTTTATTTTTTAGATGAGGAAACTAAGACTCAGAAAGGCTGAGTAACTTATAGCTAGTAAGTGGGGGAGCCAGGATTTGAACCAGGGCAGCTTACCTCTTCACCACTCCTTCACTGCCTCACATATCCTGCCCTTCTTGTTATTAGCACCCAAAGTGCAGACTCTGAACCCTTCTGAGGCAGCAAAGGCCTTGTTTGTAAAGCATTTGGAAGTCATAATTAGAAAGCAGAAGTCATCTTTATTAAATTCTGCATGGTAGCCAGTTGGGTGTTGAATCTGCACAATTTCAATGGTTTGAATGTCTTCTTTATCCTAGTTGGTGCCTACCCCAAATTAAAATCCCCTGAAGGTACTGCTGTCTTAATTAACAGTTTGCCTTGTTAACACTGTAAACGTTTCCCTTGCTGTGAAGCGGGCCATGCCAATTTAAAGGCACAGATGCTGAGCAGGAGGGCAACGTGTGCACGGCTGGAGAAGCCCAGCCTTCTCTCGCCAGCTGTGGCCTCCACATTTCTGCGGGGAGGTCACCAAGATAGAGGGTCCTAGAATAACAGCTGCTCCCACATAGTAAGCGACCTCCACACCCTATGGGCTAACCATGTAGGCTGGGAGCATGGATTTGGAGCCATTGTGACCTGGGTATGTGTTCTGGCCCCTATCTGTGCCTCAGTTTCCTCAGCAATACTTACCTCTGGGATGGTACAGAACTTAACTCATGTGCTGAGGTAAGGCTTGAAAGAAGAGATGTGTGCAAAGGCACTCAGCACAGGGCTTGGCACTTAAGAATGGAAGCTCTTCTCCCTTCCCCCACCCTGCTCTAGTGGGTATTTTTTATGGTTTTGTTGTTGCTGTTGTTGTTTTTGTTTTGCCAACCAGCATCATTCTAGTGTTCTACATCATTGGATGTAGAATAACACATATAGAAAATCACACAAAGCATAAATATACTGCTTGTTAAATATTTACAAACTGAACATATTCTTGTAACTACCTAAAATATGACAGAAAACAGTACCAGCTCCCCCTGAAGATCCCATTGAGCCCCCTTTCAGTCACTATTCCCAGGTATCTTGACTTCTAAAGCACAGGCTACGTTTGCTAATTTTTTAACTTTTATATAAACACAATTATATAAAGTTATATTTTATATATATAACTAGAATAGAAATATAAATGGAACACAAATATAACAAAATGGAATTACATAAAGAATATATAAAGTATGTATTCTTTTGCATCTGGCTTCTTTCATTCAACATTTTGTGAGATTCATCCATGTTGCTGTATGTAGTTGTAGTTCATTCATTCTCATTTTAGTGTAGTATTCCAGTGTGTGACTATACCATAGTTACTTTATTCATTCAACTGTTGATGAGCATTGGGTTGCTTCCAGTTTTTAGCTAATACAAGTAGAACTGATATGAATATTCTTGTACATATATATTGGTAACATATATATGTGTTTATGTTTGAGTAGAATTGATGAATCAAAGATAATGGACATAGTTGGTTTCAGCAAATACTGTGAAACCATTTTATAAAGTGTTTATACTCATTTATACTGCCACCAATAACATATGAGAATTCCAATTGCTCCAACAGTTGGTGTTTTCTGTCTTTTTAATTTTAGCCTATTATGGTAACAGTGAGAGATATTACACTGTAGATTTAATGTGCATTTCTCTGATGTCTAAGGACCTTTCTTTTCATGTATTTACTGGCCAATTGGACAATGTCTTTTGTGAACTTCCTGTTCATGTCTTTTGCAAATTTTTCTTTTGTGTTGTCTGTCTTATTACTAATTTGTAGGAGTTCTTTTTATATTTTGGATAAAATTCCTTTTTGAATTTGCAAATATCTGACTTATACTGGTTGGTTTTCATTCCCTTATGGTATTTTTTTCTTACTATCAATGATTTTAGTTATAGTCCAATTTATGAGTATTTCCCTTTAGTTAGCACTTTTTTGACCCACCTAAAAAATCTTTGCCTACCCCAAGGTCCTGAAGACATTCCCCTATATTCTACCTAAATGTTTTATTTACCTTTCACATTTAACTGAACAATCTATCTGGAATTGATTTTTGTGTATGGTGTGAGATAGGGTTCAAGATTAATCTTTTTTCCATATGGATATCAAATTGACCAAGCACCAGTATTTGAAAACAAATCCTTTCCCTTCTGCTTCCAGTGAACTTTTGATATAGGTCAGGTGATTAGATATATGTGAGTCTATTTCTAGACTTTTTATTTTGTTCCATTGGTTTATATGTTTAAACTTTAGGAAACATTCATATGAAAGAGATTTGTAAAGAAGTTTAGATAATAACTATGGGAGAGGAAGAAGAAATTCATCCAGTTTTTGGAGGCAGCTATGGCTGGGTCCTGCAGCCTTGGTAGTATGAATTATGGTATGTGGGGTCTCAGTGGCATTGGGTGTGGGGTCTCTCCCAGGGCAGTCCCAGGGTATAAAATGGGCATTGCCGTGTAGACTCAAAGCTTAGTTCTCTGTTCCTTCAATAAGACTGGATGCAAAGAGCTTGAATCCTCTGTGCTGTCCTTCCCTTGAAACCAATTTGTCCCTGTGTGCTCCCTCCCCAGTAAGCTGTGAAATACAAGGTCTTCTTGTAAGACTGTTACACACTGTTTGCTGCAGTTTAATATATGAAACACTGCATCATAGTCTGGAGGTTCAAAATTACCTCAAAGTAATCATTTCCTAGAGGGCTGGTAGTAAACATTCTGTCACACAGCTATCGGTTGTCTCCTGTCACTATCAATCAGCCCCCAGGGAGATATTAGGGGGAATGGTACTGGAATGAATTGAGAACTGGTGCACGTGGCTGCCAGGTCTCTGCAGAGGGAAATAGACTTGGTGGCCTGTGGGGGAAGGGAGGTTCGTCTGCTCCCAAATCCGAGGTTGTGGGTTTAAGCCCTGGGTGGCTTGTTGTCATAACTCAGCTGTAGGGCCATGGGATCGATTCTTTGGCCCTCATCTTGGCCTTCTGTTATCCACCCAAATGCTTAATAACAAAGCCATCACCTGGGTTTGCAAAATAAGAGTTGCCATTTATGAGCACTCATTCTGCTCCAGGGAGTTTGCTACTCCTTTTCTTGCATCATTTTATCAATCTCCAGAGTGACCACAGGATGGAGTTACAGTATTAGCCCATTTCACAGATGAGGAAACCAAGGCTGGGAGATATTGGGAAATTTGTGAAATCAGTCAGCTGGTCAGTGGCAGGGCTATTTTTTGAACCTGGGTGTTCTTTTTTCCAGAGGCCAAGTGCTAAATCACTACATACTGCCTCTGTTCAATATCTAGCTCTGCACTGAGCCCATTCGTTTGTCCCTTCAATAAACTTTCACATGTGCTGTTCTTGTCCCATTGTATAGATGAAGAAACTGAGGTTCTGGGAAATACCGCAGCTCATCCAAGGTTAACAAGTACAAGGCATTGCTGAGGTTCCACTCCAGGGCTCTCTGGCCACACACCCAAAGCTTCCTCCTTGGGAAGGCCGGTGGTGTATAGATAAAACATCGCTGCCTGCAGAGTTACAGGATATGTGCAGGTTCATCTAGTGCAGTGGTCGCCAGCCGGTGGTTCACGGACCACTGGTGGTCCGTGAGGTCTGAAAGGTTGGTGACCGCTGGTTTAAGGAAACCTTTGGAGCAGTGGTTGCCAACTGATGGTCCGCGGACCACTGGTGGTCCATGAGGTCCGAAAGGTTGATGACCGCTGATCTAGTCAACCTCATGGCTTGGTGAACTTTGGCCCAAGACCCCAACAGGGTCAGATCAGGTTTTGGGGTACTGACACTTACACTATTTGGATGACTTCCAGTTAAGATGGATAGGTAAACACCGTACTCACATCCTCCCACAACTACATAGAAATTACAACTAAACTATAGAACAACCATCATTGAGAACAAGCTGAAATCTAGCTGAAAAGAAGTCCTATAGATAAGGATATAAAGAAGAAACCAAGATGAGACTGGTAGGAAGCATGGACACGCAGAATGAACTGGTCCCACACCCATGTGTGGCAGTTAAAAATTGGGAGGGATATCTGAACTGCAGAGGTCCTTTATGAAGAGTGAGGGGTCCCAGCCCTACACCAGGCCCACCAGCCCAAGATTCCAGTGCCAGGAAGAGAAGTCCCCGTAACTTCTGGCTGTGGAAACCACTGGGGATTGTGGCTGTGTGAGAAGGAGGGCTGCTGGAGTCCCAGGCATCCCTCTTAAAGGGCCCACCTGGACTTACTCACATTCACTGGCTGAGCTCCAGCACTGGGGTAGCAGCTCCAAAAGTGCTAGGGACATATGGGGAAGAACTGAGTTGTCTGGCTTGGAGGTGAGGACTGAAGGGCCAGCTTTCTCCCAGACAGAGGTGCTGGCAGAAGCCATTGTTCCTTTGCTGAGCCCTCCCCTACAGAGCCAGCAGGTGGGCACCATATCTGAGTCTTCATCAACCTGGCCAACACTGCTCACCCACCCAACCCAACTTGCAGGCCCACACACGCTGTTTCTAGTGGCTTTTCCATATAAACAAACTATCTTGGGTCATGCTGCGGACTTTTCTAAAATCCCTCAAAGGTTCACAAATCCCAAACAAGCAGCATATGTTCTTGGCCCTGTACCTCTTGCTAAGTGGCCCTGGGCCTGGCACAGGTGGTAGCTGGCCTCAGTTTGCAGCTTGGCCTCTCCTGGGCACTTCCAAGCCCAGCACAAGTAGCAGCCATCTGCAGATGGCTTTGTAGCTCATGCCGGGTGGCCCCAGGCAGGGCACAGGTGGCAGCTGATCTCGGCCTTCTCCTCCCGGGAGGCCTCAGAGCCAGCACACTGGACCACACCAACCACCTCCACCAGAGATACACTCAAGGGATAGATTCACTGGATACCAGAGCCCTGCTGAAGTGAGTCCTGTTCTGTGGGGTCAGCCCCTGCACTGCAGCCACAGCAGAGGTTGCAGCCAGCCCTCATAGCCAATTGGCCAGGGGGTAAATCCCTCCCATTGACATGCCAACAGCAATTCAGGCTCAACTGCAACACGACAGTGCACACAACCCACATTGGGAGAGGGGTTTAGGGCGGTGTACCTGGAGTGCCCAGCTTGGGTGATCAGGGAAGCTGCATCTCTGGGCCCTACAAGGACATCTACCGACTACATAAGGCCACTTTAACAAGACTAGGAGATGTTGTAGTTCTACATAATACATAGAAACAAACAGAGGGAGGCAGCCAAAATGAGGAGACAAAGAAATATGTCCCAAATGAATGGACAACAAAACTCCAGAAAAAGAACTAAGCAGAATGGAGACAAGCAATCTACCAGAGTTTAAAACACTGGTTATAAGGATACTCAATGATCTCAGTAAGAACTTCAACATAGAGACAGGAAACACAAAATGGAGCTTGAAAACATAAAAGAAGAACCAGTCAGAAGTGAGGAATATGATAACTGAAATGAAGGCTACATTACAGGGAAGCAACAGTAAAGTAGATGAAACAGAGGATGAAATAAGCAATTTGGAAGATAAGGGAGCAGAAAACACCCAATCAGGAAAAAAAGAGAATCCAAGAGAGTGACATCCATCATATATATTCACAGGTCTAATCTACACTCAGGCAAAAGTATAAGGTATGTACACAAGCTGGTGAAGGTCCTGGGGGCCATCTCAGAATTCTGCCTATACAGAGGTCAGTTGAAAAAGTAGGCTCATAGTTCCAAATCCCAGAGAATTAATTATAGAGGCATAGCAGGGCCATATACACACATTTTTAGCAATTTTCCTACCTACTTTTAAATTCTGAGTTAAACAGATCTGGGCTTGAGTCCCAGCTTTGCCATTTACTGGATGGAAAGTCTTCAGATAACTACTCCCTGTCTTTGGCACTCAGATTCTTCATCTGTAAAATGGGGTGGGTAAGCCCTACCATACAGGATTGTAGAGAGGATTAAATGTGATAATGCAACCCTGACTGGTTTGGCTCGGTGGATAGAGCGTCGGCCTGCAAACTGAAGGGTCCCGGGTTCGATTCCGGTCAGGGGCACGTACCTTGGTTGTGGGCACATCCCCGGTGGGGTGTGAGCAGGAGGCAGTTGATCGATGTTTCTCTCTCATCGATGTTTCTGGCTCTCTAGTCCTCTCCCTTCCTCTCTGTAAAAAAATCAATAAAATATTTAAAAATAAATAAATAAATAAATAAATAAATACATAAAAATAAGTAAATAAATGTGATAATGTAGATTGGTAGTTTTCACCCTAGCTTCACATTAGAATCAGTGGGAAGGTGCATTGGGTCACGTCAGATCAACTCAATCAGAATCTCTAGGATGGGGCTTAGGCATCAGCATTGTTTACAAGTTCCCAAGTGCTTCTGATGCATATTTGTTACATTGGTCAGCTACTGCTGCAATAATGCTGTGAAACAACTCCCAAATCTCAATGATTTACAATAACAAACATTTATTTTTCTCACTTCTGTGTCTGCAGATGGGCAAAGGTTTGGCCAATTTCAGTTGAGTATAAAAATGTATCCAGACACTCTAGGTTGTGTGTCTCATCCAGGATCCATAGCTCTTTGGGCATGCCCTTATTATGATAATGGCAGTAGTGCAAGAGATCAGAAAAATGTGGTGCCTCCTGAAACTGAACTGTATCACTATCACTTTCTCTCACATTTCACTGGCCAAGGCAAGTCACATGACTAAGCTCGGCACCAATGGAACAAGGAAGTGGACTCCATCCAGAAGCCAAAGAGCATGGATATACAATTCTGTTGAGGAAGGATGTAGAGTGGGAACAAGAATCCAATTTACCACAGCTGATAACCACTGATAAAACAAAAAGAACTTAGAAAATGCCTGGTAAGAGTAAGTTCTCAATAAACATTGTGTATTCTCCTAGAGAGCAGACTCCCTCTGAGGCTATAGTATCAAAGCGATTCTTCCTCCGCACCTAGTTCCAGGGATGAGTTGACTTCCCACCCTGGCATTAAGTCAGTCTCCAGGGAGAAAAGACTATGCCATAATGCACCAAATACTGAGTTACTAGGAAGAAAGATCCCAATTGGAGGCTGCAAGAACTATTATCGGCTGCTTAAATATCCATTTGCCCATCCACCACTCACAAAGTGCTCTATTTATTTGCACACTCTGTAATATAGCAGCGGAGGGAAAATTCATTAAGGCAAATTGTGAGGGTAGGTTTAAAAAAATTTCATCTCTCTGTTTTATGCAGTGCATAGTTCCCTGTTTAATGAGAACTCTGCAAGTCCATTTTCCTTAAGGGTTTAATAAAAGTATAATTTTAAAAATTAAGACAGATGGGGAAAGTGCTGAGGGAAGCTATTTCTCCCATTAACTCACAGAGAAGACCTTGATATTGCAAGATGGGTAGGGAGAGGAAAGACTCCAGAAGCTATCAACAGTTCTTTAAGGTTATATAAAACTCCAGCCTGGGTTTATGTGGCTCTGGGATTCCCGCCGAACTGATAGGAATTAGATTTATTTGGTTGAGTAATGGGACTGTTACTAGCTGGCAGTTTAATTAATGCTGATATAGGAGCTGTGCTTTTTCTTAGAATTGGAACTACAGAGCACTGAAAAAGAGACATTTACATTTAAAAACATTTTTAGTAATCTTGGTTGCTTTTGGAGCAGAGAGGAAAATGGGATGCTTGAGGGAGGGAGAGTCTTTGAGTACTGGCCAACATTTAGGCCATTTTCAGTTCCCTACATGTGGCATATCAGGGGCAAATTGTTCACCACAATTTGGTTTCCTTTCACCCTGCTGCTGCTGCCACTGGCTTCTTGAAGCAAGGTAAAATACAGATATAATTTTTAAAAAATCTACTCAGAAATTTTATTCTAATTTAAAATATAAAATTATAACTATATGACATTATTATTAAATAAGCTAAGAATAAATACTGCTCACATTTTTTATTGCTTATTTTGTTAATTTTCACTGGGAAGCTGGTCTTGTTATCATCATCCCCATTTTGCAGACCAGGAAACCAAGGCTCAGTCACATAGAACAGGAAGAGCTGGGACTTGAAACCTATGTCCATGTTTTAGACCCTGTGCTACCCTTTTCTATGTGACAAATGGGCCAACTGAGTCTCAGAGAAGTGGGGCAAAAGTCACCAGGCTGAATAGCAAGTAAGAACAGATTGAGGACTAGATTTCTGATCTAGCAGCTTTCCCTTTCTCCAATTGAATATGGGGATTCTGACTCACTTCAATATTTGTCTGCATAACACTCATTAGGAAATATAAATATGTTTTCCTCCATCATCTCAAAAACAGTAAGCCAACTCACACTGAGAGAGGGCTTACTGTGTTGCAGGCATTCTGCTGGGTGCTATGCATTCTTTATTTCATTTAATCCTCGCAATACATTAGGGGGAAGATATGTCACTATTTCCACTTATGAGATAAAGAATCTGAGGCTCTGAGAGGTGAAATGACTTTTCTAAGGTTACGCAGCAGGAAGTGGTCCAAACTGTATTTGGACCCAGGTCTGTCTGAAACTATCAAGCCTTTGCACTGAACTCCAAGGCTAAATAGATATTGTTGTTGGTTTTCCTTTACTTCACTTTACCAGTGTCCCAGGCTGCCTCCATCTATGGTAATTAAGAGGTGACTATGCTCTAGCTGGTTTGGCTCAGTGGATAGAGTGCCATCCCATGGACGGAAGGGTCGCAGGTTTGATTCCAGTCAAGGGCATGTACCTTGATTGCAGACACAATCCCCAGCCCTGGTAGGGGCGTGTATGGGAGGCAACCAATCAATGTGTCTCTCTCACATTGATATTTCTCTCTGTCTCTCTCCCTCCTTTCCACTCTCTCCAAAAATCAATGGAAAAATGTCCTTGGGTGAGGATTAACAACAAAAAAAGAGGTGACTGCTGTAATACAGCCTGTCACATCTGGAAGTTATATTAGAAAGGAGTCGGCTTCCTCGGTGTATTTTCTGGTTGGCATTCTGTTTTATGGTCTCCTTGATGTGCTGTATTGTAAATCAGGAGGCTCTTGGAACTTGTTGAAATGGACATGGGTCCCTCAATCAACAGTTTGAAAAACACTCTCTTCTTTGCCTTTCTTGGGCTGTCATTCATGTGGTGATCTTAGAGAGAACCAGATTCCTTTCTGACCAAGAAAGTATCTTTGGTTTACCCTCTATGTTCAATTCAAAAATAGTTGAAAACAATGTTTTATTTCTTTACCATGTTGCCAAAGACATTGAATAAATGGAAAGAGGTCAAGAACTAGATAATGTCCAAAGAATGGAGAGGATAGCTCCAAAGTTCATGTTCACATTAGCAAGCAAGTTAAGTTGCTCTCTGCCTTGACCAAATAAAATAAGCGGGCAGGTTTTAATTTTGCAAGGATACTTGGATTTTGCACTTAGGACCAACAGGAGTGACTTCTGTTTTTGCATCACATAGACCTTTACTTTTCAATTCTTCATCTATGCCAGACATCACTAACAAATCAAGGCACTGTGGCCTGCTCAGACCAGTTGTGATCTTAAAATCCTTCCCAGTAGAGGGCACCAGGCAGTCTCTGCCACTGATCAAAATTGGATTAGAGATGAAATCAATCTGTTGAGTGTATCAGGATGCTGTTTTATGTCCTTTTTTAATTTAGGCATCCGTGTTTTCCTATCAGACAGCCCAGATACAGGCCATACTGGATTGAGTTAAGATGCTAATCAAGACATCTGATGGAAAAACAATTTTTTAAATGAGAAATGAAGGCTTAGGGCAGTGATTTGTGGAAGGTCATACAGCCAGTAAGTGAGGAAGGAGTTTAGTAGATTTAGGAGTCAGACAGACCCAAATTCTTGTCCTGGTTATGCCATTTCTTCATTTGGTGATGTTGGTTAGGCAAGTCATTTCAAATCCCTGAGCCTAAATTTCCTCATCTGTAAAATGGGAATATAATGCTACCTACCTCATTGAACTATGGTGAGGATTAAAATAAAATACTGCATATAAAATGCCTAGGAAAGGTCCTGGTAAGTAGATAGATTGCCTAATAATTGTTAGCCATTATTTATCCAGTTTTCTTAAAAATATCTTATGCACACAAAAACTTAATATACATTGTTATGAAATCTGACAACTTTGTGAAATGGGTGCCACTACTTCCATTTTGCAGATCATGAAATGGAGACTCAGAAATAAGATGGCTTTCCCAACTTCATATAGAACATAAATAGAAGAGCTAGAATTCAAATGTCAAATATGGGAGGCACAAGCCCTTGCTTCCTTAAGGTCTTATTCAGATATCTCTATCTCAATGAGATGTAACATTACCATCCTCTTAAAATTTTAACTTCTCCTTGCATATCTGTTCCCCCTTACCATGCTTTATTCTTCTCTCCAAAGCACATTTTGCTTTCTAACACACTATCTTACTATACAATTTATTTGCTATGCATATATTTTGATGTCTGTTTCACTCTTACTTAACTATAAGCCCCACAGAGCAGGGAATTTTATTTTAACTGCTGCATTCATTGGTCTGAGTACAAAGTGCTCTAAAATATTTGCTGAATAAATGCATGAAGTCTCCCTTGCTCTAAAGTTTCTTTTTTGTACCATATGTGTCCTAAATGTTTTATAATCCGAGGTATCATTTGTTAAATGCCTACCATGTTATAGATATTGTAGAGGCATCATAAATATAGTGATGCTTAATTTGACCACAAGCTATCAAGGAAAGAATGATTATTCAGGCTTCGCAATTCAGGAAACTAACACTCAGCAAGGTTTTGTAACTCCATGCCCATCAGACAGCTATGAGGGGGAATCATATCTAGGTCAGTTGCACTCCAAGACCTGTTCTCCTTCCCCAGTGCATTTCAAATTACAAGACCTGGCTTCATTCTCAGCAGCTGTGCATGATCATCAGCCTAGGACCCAAATTTTTGTTTGAGAACCAGACCCTTAGCTAAAAAAAACTCATCAGACCTCTTGAGAGGACTCTATTGTATACATATTCAAGGTTGGAGCCCACCAAAACTTACTGAAAGAGAATCCTCAGGATTAGAGGAAGTTGTGGGGAAATCAGGTATCTAATCTATCATCTATCTACGTATCTATCTATCTATCTATCTATCTATCTATCTACTATCTACACTAATAAAAGAAAAATATGCAAATTGACACCCACCAGCCAATCAGGAGTGAGTATGCAAATTTACCCAACAAAGATGGCAGGCTAATTTGCATATGCAGGCACAGAGCGAAGACTGAAGGCTCCAACCCAAGTCAAGACTGAAGACTGAAGACTGAAGAGGTTTGGCTTCTCCACCGCGGCCGGAGCAAAGGCCTGGGTCCCGGGTGCCGGAGGAAAACCGGTGCTGGCAGCCAGGGGAAGGAAGGCCTATTGCACGAATCTTCGTGCAACGGGCCTCTAGTATAGATATAAAAGCCTAAGCGACCGTTTGACTGTTCAACCAGTAGCTATGATGTGCACTGACCACAAAGGGGCAGGCGCTCAATGCAGGAGCTGCCCCCTCGTGGTCAGTGCGCTGCCACAGCGGGAGTGCCGCTCAGCTGACCGACAGGCACCAGATGCTGGGCTCATGGTTGGTGAGCACAGCTGCGCTGCACGAGCCTCTCCTGTGCCTGCGGCCACTTCTTGGTCATGGGTGTGACAGTATTGCCCTAGGATGGGCATGCAGAGACCGCAGTGGAGCGGCAGCGAGCCTACCCAGCAGCGGAGGCAGGCGCAGCAGGGCCAGGATGAGCGGGAGTGGCGCGGCACTCAGCCGGGCTTGGGCTCGGGCTCCTCCCCAGCCGCCTGCCACTTCGCGCACTACTACATGCCTCGGGATGTCGGACTGCCGGTTTCAGCCCGATCCCCTGCAGGCCAGGCCGAGGGACCCCACCAGTGCACGAATCCATGCACTGGGCCTCTAGTTTTTAATAAGAACCTAGGAGATGTCTATGCTCAGGCTAATCTAGAAAAGAGTAATATAATTCATCCATTCATCTGTCCATCCATTTCCTCATCTTTAAAATGAGGATAATAGCAGTACCCAGCTTATATGGTTCTTGTAAAGATTAAATGAGGAAATATGCTTAAAACAATGACTGCCACTTTGTAAAAGCTCATTAAGACTTATACTTGGGTACCTCCTATGGGCCTGGTGCCCTTCAGGGATACAGCAGAAACAGACAGACAAAGCCTGGCCCTCTTGGTGCTGACCACCTAGCTGGAATGAGCACAAATTTTCACATCAGACAAAACTGGATTAAACTCCTGCCCTTTCCACTCACACTCAGGTGTGAATATGAACAAACTACTGAATTTCTCTGGATCCATTTGCCCAAATGTGAAGTGGGGATAATAAAGTTATTAAATGGCAACAATGTTTGGAGGAGATGGAGACTCCGAGGCGAAACAACTGCATGAGGTCACATGGCTAGGAGATGGCAGAGCTGGAATTGGAACCATCTATTAGACTCTGGGTTACTCACCATGTTACTGGTACATGGCTTTGCACAGAGACAGGTGGCTATCGAACTCACAAGGAGGAGGTGGAAAGAATTACAAACCCAGAGGAGGCTTAACCCAACTGGTGAATACCTGCCAACTGGAGCACATTACACTGAAGCCCGTGGAAGCTCCTCTGTGACAAAAAGACGTCCGGGCTTATCTCATTTCCATTATCTTCACACAGAGCCAGGCTTACCAAGTTTTCCTGCAACACAGGAATCTGGAGAGCCCCTTGGAGAGATTAGGTTTCTCTCATCTCGCCAGGCACAAGTAGAGTTTGGGAGACATGAAAGGCAGCAGTTTATTTCATAAATAGATAACGGCAAGCCATTTAGAGGGAGCAGTGGCAGGAAGATGAAAAAGCTATTAATGCAGTTGGAAGCTCATTTCTTTTGGAGTGGTCAGCAGCAAGCGAAGAGGACAAAAATGAGAAAATATTGCAATGGGTGCTCCTGACAACACAAATTATTCAGGAGATATTAAAGTGCACTGTTCACCATCGTAAACATTTTTTTTAATGTTTATGATAGCTGTTCAAAGGCATCCTGATAGATGAAACCCCAAAACATTTTATAGGTGTGCGTGTGTGTATGTGTGTGTGTGTGTATGTGTACTTGCATTTCTTTTGTTCCAGTATCCTTTGTATATCACTACTTTGAGCTGATGTACTTGATAGTGGCTAGGCTGGGCCTACATAACGCAAAGTGAAGTCCATGTGCCTGTCCCCTGGGTAACTAACTGTACTGCTGATGTCTGCTGTGCTACAGATGGGGTTCTGGGATTCTGGGGGAGGAGTGATGGGGGCCAAAAAAAAAGCCCTAAATCTGAGAGGAGGGAGACCAAGAGGAGCATGCAGATGAGAAGAATGTAGCAACATTTCCCAGTTTGTGTTGGGGAAACTGTGTGTTCCCACCCAAGGGGGGCAGGCAGGAAAACAGGACAGGACTGGGAAATCCTTGCACTTCTGACCCCTATGAGAGATTCACAATGCATGGGATCTTGTTCAAGGTTATGGGATTCTTGAGATAAAGCAATCGATCGCCTTGGCTTACTTCCACTTTCCCCAGTCTCACACCATAGTGCAACACCTGCAAAAGCCTGGTTCCTTAGAGAAAGCTTTCAGAAATAGGACTTTTACATGATAAAACTGAGCAAAGCTGTTAATCATTGTAACTAAGAATAATAACATAAATACACACAATTTTTAGCTCAATTATTTTAAGTGAAATGAGTCGACTCAGTTAAGTAGCTGACCAAGTTAAACAATCTTCTGGTTTGATCAGTGTTTTATTCCCATTTTAACTGGTTTACTGTTGGATTTAGGACTCATGCACACAACCATTTTAACTGTAAGGGATGAACTCCATTTTGAATCCATTACCCAGTTCTGTAGACTGATAAGAACACCAGTTTGGGAGTTAAATGTACCAGGGTTAAACCCTGGCACCTTCACTTTCTGGAGGTGTAACTTAGGGAAAGTTCTGAACCTCTCTATTTAAGCTTTAGTTTCCCTACCTATAGAACAAGAATGAGAATAATTGGACCTATTTTATTGGTTTGTGGAGATTAACTGAAATAATGCAGATAAAAAGCTTAGCACAGGGCTGGCACATAGTGGGGTCTTAATAAGTGTTGGTTATCATCATCATCATCATCATCATCATCAGAAGGAAGGGGAACTGTAAGTCTTTCTTCCAGTCTCAGGGACACTTGAGAAAAGCTGGACTCTCTGGTATCAATGGCAGGGATGTAATCTATTCATTAGAGATAAATGAGGGTCTTGCTGGGGTTGGCTCTATGCTGGCACTGACCCAACCATGTCCCTGAGCACACTGTACTTGGCTGTTGGGATTATTTATTACATAACCTATAGTTTATGGGATGCAGCTGCTGAAGGATGAGAGCATGACATGCTCTCCCCAAGTACTCTGTCATTAGCGAGGCATTCAAGCTGAGGGACCTGAGATCCTGCAGTTTCCCTAGGATGAGGTGACCCACAGACGGTCCAAAATGGGGACTCAGCCCCTCCTGCACTTGGGGCTTTCTACAGGGCACCCTGCAGAATGAGTCTGCATGTCTTCAATGATGAAAATCCACTAGTGACTAAAGTACAGAAAAGTGCAACTTCCTGTTTTCACCACCGAAACTTACCAGATCACATGTTCTTTATCTATTGCAGAAAGAAAACCTGCTACCCAAGAACATAGTCAAAGCTAAAGCTATGAGGGTGACTTTTCAGACAACTCTGGGGGATCCACAGATGCACAGTACTTGAAGTCCTAGCTTGAGCAGCAAACTCGAGGCTTGTTTTGCTCTGGATGACACCATTGGATTAGAAAACTCTCATTAATCTGGACCCAGAAAGAGAACTAACAGGTCACCAAGGAAGGGGACATAAAAAAAAAAAAGACCAATGGAATTCTCCAGAAGCCAGCAGTGGCCAAAGCCAACCTCCGCCTAAGGACGTGAGGCCAGCCTCTAAAGATAGGCGCTCCAGTGGGATCGACTGGCCCCCCTGAGACCCTTCAAGCTCTCCCCTGACCCCGGGGAGACGGGAAAACCAAGTGGCATCTCCAGGACGAATGTCTGGCAGCTCTGAGCAAGCCCTGGAGGAAACGTTCGTTCTTATTCCTTAGCTAAACGAAAGCATTATACCCATCTCCGAAATCCTAAAAGCCCCTTGGTGGCATCCCAAGCCAGGGCAGAGGACCTGCACTGAACCCCGGGAGGAAGCTCGCACGGGGTCCCTGCTTCTTTGGCGGGGCCTCCTGGGATGCGCCCCCAAGGGTGACCTGCCCGAGGGACCTGGCCGCCAAGGACGCCTCCGGTCCTGGCCGGTCGCAGGAGGAAGAGGCCCAGGGCCACGTGGCCCACTCTTAAAAGGAGTGGCCCAGACGTTCACTTCTCTGACCACCGCCCGCAAGAGGCGCCTCACCCAGGACACTGGGGGACAGACCAGCCTCCACCTCCCTCCAGGAGACTGGAGGCGGGCGAGGGGCCGTTCCCCCTCCCTGGGGTCTTCCAACCTGGCCTGGGACAGGCTGGATGCCCCGAACTTCAATCGTTCAGGGGTAGCGGGGAGGCCCGGCCCCCAGAGCAGCCCCTTGTACTAGTCAGTAGTCCAGGGCTTGGGGCCGCGCTGCCGAGCCCTGGCCCATGATGCAGTGCTCACCTCCGAGCCGGTGCGTCTGGCCTCAGCGGTGACACTCCTGTGCTGCAGATGCCGCGGGGACCAGGAAGGCACCCAAAATTCTTCGGGCACATGGGCACCACTGGCAGTCCAGCCGCGAGCGGCCCTCCGCGCCTCGGCTATTGAGTTGGCGCCCCCTCCTCAGAGGAGCGAGGCCCCGGGCAGGCCTGAGTGAGGGCGCAGCTGACACCAGCCAAGGTTCTAGCGCCGGCCCAGGGGGTCATTTGCAGCCTTTGGGACTTCCTAGGTGGAGGAGTCGCCCTGAGGAAACAGTGCTGATAGAACATGGGCCAGCTCCTTGAGGACCTTAAGGGCAGAAAGTGGCATGCGCGGGAGCCTGGAACCAGCATTGCGCACGCGCACAGGCACGCACATGCGCACAGGCACGCGCACGGGCATCTTCCCGCTGCAAGTCCACGCGAGACTTGCTCCCGGAACTCGATTTTCTCGGCGCTTCGGAGTCCTTGTGTAGGACCTGCCCTCCTGTGCCCTCCGCCCAGTGTCCCATCCTGGACGCGCTGCAGTCCAGCCAGATGGATCTAGAAGGGGCGGTCCAGAGGAGAACCTCTTGCTGAAGAGCAGGTGTGAGGCCTCCGCGTGAAGAACCTGGAGTTGGGGGGAGATCACCCGGTTTGAGGTGATCTGCACCAGGTGATGGAGGAGGCTCAAAAATGGAAAGAGCTTGCCGAAGCCGGAATCCAGAACTGCAGACCTGAACCCCATGGAAAAAAAATCTCTCTCTGATCACTTCAGGTGGTTTGAGAAGCAGAAGGAGGTGGTCGAAAGCTACCGCACAATGAAGAATCAAGGAAGAAGTGCGTTGCGGATTACATAGTAAAAACTGAAAAAGGAAGCCAGAGATACAAGGAGCGGACAGCCAACACAGAAGAGAAACTTAAGTGGGCAAACAAGGAGATCGCTCAGGCCTGAGCAAGGCCCAAGGGGAGGTCTTGGCCTTCCAGGCGAGCCGGGGAAAGGGGTAGGTGCACATCCACTCACTGGAGAAAAACCAACGAGCAGAGGACTAAAGAAAACGAAGAACTGACCAGAATCTGGGATGACCTCGTTTCCAAGCTGGAGAAGTTCAGGTTTCAGGTTCTTTCTTCTCTCCGTTGACCTCAACTTGTTTTGAAACTAGGGTGCTTTAAAAAAGACACCAAATAAATTTTTTCCTTAAATTAAAAATAAAATAAAAAAGACCAAAATGGTGATTGGGATGTTGGACGTTGGCTCTGAATGTCCAAGGCCTTGATGATACAATTAGCCTAAAATGCTGCTCTGCTCTTTATTCTGTATCCGTTCTTTAAAAGTGAAGTAAACCTCATGCCTGCTAAGCCTGTCATACGTGTTTTGTGACTTTCAGTGACAATATGAACCTGAAAGCTACTCCAGTGGTCTTGAAAGTATTATGAGTTTTGTAGTTAAACATATATGGACATGCTCAGCCGGTGTGGTTCAGTGATTGAGCATCGAGGTCATGGTTTGATTCCCGGTCAGGGCAAATGCCCAGGTTGTGGGCTCGATCCCCAGAGTGGGGCATGTAGGAGGCAGCCCATCAATGATTCTCTCTCATCACTGATGTTTCTCTCTCTCTCTCTTCCTCTCCTTTTCTCTCTGAAAGCAAAATATATATTTGGCATTGCCATTTATTCACTGAGTAACTTTAGGCAAGTTACTTAATTTCCCTGAGACTTGGGTTTCTCTTCTGTAAAATAAGGACAAAAATACCTCATAGCGTTGTGATTCATTAAATTAGATAATATATGCCAAATAACAGTGCCCAGCCCCCAAACTGAATGATGATTATGTAAAATGCCCTTGGTCTAGGAGAGAAGATTTTTCTATAGACTTCCCTCCTGTTTATCAGGGACCATGTGGGCCAGGAATCAAATCCCTAGTTAGTTATAAAGTTGTCCATGGCCCAGCATTTAATTCTTTCTAACTCTCACTAGGGGTGTCTTAATCTATAAATAGTGCACTGGTTTCATGAAGGCAGAGAATGTCTAATTCATGTGTAATTCCCTTCCCTATTTTTTGGCAAAATGTTGTAAATAGCTACAATTGTATGGTTAAAATATAGGGTATATATTGGAGAGTTGAAGCAATTAAACGTGCACAGGTATGATGATGTCATGTACTAATGACCAGGCTGAATATGGACTCGCTCTTATGTGCAGTGGGGAGTCATGGGAGCTTTTGAGCAAGAGAGTGGTATGATCGGCCCCATACTGTATAATAACAATGATTATATTATTGACAGCAATGACAATGATGGCAATAACGGGGAAATTTGAGGTCTTCCTTGGTACCCTAAACTGTGCTAAATCTTTTACACCCATCATAGCATTTAGTCCTCACAATGATCCCTTGAGCTTAGAATGTTGGATAATTGGCCGTGTGCTGGATGAATTGAAGGGCAGGATGACTGGAGTCTTTTGAGACTCCATACAGGCCTCAATTAAGGGAGGACAATAAAAATGGAATTGACAAGCTCCCAAGCACATATCACATATTTGTCAATTGTACTGGTCAGCCAGATACTTCCTTAGTTCAGTAAAACGTTCAACCAAATCAATTTAATCCCTTATGTCGGAAGAGTCAAAGAAATCATGGCTTGTATAGAAAGAACCTTATTAGGTTTTAAGGGAATGGTGTGACTCATTTGTAGCTGGGTCATAATGTTCCCAGAGAGGAGATTCTAAGAAGTGTCTGTGGCAGGGGCTTTGTACAGTGTAATGCATGAAGTAGCCGATTTGGGGTCATTTTCTCCCAGCTACAGGCTGTGTCTTCCTGATTTGAATTTTTTTTTAAATCTTCAGTGAAATTTGGGGACTATTCTGAGACTTCTGGTTGGCTACTGACTATGCTACTTCTCTTCCACAATTCCAGTTCTACATGTTGCCACCATTCTCTCACTTAAGTCAGACACCAGTGTCTTCCCAGCAGTCCTCTCTGCCCAGTCTTTTTTTTTTCTCTTCTCTGCCCAGTCTTATCAGGTCACCAATCTTGCCAAAACAAAAAGAGTTCTTACATTCATCCTCTTCTCTTCATCCCCACTTACCATCACCATCCAGGGCACCATTATTGCTCAACAAAGAACAGCGGTGGTACCCTACACCTATCTCCCTGCCTCTCCATCCTATTCTCCACATTGCAGCTAGAATGCTGTTTTCAAAGATTCAGCTCTGATATCCCGTTCTCTTGCTTCCAAACCCAAACCCCATGTCCTGGCTTTCAGTAATAGCCATACCCACCCCTCCCCATCTCCCTGTTCTCAAGCTGCCACTCCTTGCCTGCTCCAGCCATAGCCACACCTTCATGCAGGCCTGCAAAGAATCAGGCTCTCTTGGATTCTTCTAGGGAACTGAGTCCTCAGTCTGACACTGCAAAGCCCCGGTAGGTGACCCTATTTCTCCTGCCTCTCACTCCCTTTCCGTGCCCCCATCAGCATGTGGGGCTGGTAAACGAGGACCCTATTTCCCTAGGAGGTTCCTCTAGGCCTGTATCTGCAGTTCCAGTTGAGATTGATGAACTTTCAAATGATGAGGTTTCTGGGGGCATTTATTGGCATATAAATCAAAATCCAATTTATGTGAAGGAAAATCCCATCTGGTTTACATGGCAGGATTATGAAACAGTTTTTGCCTTGTGCACAGCCTCTTAAAGCTGTATGATATAAAATGACGTTACCTTTCACAAAGGCAGCTTGGCTTTTTAACTTCTGCTGGCATTTTCCTGGTATGATCCTGGTCCTGTGTTCAGTTTGAACACTTCCCATATATATGACATTCTGAGGTTGCCAACTTTTGCCAGTGGTCTGAGGGGAAGAAGGAAAGTGAAATGTATTGAGTGCCTACTGTGTTCCAGGCACGTCCCTACAATATCTTCTTTTAAGCCTCACAATAATCAGCAGAGTACTTGATATCATATTGAAGACCTTACTCTCAACCACATGACTGTCTTTCTGATCTGGTTCTGGGAGGGTGTATTAGTTATCTATTGCTGAATAACAAATTACCACACACTTAGCAGCTTACAGAAACTCACATTTATTATATTATCATTCCCATGGATCAAGAGTCCAGACATAATTTAACTAGGCCTTCTGCTCAGGGTCTTACAAGGTTACAATCAAAGTGTTGTCCAGGGCCGTGGTCTCATCTGAGGCTCGACTGGGGAAGGATCTGGTTCTGAGCTCATATGGTTATTGGCAGAGGCCCTTTACTAGTGGGCTGTAGAACTGAGGGTCTCAGTTCCTTGTTGCCTACTGAGACCACACTTGGTTC
This sequence comes from Cnephaeus nilssonii, assembly GCF_951640355.1. NCBI lineage: Eukaryota > Metazoa > Chordata > Mammalia > Chiroptera > Vespertilionidae > Cnephaeus > Cnephaeus nilssonii. The sequence goes on along the minus strand of NC_137093.1, from coordinate 22,686,158 downwards.
CTCTGTACATGACCTTCCCAACACAGCACTTACTTATTCCAAGCCAAGGAGTCTTCAAGCAAGATATGTTACAGTTTTATGTAACATTATCATAGAAGTGACATCATTCCATTATCATATTTATTGGTTAGAAGCCAGTCACAGGTTCTGCCCACACTCAAGGGGCGTGGGTTACACAAGTCATGAGTACCAGGAGGTGGGGTCCTATGGGAGCCATCTCAGAGTCTGTCTGTCCCAGAAGAGTTAACACAATTCAGATCACTCAGCTAGTTGTTTGTAGAGTTAGGATTTCACTTTAGTGGCTACCCTCTTAACATTAAGATGTCCCTTCGGCTGATGTCAGCTGTGAATTCCAAAGCAAAGTTGTTCCTGGGATATTTAACTTGAATGATGAAGCCTGGATCATTTGTTCATCTCTGGAGTTGCTGTGGGTCATCAGCACCCAAATCATTAAAACTGGAGTGGAAGTGAGGCAGTTCTTCAAAGGACTACTGAGGTATCAGTACCCCAGATGGCGAAGGGGTCCTGAGTGTGTCTCTCCTGATAGACACAGACCTCCACAGGCTGTTGTCTGATGGAGAGCACATTCTCAGATGGAGCTCAAGTGATCCACTGTGGCCTTGGGGAGAAACTCACACAGCTGCTCAGGGGTAAATGCTGTCTATCACAGGTCTCTCTCCTTGCGGTCACCCTTCACAAAAGAGGCTTCCTCGTCTGTCCTAACAGGGTATTGCTGCTGTGTTTTCATTTATCCACCAGTACTCACAGCCTCCAATTTGATGTTTGGAGCTCTTCAAACTCATGGGTCCTGAATAAGACTTATACTATGGACTCCCACGTGGCTGTCCTGCGTAGTTGTACGGCTTGTGTACTGCATAAGGAATGCCTCGCTGAGAGGGTGAGTGGTCATATACAAAGCCCACACATTGAGATTTTGTTGCCAATGGCAGTGAACGCACTCAGCGTCCCTCCCCTTTCTTTTAGTAAGAACACCACAGTTGTGTTTTGTTGGATTTAAGCCTTCATACCACTCATTGAGCCAGGGAAGGCTGTTTCTGCCTGAGCGAAGAGGCACCTTTTCCCACTTCCCATACGGAGACCCATCCAAGCTTGCAGCAGCCTTGATGACTCTTTTCTGGGTAGAGAGCCTTCTGCTGGCCTGGGGTCGTGACATAATCTGCCCAAGCTGACATTGAGAGCCAGCAACTCAGTTTTTAAACCCAACTGACAGCTGCCCAATTGTGGCGGAAATTCTCCTTTATCATGCAACCTAAACTCCTTTATCATGCTGCCCCTAAACTCCTAAGTCCATATGTAGAATCATTTAAGTAGAGAATGAGCAGCTCCAGCTGTCATATGCCTTTAAAATAAACCTTAACATTGACAGCCAAGGTTGGGCTTAATGCTGATTTTCAGTCATAAAGGCTGTGCTAGGGGAGTGAGTAGTGAAAAAATCACATTAAACATATGCAATCAACACCAGCTTTAGTCCAATTAAATTCAACCGATCACAGGTGGTTATATAGATTTTACACACACACACACACACACACACACAAGATGAGGTCCATGGGCCACTCACACTGAAATCATCTAGAATCTACACTAATAAAAGAGAAATATGCAAATTGACCATACATCTGTGACACCCACCAGCCAATCAGGAGTGAGTATGCAAATTAACCCAACAAAGATGGCAGGTTAATTTGCACACACAGGCACGAAGCAAAGACCGAAGGCTCCGGCCTGAGTGAAGACTGAAGACTGAAGACCACTGAAAACTAAAGGCTGAAGAGGCTTGGCTTTTCCGCTGCGGCCAGAGCGAAGGCCTGGGTCCCAGGTGCCAGAGGAAAACCGGTGCCGGCAGCCAGGGGAAGGAAGGCCTATTGCATGAATCTTCATGCAACGGGCCTCTAATTTTTAATAAAAATGTAGATTCTCTATCCCACCCGAGGGCTAAGACTCCAAGTATTTTAGGAGAGGGAGCCCAAGTATCTGAATTCTAGCAAATACCCAAGGCGGCTTTATGCCTACTGCCTTGTACCACTGCTGTGCAAGGCTCTGCCACATTCTGAGGGCTCCTGGCTTGCTGAGATGCACTGCTCTAGTATAGTGTTCATATTTTTTGACAAGGTCCAGGTGATTTTAACATGCAACCACATAAGATTCATGATGAACATGAAGGTAGACTTCAATTTGTTACTGTCCCAGACTCTTCTACCAAATGAGCTTCTCCCGGGCAGATACCATGTCTGATTCATGTCATTTCTCCAGTGTTCAGTAAACGTTGAATAAAAGAATGAATATGTGATTTAAGTGATAAAATGGCAGCCAGGGCTTATATTTGTTAAAATAGACCAGGTGGTAGATTAAAGATGGCTACAGACTCTTCACCATGCCTCCCATGGAGAACTGGAGTCCAATCCTCTTCCCCTTGAGTCTGGACTGGTTCTGTGACTTGCTTGACCAATAGAATGTGGTGAAAGGGATGCTGTGTGGTTTCTGAGGCCAGGTTCTGGAAAGCCTGTAGTTTCTGCCTGGGTCTCTTGGAATGTTCACTCTTAGACCAATATAGCCCCAGTGCGCTCCTATTCGACTTCTGACAATAACTCCCTGCCAGTACTAACTCTAGCCATCCTGACCTGTCAAGCTTAAACGAACCTGCACATGAATGCAGCCACCCAGGGACCAGCTGACACCAGGTGAAGCATACTAGTAAGAACCACCCAGGTAACCTACAGGACAGTGAAAGATAATACAGTATTTTAAGCCACCGCATTTGGGGTATTAAGCACCACGAGACGACAGACAGACGACCAGGACATTAGTACTTGGAAACATTTAGATGATGAGGGAGACTCAGCAACTCCTTGCAGTCATTGCTGAGAGCTGCTCCTGGGAGGAGGGGGGTAGGTGTTGATTCCTCAGCACTTTCGGTTCTCCAATGAGACAGAGCAGGCTGGGTAGGCAGAGGAAGAATTCACACAAAGAATCGGACGAGTGGGTGGCTGGAAGTCAGTTGGCCAGCTGGATGCACAGAAATGATGGGTGGTGAGGGAGTATGGGGTGCAGGGGGCACACCAGCATCTACTGTACCCTGACTGGGGAAGCACTACTCCGTTCTGGATAGTTGTAGACATGCAGAAACATGGCTAAGACTTATCAAATCTTGTGGCCTCAAGTAGTTTGGATCTAGACATGAAATTTTATGATTTTTGAAAGTTGGCAATTCATTCATTTTTTAAAAAATCTGTGCACCCAAATCATGCAAGCCAAACAAAAACACGTGTGTGGAGCAGGTATCTCGATCAGTACAAGATGGAATGGAGAGAGCACTGAGCCACATGTAATATTTCTTAGAGTGGGAAGATGTGGCAAGACAGAAGGAAGTGGGTCATGAACTTAACTTTAAATGACAGATTTAGATGGAAGTGGCTTTCAGGCCAGGGAAGCCACATGGATGAGGGCCCAGGAGGTGGCGAAGTTTGTAGGACTGCAGGGAAAGTGGCTGGTTAATAGCGGAGGCTAGTCAATATGAGGGGAAATAACATTAATCTTACCTGTAGAAACAAAGAGAGAAGAAGTGTGCTAATTGGCCACATTAACTGCATATGTAATTTTCACTTCTTCACTCTTAGGAGTCTGGTGGCAGGAAATAGAATGCTTATGTCTTGGCAAGAATCATGCACTGGAGATTATAGCCTCAGACGGAAAAACTACTGTGTTTATTGATTGGGATCCTGCCTGCTCTCTGTTGGCTAGGCTAATTACCTGAATGTGAAGCTTTGTCTTGATCTTTATCTATAAGTAAGCAAACTATGTTAAAATGATATCATTGTATTGAATTTCCCATACCCTACATTTCATAGACTGGGATCAGGTAAGGACTACATAGCCTACCCTCAAGCAAAATAATTTTACTTAGCCTAACCCCCTGGCTGAGTGACCTTGAGCAAGTTACTTAACCTCTCTGTGCTTCTGAACTGTCATCTGAAAAGGGGGGATGGTGATAGAACCTACTTTATCCCATGGCCGAGATTAATGAGATAAGACTTGTAAAGCCCTTAGCCCTGTGTCTGGTACAAGTCCTTGGTAAATCAACATTTATTGATTTTTAGCAGATCTTACCTTTGACAACTGAAGTCTAAGGAGAACTACCAATTCATGAATTTATCCCACTTTTGTGCCTGATACAGACACGAGTTACTGCTCACCTTTACTTCCAATCCACTTCCCAGAAGATCATGTAACCCAGAAGTGCGAACTGGCTCTTCCATTTCTCTCTATAACAATGGTTAGATATCATGAGACTAGTTAAGAGACTAGTTGATGTGGTCATGCAAGTCTAAACTAGGATGATGGTAAAAAGTTAATAGATTGAGACATATTTAAGCGGCATAAGCAGCAGGACATGGAGACTGAATGGAGAGGGGATGGGATGTCAAAAATGACTCTAGGGTGTTGGTAACTGGGTAGGTGGCAGATGGAGCAGTTTTGTGGGGAAGGGAGTATGTATAGTAGAGATGCTTACGTATTAGCTGTTTCTTCTTAACCAGGCCATACACCTTTATAAATGAAACTCAAGTAGCTCAATTGATCTTGCCAGTCCTTCTTACTGAAGTGGTAATTACTCCAGGAGGCGAGTTGGGCAAATTCTCATGAGAACATCCTCCTGGAGATGCCCCGTTTCCCGCACAAACTTCAAACTCAATACAGCACAATTTATTCAACGTCTGCTCTGTATCACTTTTGGTGCCCACTGGGTTAATTCAAGAAAACATGGTCCCCACCCTCTCGTATCTTCTCATCTAAGTGCGAATCCTCCTGTCCTCTGTGGGTGCCTGCACAAGAATAAGAATTAGCTAGTTCTGGTTAGCAAAATGCCCTGAAAATTCAGTGGCTTAAAATAGCCACCAGTTATTTAGCTTAAAGTTCTGCCATTGGCAATTTAGGCTGGGCTCAGCTAAGTTAGAGTTTCTTGCATCTATGTCCAGGATTCTCACATGTGAGGCCTCAGCTGGGGTAACTGTTTTGGAATGATATGATCTCTTTTCCTCTCATGGGCTAGCCCAGGCTGTTCACCTGGCAGCCGAGAACTTTCCCAGGGAGAATGCATGGAGGATATACAGTCTGTTGAGGCTTATAACTGTTACAGGATCGCTTCTGCTGTGTTCTATTGGCCAAAACTAATCACGAGGTCCGGTGCAGATTCCTGGAGGGCAGGGGGGAAACAGATAATAGGTCTGTTGCCACCATCTGGGATAATAGGTCTGTTGCCACCATCTGAAATTCAATACAATGATACCATTTTAACATAGTTTGCTTACTCCACCACTTGTTGGGAGTAACAGCTGGAATCGTATTGCCAAGGGTATCCCAAATAATGGCAACAGACCTATTATCTTTCCAAACCAAACAGGAGACTTATTGAGACCTGCCCTTACCCGTGAAATGATTCACTTTGTCCCCTTTGGCTACTGGGTCAGTCAATTTTTTCCATTTTCTGACTGAGGCCATCTTCTCCTTTTCACCCCACATCCCGCTCCAGGACGACAGCCCGGGATTCTCTGCACGATGTCAAAAAAATAAAATGTCAGTGGAGTTCACCGTGACCCTGCAGGCCAGTGCTCGCCCCCTCGCTTTCCCACCTCCTCCTCACAGTTGCCTTTGGCAGGGCTGGTCTGCGCTATTAATAAACCTTCCCCTCAGCACTTTCTCTGGAGGGAATGACATCAGATAGGCTCCATCTCTCTCCCGGCTTCACTCTTGTCCGGCTGGAGAGAAGGTCTCCCGACATGGAGATAAGAAATCCCAGACATCACTGCGGTGCAGGGGAAGCTCGGGGTTCCAACTTCCTTAGGAAAGGTCAAATCACTTCTCTTGCCGTGTTCGGAAATAGAAGGGCCAACCTGATGTGCTCTCTCAATGCCAATGGTCTTGACGTTCCTGATAAGCAGTCAGTGAAGGAAGAGAATGGCCCAGGAGGAGAGCCGACTTCTAAGCGCCAGTGGGAGAAGCAAAGCATTCTAATAACTCGTGTTAGAGGCTGCGTTTAATTTGATCCTGCATTAGGGTAATGGAATTACCACTGCTTTAAAAAAATATCCTGCCTTGTTGCATCGAATACAAGCAATGGTAATAGTTCCCCCTCAAGAGGCTTAGGAAAGAGGAAAGACCAGTTGCAAACTGGCCCTACCAGCCTTTCATTCATTTATTCTTTCATCACGTGTCTACTGAGTGGCCACTTTGTGCCAGAAACTGGCATAGGGGATGCAGGAGAGGCAAACAGACAGCATTCTGCTCTTAAGGAACTCACAGTCTAACCAGAGAGCATGGCACACCAACAGACAACAGCGATAGGGAGTGATGGATGCTACTCCAGGAAGTGCAGGGTGTTAAGGTAGCATCTCCAGGGGAGGATCTAGAGAACATCATCTCCTGAGTTCCTCCCTCAAGCAGTAGAGGCTCCAGGGAGTTATGGGTGAGGCCTAGAGTGTTCTTTCTTATAACCTTGGTACCTGGTTCTTAGCGGAGGTTCATTCTATTTGTCGGTGAACTTAGTGGTATGAATCCTATATTCTCGCACCATGGGACCCCCAGTTCTTCTTCAGTCTCTGCATTCTTACACCCGTGTGCCTTAGCAAATACCGTCTGGAATCCTGTTCTCACCCTTTAGCACTTAGAAAACTGTTATGTGCCCATCCAGTCCCAAACCAAATGCCCTCTTTTCTGCAAAGTCTTTTCTCCTCTGCTAAGTAGAACCCATCTTAGTCCTCTAAGACCCTTGTTTGGTCCCCAACTCAAAGGGCTATTTTATTGTGATTATCTGTTTTTGATGTGTTTCTGTCTCTTTCACCGGTTCCTGGGCTTTTTGGGAGCAGGGTCTGGATGGTAGGAATCTTTGTAACATCTGTGCCTGCCCCACAATAGCAACTTAATAAATGTTCATTGTGTGGATAAAAGACTGCATGTTATGGTTGGGACCACAGATGAGTGGATGGTGCTGTGTTAGTCAAGAGAATATTGGGCTTCCAGGACTGTAGGAAACATTTCCTCCAAATGGCTGAAGCAAACAGCCGAATTTACAGGGAGGCACTGCATACCTTTTGAGCCCAGGGTCTCCAGAAGGACTGGAAGAAGGAAATGGAAGGCTGTCAGGATCTGCAGGACAGGGCTGTCACTAGGGTGTGTGGGCACCAGGGCAAATGTTTTCTAGGGATTTCCTGCCTGTGTAAGGAACGTGAGTTGATCTAAATAAACGTGTGGACACCGTTCTGTGGACCAGTTGCATGCAGCATCATTAAAGAAATGAGGCCCCAGGGCCCAGGACCACCCCAATCTTTGGGTCATCTGGTCGACCTGACACATGGGATGAAGGATCCCTGCAGGGGAGGAGCAGAGACCGGAGCTGAAATGGGCCCTCATCTGGGCTTAGGGAGTCTTGCCTAGATGGCACGGCCAGACCCAGCAGGTTCCAGGCTCTAGAGAGGGGACTTAGAGAGTTTCCAGGAAAGCAAGAAGTCATTCTAAAGTGCGAACTTTCCTCAGGTGTGGATCATGGGCAGGGGTCCTGCTACCCAAGGTCTAAGGGGGGAGGGGTAGGAGGGAGGGAGGTGTCTCTGTTTCTTTGTCTCTATGTCTGCCACGTGCTTCCTGGGCCTCAACTTTGTTTTTCGGTTTCGTTCTCTCTCTCTCAACCTGTCGACAGACTGGCTTCCTGGAGGAAGACACCCCTTTTCTCCAGTGCAGCCTTGGCTGCCCAGCTTACACCACTGCCAACACACAGCACAGACGGGCCAGCAGCTCTCAATCTTAACTGCAACCTTCTGGGAAGGACAGTCTTATTGGTTCATCTGCTGTCAGGTCTATCTGCCTGGTCCAATCACCAGCGGCAGAGGGAGGAGCATAGTGCAGATAACAGAACAAACATGACTGCAGCTTTCAGAGGAGGGGGCTGGCGATAGGTGGGGAAAATGCTTTCCAAGTATTTACCATAGTTTGTCAGGAAAAGCAGGGCTTCACCCTGGACATTTCAACATCCAAAGCTTGTATTCTAGCTTTGAACACCACTCTTTGCAGACCCCCCCGAGGGGCTGACCAGGACCACATGATCCTGGTGACCAGTAGGGAGGCTTAAGAAGTGAGATCCACACAGTGGATTTCAAATATTTTCAGTTTATTCTTTGTAAATTGGGTTGCAGTCCCCAGAGAAAGTGGGAGCATTCTGCCTGCAGACAAGCCAACATGAACAGCAGGTCACCCTCTCAACACCCAGGTGCTGAGTGCATGCACATGCACGTTCATAAAAACGGGCAAATTACTGGGATGAAAGCAGGCTAATTGGGATACTGGGTCCCCTGGGTCTATTCAGGGCACTTGCTCACAAACTCTAACTGGGCAGCACTTGGGACTGCTCGGAACTGAACAGGTGCTGTCATTAGCCCAGAATCCCATCTCAGCAGGTTCATTCATGGGCCACCTGCTGCTCTGTCTGAATGTGCTGATGCAGCATAGAAGGAGTCCCAGGGTCAAGTGTGGAGTGGCTGAGCGAGCTGCGGGAGAAGGGATGATCCAGGGGGGAGGTGAGAATGGACTTTAACTATCTGAAGGGCTGTCATGTACAAGGGTCAGCAAAACTGGGAGTAGAGAGTGATGGTTACAAGAGAGCAGATTGAGTCTGTTACAAGAAATGTTTTCAAAAACCAAGTTTCTTATACCAATGGGATTAGGTGATTTTATAAAGTGGTGAGCTCCCTGAGCCTTCTAAGCATGGCAACAGAATGGAGCAGGATTGGTGATTCTATTTGTCCTACAGCTGAGAAAAGAATACCGAATTGTTCACCAATATTCATCAATATAGAAAGAAACCAGCCACAACAACAAAACAACCATGAGTGCCTTGGTATAACCTATCCAACAGTCATACTTTGTTCCGATCGCCTCTAGCGTCTGTGGCCCTGCACACTTGCCTCTCATGGTCTGTCTTTTTCTTTCACTCTTTCTTTTGCTTCATTCTCTACTCTCACACCTCTTTCAAAATCTGAGTAAGACGTCCTAGATCAGTTTGGATGAAGTTACCAGGGTTTCCCTGGAATCCTGGGAGGGTGGTAGGCGGGTAGAAGGGGGATGGTGGATGGTTGTGCTTAATGATTGTTTAGGACCATGGACAGCAACATATATTTGCATTTCTCCCAGCAACTGAGGTTAGGCTCCATCCAGGTTGTGTGCATTCACTGCATTCATTCATTCATTCATTCATTTGTCCATTCTCTCACATGGCGCGTGCACGCTGGAGATAGAGATGAGAGAGAGAGAGCGAGAGAGAGAGAGAGAGAGCGAGCGAGTGAGAGAGAGAGAGAGAGAGGAAGGGAGGATGGAAAACAATTACCTGGTGACTTCTGATTCTCAAAAGGTATAGTGGTTTCCCCCATCATTGAGATCCACAGGATTCCCCTTTAGCCATGGGGCAGACCCTCATGAGATGTGTATCTTGGCCACAGCCAGAAATGGGCTCAGTCTCTGTGAGTTACCAGATCGACGGTCTTAGTGGCAGCCCCCATCGCTTTGAGGAGGCAGATGTCAAGCAGCACCAATAAATTAGACCCCAGTGGTGCTTGCTTTACTGAATCACTCAGTTTAATGAATCTTTCCTTGACACACAAAATTCTACTTGCTCCATCAGCAAATGTGACCTGGTTGGTGTGAATAATTCAGTGTTTTGCAAGGGTTCTGACTCCCACTGAGAATGCAGCACTGGCAAAGATTGTTAACTAACCCTATGGAGCAGAACCGAGCTCTGGTTCACATCCGAGTCAGGAAACCCTTGGGAAAACAGTAAAAAGAGAATAAAAAAAAAGAAAAATACTTCCCCCAACTAACAAGAGAAACACTCTCCCTGCTTCCTCCCAACACACACACATCAGTGTGCAGCTCTTCTCTCCTCAAAGCCTTAAATCTAGTCTGGGGAGATTTTGGTCCAAAAGAAATTTCTAAAGATGAATTTCCAAACAAAGAATTTTAAGTGAAAAAGTCCAGTTCTGGATGAATGTGCTGGACATCTCTGCCCAGAATGGGATCTGGAAAAATGAGACAATCCTGACCACCCACAGCTCAAAGAAGGATTTTTCCCCCCCTTCTTTCTGTCCAGGTGTGTGATCTTGGGAAAGTCACTTCCTCTTCCTGGCACATTTATAAAACTAGAGTGTTGGAGTAGAGATCAGAAATCCTTAACCAGGAACTCTGGGTGGTCCATGTATGGCCAGTGAAGTTTCTGAAAAGCAGTTTTCCCTTATCCATGGGGGGTCCATTCCAAGACCCCAGAAGTTGCCTGAAACCATGGATAGTACTGAGCCCTATGTATACTCTGTTGTTTCCTATCCTATATAATAAAAAGCTAATATGCAAATTGACTGAACAGCAGAATGACAGGTCGCTATGACACGCACTGACCACCAGGGGGCAGATGCTCAATGCAGGAGCTGCCCCCTGGTGGTCAGTGCGCTCCCACAGGGGGAACGCCACTCAGCCAGAAGCCCTGAGCCGGGCTCACTGCTGGCAAGTGAAGCGGTGGTGGCAGGAGCCTCTCCCATGAGGAGTGGGCCTAAGCCATCAGTCGGACATCCACTGAGGGCTCCCGGACTGCAAGAGGGCACAGGCCGGGCTGAGGGACCCTCCCATGAGTGCACGAATTTCGTGCACTGGGCCTCTAGTACATGTATAAGTATGGTAAAGTTTAATATATAAAGTAGGCCCAGTAAGAGATTAACAACAAAAACTAATAATAAAATAGGAAATTATAACAATATACTGAATTCAAAGTTATGCGAATGGCTTTGGGGCCATTAGGAAACAAGATAAAGGCTAGTTAACACAAACGCTACAATACCAAAACAGTCCACCTGATAACCCAGAAGGCTATGAAGTGACTAACAGGCGGGGAGCATGTACAGTGTAGAGAAGCTGGACAAAGAAATGATGCACATCCTGGGAGGCATGGAGCAGCATGGAGTGAGATTTCATCGCCCTACTCAGAATGGGGAGCTGTTTAAAACTTATAAATTGTTTATTTCTGGAATTTTCCATTTTGGGGGCTGCAGTTGATTGCAGGTAATTGAAACCCTGGGAAGTGAAACTGTGGATGGAGGGGAGAGGGATACAACACTGTGCAAAATTCTGTTCACGTGTACATTTGGGGAAGGGGAGAAGCTTTAGAGCTTCCATCAGGTTCTCAAAAGTGTCCCTGGCTCCGAAGCTGGAAAACCCCTGGGTGAGACAGTTGCCGAGTCTCAATGCAGCCCTAAATCAGGCCATGATGTCTCTGTGAGTCTAAAGAGTTACGTCTCTATGCCTGGACTGCTCAGTACTTCCATCTTTCAAACTTAAGAGCCAAATTAGGGGGTCAACCGCCGGATGCAGCAAGTGTGTGTTCGTGTGTGGCTTCTATCAGGGGGAGATGTCCATTTTACTTATCCCACAAATATTTATTGGGTCCTCCTGTGTGCTGGGCCCTCTGCTACCCTCCGCCCTCTTGGAGCTCACAGCCTAGGAGGCAGACGATGGACAAACACTAACAAACAACGCCGATTACACAGTGTGGCAAGAGCTCTGAAGGGTCACGAAGAGTTTTGGTGACAAATTGTAAGAAGTGACCTGTGTTTTCTTCACTGTCACATCCCATGTAGCCAATGAGTGGCGGCCTCCAAACTAGTGTACCTCTCCCGAGTCCCACTGCTGCCACCCTAGTCCAAGCCCCCATCACCTCATGCCTGAGACCCTCTTCTCTTTGTTTCCATTCTTGCCCGTCAGCTGAAATGGAGAGACCGCTGGAGGAGAGGATAGCATGAGGAGGGTCCAATCTTGTGCTACATTAGATATAAAATCAAAGAGCACAATTCCTGACCCTCAGGCTCTCAAGGGAAAGGAATGGGAGGAGGGGTGCTGCAAGGGCTCCAGGTACGTGAGGCACAGTGGTCCAAAAAGCATTCCCCTCCAAAGGTGAGGATTTTGAAGGACAATACTCACTTGGATGTATAACTTATATCATGGGGGGGGGGGAATAACACCCTTCATTTCGCATCACACCTGGTGGTGTTGCACAAAACAAAGCATAATAGAAGCATTGCGCACTCATGGCTGAGACGGGTAATGCTCAGCCTACAACAGGATTCACAACAGTCTAAATAAAGCAAACAAGCCAAATCCAAACCCACAAACCAAATTAGGGGTGATTACACCCATTTTTGTTTCAGAAGCACGCTTTGATTCACAAAGGGCTGTCTTTAAGCGGCGTCCTTGGAGTGTTTACAGATCTGTTGCTGCTTGCTGGGGAGTGCTGCAGATGGGAAGGGAAACCTAACACAAAAGCTGTGCAATCCCTGGCCAGTTGCAGACCATTCTAAAGAACGGGTGATGTGATTGAAAGCCATACATTGGGAGGAATCTACCCATGATGTCAAGAGGTAGGGCCTCACAAAGCTGACACTGCCCTTTTACTAGCGTGTTTTTTCTTAAAGTACCTTCTCATGTTGTCTTTTTCATTCATTCATTCATTCATTCATTCAATTATTTATTTACTCACTTCTGCCTTTCCTTAGATTGCTCTCTCCACATTGTCTAAATGGTGATCTCCTCCTCAGCCTTCAAGGTCCAGATCCCACTGGGCAATGAGGTGTAAGGCAAGTGTGCCTGGTGGGGGGATTCTGCGAAAAGGTGTCCTTTCTGGATAAAAGTTGTTGCCCCATGAGAAACGTCTCTTCCTGACTTTGGATGCAGTTCTGGGAAGCCAAGCTGTCTCAAGCAGGAGCCGCCATCCTGGGGCCACCGGAGGGTGGTAGCATAAGAGAATGGAAAGCATCCCGGGGCCCTGATGACTCCATTGTGCCTTTGGGCTAAGCAGCCTGGGCCCACTTAACACAGGGATTTGTTCTCTGAATTGGGTCTCTCCCTGGAAAGGGAGGTTTAGGTGTCTGCGGGAGGATTGGTGAAGGGATTTTTGAGAGCTTCCTAAGACTTGGAAAATCATCCACTTATTTGACAAAAGCCCATGGCCTTATGTGAATGGATTTCCTGTAGAGACAATGCTCAGACTTCCTTTTTAGATTAATTCAAGTTGCGACAGTATTCCCAACCGAGGTGAGCGTTAAAACTAGAATTCATCAGAGAGGGTGGTCAGGATCAGCAGTGTCCTCTGTACATGGCTTAGCAGACTTCCTGGTACAACTGAAGAATGTGCTTCCCAGTGCCTTGCCATGTGACTAACTAGCCAATGAGGTGCAAGCTGAAATGGTGCCTGTCTTTTCTGCCCTAAGGTATTTGAGGGCCAGTGTGCCACCTCCACGCTCTCTTCCCCTGCTGCCTCAACCTTCAGAGCTGTGCATATTCGATGGCATAGTTATAAGATGGCACCAGGCATTCAGTTTGGGGAAAAAGAAGTTCTGTGTTAAGCTACTAGTTTAGGGTTATTTTGTTACCATGTAGCTTATTGTGACTAATCCACAGAGTAACATAGGTGGGCAATGTAAACAAGCATGAAGGAGGACAGGAACACATCTCTGGAGTTCCATGAACATCATTGGACCTCTGCTGGCCCCACCTCATAACCCAGTCTTGCAGGGAACTTCCAGTCTTGCACCAATGACTTCCAACCTAGCTTCACGCAGACTGATAGCTAGAGTGTCCAGAAGGGGCAGATGAGAGGAAACACTCGGAGAGCAATGAACAGGGAGAACCTTCACTCCACACAATCATATTGACAGATGTGGAGAACTCGAGGAAACCATCAAATCTCTGTCTGTGCGGGGCTGTGCACTTTTCTGCTTCAGGTCACTGTCTCCAAAATTTCCGTATCCTTCCCATGGAAGACAATTTTCATTTTTCCAATCAGGCCAGTGCTGTCTTTCCATCAATGACAAATGTATTACCACTCAACGATAATCCTGTTTGTGACTTTTGTTTCCAGAATGATGTTTATTTTTCACAACTAAGTTTCCACAAGTAAATATTAAACCGCAGTATGTATCCTATATTTATAAAAGTGGAATTGTATTGTCCATGCAATTACAAAAAAAAAAAAAAAGCCTGCCTCTTTACTTACAACGTTATGAACATCTTTCCACGCCATTAAAACATTCTTCTACAGCATCCATTTTAATGCCTGCTTAGAATCCCAACATCTGGATAGAACCTCATTTATTTTACAGATCCCTTGCTGCTGGGCATTTAGGATGTTTCCAATTTTTCAGCACTGAAAAAATATCCTTGTAGCTAATCTTTGTTCATTGCTATTATTATTATTTTTTTTACAATAAATCCTTTGGATTTCTCCAAAGTGTGTGTAAAAAAAAAAAATTAAGGCTTCTGACCCATATTGGTAACTGGCCTTTTCTAGAAAATCTAAGAGGACTGTACTAGTCTACATGGGTGTAAAAGTGTCCCTTTCTCACTCCCCTGCATCACATCCTTGAAACGAGCAGGCAGAGACTGAGCAGGTGACAAGCTACTGCTCACCACAAATCTTCTTCATACCCTCTTTGTGTCTTATAATTAATGAGTGCTCGTAGCTGTTGTTGACTCTATTTTCTTTCCCTTACTCAAATGACCCCAAAGAGATGCATGAACAGGTCTCATAGTGTCTATGTTTGAATTCCTCTATTGGTTGCATCTTTTGACACTCTGGGGGCTTGGTTTCCTTATGGGTTTTATAATTTTTAAATGTGAGCTCATCTTCTGTGGAAATTTTTTTCCTTTGGGATTCCCAGGGTGTCAAGATTGAAGAAGCTCAATGGCAAAGCCTTGATATTTACATTTCTCCCAGGGAATCTTTTACCACCTATGGTCTGGGATTGGTCAACTCACTTGCATACCATGTGCTTAAGCAAGTGAGGAGAGCTTTCTAGCGTCCCTTACACGAGTGGAAAGCCCCTGAGGGTTCCCTGCTTTGGGTTTTACCAGCTCCCATCCTGTGGGTGCAGCTCCTCTCCAGGCATTGCTATGATGATTCTCTAGGTGTGTGCAGTTTTGATAGCACATGGACCATCAGGCTCATTTAGTTTGCTTGTCATTTCTGACACCGGGGATTCTCTTTTCCTTTATTTTTGTTTTTGATCCAAGCAATGTATTTGAAGCTTTTGATGTTATGCTGGATCCAGAATTGTGTGTTCAGAGTGCTGAGGAGGCTCTGATGTCAGCTCAGCTGCTATATTGGCTAGAAGTCTCTGAGCTCTTCCTACACTCTTGGAGCTGATTTGCGGCTCTTTGATGGCAGAGCAGTTGAAGCAACAATCACTGCAATTGTTAAGAAGTCAAGACAAGTAGAACACTTGAGACTACCTAGATTCATGTACCCATGGCTTATTTGCAAGAGTCAAAGCTGTATTATTGGGGGAAGAAGAGAAGCATTCTCAATGCCAAAGTCCTCAAGCTACTGAGTCAGCCTTTCCTTTTATCCACAACTCTATAAGCAAAAACAACAGTGAATATAGCAACCCGTTATGGAGTGCCAGGCGCTGCTATAAGCGTATTGCATAGATTAGCCCATTTAATCAGCACAAAACCCCTACGATACAGAAATTATTGATGAGCATCAATATTTGTATTTTTCATAGTAGCTCATGCAGACATAGTATTTGTATCTGATCACTTAAAGTCACAAGGATTTAGAAACTGTCTTCTGTGTAGCTTCCAGTCTTCTAGGCCATTATCTCTTAATCTATTTTGGGAGAGATATTCGGCTTTCCTTAGAAAATAATCCCATGCACACATGCACGTAGTTTTTTTGTTTTGTTTTGTTTTGTTTTGCGTAATAAGACTTTATGAATGCCCTGAAGGTCATCTCAGGACTTTTCACCTGGACCCCCTGCTCTACAAGCTTTGCCACGATACCTTTCCTCTGAAGACCCTGGATTTGGCTGGGTAGCATTATTATCCTGGATTTAGAGTCAGGTTATCTTAATCTCTTTAAGCCCCAGCCTCCTTGCCTGCAAGATGGGCTAATACATGAGTCTCAGGAGGACTTTAAGAATTTAATGAGACAAGGTGGAAAGGTTCCTAGCACATGTATGCCCAGTAGATAGTAATTACATTCTCTTCCTCCTTGGCAGGGAAGGAAGAAGCCTCTTGTGAATCAGAAACACACAGCTGTTAAGAGCCTCGCTCTGGTGGTGGACAGATGAGAACTGAATGCCAGTTCTGTCTTGTGTTCAGTTTTTTCATATACAGAATGGGAATAAACATGGAAAAACTTAGCACAGTGCCTGGCACCTGGCAAGAACTTTGATAAATTAATTTTAGATCACTTTGCTAATGATGATGCTACTAATACTGTCTGCTCTATGCCACCCCTTGCCTGGCTGGGTGAGGAACAGCAGGACTTATAGGATGAACTGAGCCCATGGGGTTTTTTTGTTTGTTTGTTTGTTTGTTTTAAATATATTTTATTGATTTTTTACAGAGAGGAAGGGAGAGGGATAGAGAGTTAGAAACATCGATGAGAGAGAAACATCGATCAGCTGCCTCCTGCACACCCCCTACTGGGGATGTGCCCTCAGCCAAGGTACATGCCCTTGACTGGAATCGAACCTGGGACCCTTCAGTCCGCAGGCCGACGCGCTCTCCATTGAGCCAAACCAGTCAGGGCGAGCCCATGGGTTTGATTCTAAGGAGGTTAGAATTCCCAGAGCTCCACTGGTCTACGGAAAAGTGTTGCCCCACGGGAACCACCTTGGCTAAAGACAATGTGATGCTCCTGAGATCCATGTCCCTTAGAGAGTTGTGCCAACTTTCTACTCCCACGCAAATCAGAGTAGAGAATGCAGTTCCTCGGGCATGAGAAATGGAACTGCTTTCCTCTGGGGACACCTGGGGACATGGAAAAAAAACCTGCCGACCCACGAGAGAGCATAAAGACCAATGAAATGAGGCCAATGCATAATGCACGCCAGTGCCTGCTTCCTCCCCAGCTTAATTCTATTTTGTTGCGCAATGATGGAATACAAATGCAGGATGGTGGGAGATGAGATTTGCGGCTCTATTTGATCAAATGCCCATCACTGTCGCTTCAACCCAAATGGGTCACTTCATAAACAGATAAATAAATCAGGCGTCAATGGGAAATGAAAAGTCACGGCCAAGAATGAAATGAGACAGAAAATCATTCCCAGCCATGATGTTCATCTGGGCTGGGGCGTTACACCCACGCTGTAGCAGGATCCCCGAAGTGGCTGATGGAGGATTATTATGGAGTGGAGATTCAACCTCGATAAGCCAGCTCTTATTAGGGGGCACCATCTACCTAAGCCAAGGTCATCCCAGGGACTGTGAACAGCCAGCAATGGACTCCCCACCATTAATGCGCCCTTTGTGGGATTATCTGGTCTGTGTGGGTAATAATTTTTTTAAAAATATATATATTTTATTGATTTTTTACAGAGAGGAAGAGAGAGGGATAGAGAGTTAGAAACATCGATGAGAGAGAATCATCGATCAGCTGCCTCTTGCACACCCCCTACTGGGGATGTGCCCGCAACCAAGGTACATGCCCTTGACCGGAATTGAACCTGGGACCTTTCAGTCCGCAGGCCGACGCTCTATCCACTGAGCCAAACCGGTTTTGGCAGTGTGGGTAATAATTTAAGAGGAATCATTAGCCTAATGATATTGGTTCTCTATAAACTGCTTAGTCTGTCTCAGGGAAAATGGATTTCATAAATCCAGGTGCAAAATTCTGGGTGACTCATGGAAAGCCCATCAGCAGGGTGGGGATGGGTCACTAGACAGTGAAACTCTCTCAGCTTGGTTAAGGGCCTTAAAAGTCTCTCCTTCGTTTTCCTGTACCTGCCAGCCCAGAAAGTTACTCAGATTGAAGGAGGTACTCAGGGTTGAAAAATACGGGCCAGAAAAAAGGTGTGTGAATTCTCCTGGCCTTGAGTTTTAGATCCCATACGTGACCTGCTGTGAAAATCCTGGCAAAATGGAGAAGGCAGCCTTCCCAGTGTAGGGAGTTCCTGCGCCACATAAATAATATCTTTACTCATTCAGAAAAGAACCAATGTCCTTTGAAAACAATTCAGCTTCAACATCTGCAACATGCCAGGCTGGGACGTAGCCTTGGACCAGGGTGCCAGGAAAGTCATAGAATTCTGGTGTGGGTGCCGCTGGGCTGATGGCTCATGCTCTGGACTCAGGACGTTGCACGCATCATACTGTGTTGAACTGATTTTAGTTCCCTTAAGTCCCCAATCCATTAAGATCTCAGACAGGCACCTAAGTGGTGTTTTCAGAGCAAGTCGTTACTTTCAAAAAAAAAAATCAAACATAACTGCTGTTTTTTTCTTGCTAAATAACCACCAACTACTCTATCCCTTAAAAGCAAGACGGATCATTATAGATATAACAGAGGACACACATAACAAGAAAAATACCCATGCACGACTGTACATAGATATTTTTCTATGGAATGATGAAATATTTCAGACACACAGAAAGCACAGCTAGTATAATGGGTACCTGTGTGCCTGCCACCCAGTAAAAAAAAACAACACCATATGGTCTTACCAATGCCACTCCTGCCCCTCTGACATTGGACCTGCCGGAGGGATCCAATCCAGAGGTAACCACGACCTTGAAGTTGATGCTTATTCTATCCATGAATGGCCTCTTGCTTTTACCCATATGTGTATATTCCTAAATAATGTATTGCAATGTTCTGCATGTTTTCCCATGTTATATGTACACCATGCATCCTTCCGCAGTTTTTGGTGTGCGTGTGTGGGGGGCAGCATTATGGTTTGGAGATTGATATCCACTGTAACATACTTAGTTCTGGCTCACTAATTTTACACTGCTGTGTAGTATTCCATTTAGAACCTGTTTCCCATTTACCGACTGGTGGGCATTGGGATCGCGTTCAGTCCTTCCCTATGACGTCTGCAGGCCTGAGGCGTGCCTGTGAGAGCAGTGGGCGCCCAGTGGCTGACCGCCTCTCCCCCGGCTGTTGGATGAAAGCTTTCAGGCCCTGTCACTCTCGCTGGCCGGAGACACTGCCTTCTTCTGCCAAAACCAATGGCCCTGGGGCCTCGGAGACTGGCTCAGGTGCTCCCGATGCCGTTTAACATCGCGGCCTCTGAAAGATGTGACCTGCAGGCGATGGAGGCTCAGGGTAGCCACTTGGCTGCATGGAGCACAGCCCTCGAGGAGCCCTTTCTGCACCCTCCTTCCCCCACTTTCTCAGACTTCCCTGCTCCAGGGCTGCAGGCGGCCCCTCCCGCAGGTCCATCGGCCAGACGGACAGGGCGGGGAGCCACTGCACAGACAGGCTGCACTGCACCCTGGGTCCAGATTGCAGTCCCATTTGGACGAACCCCAGAAGCTCTCCTTGGAGCTTCCTGTTGCCATAGTAACGCGAGACAAGGACATTAACATGGGTGCTTGGCTAGCCAAGAAAGCCAAGCTTTTAATGGCACTCCCCTCTTTTAAATAGATAAGAATTCCTAGGAGGGCTTTCGAGGGACATCAAAGGGTCTTTTTTTCAGGTGCTGAGAAAATGCCCTTTAAGAAATTCTCAAAGTGAGGGCAGCCCTAGTCAGAGAGACGGTGGTGGCTTTAGGGGGAGCTCAGGAGCCCGAGGACTAAGTTGAGGGCCACGGCAACTTTGTTCGTTTGTTAATAGCAGCTTTCTCGAGATATCCTTCGCATAGCACACACTTCATTCATTGCAAGAGGACAATTCCATGGCTTTCATTACACTCCCCGGATTGTGAAACCATCACCACAATCCATTTTAGGACATTTTCATCACCCCCCAAGAGAAATCCCCTACCCTTTAGCGATCATTCCCCGTGTCTCCAACACGGTCCTCCCTCGGCCGCTGGTGATCTATTTTCCGTCTGTTTGGATAGCCGCCGGGAACCAATTCCAGCATGTCATACTTATAAGAGCTTCACCAAAAGGTTGGTGAAGCTTGGGGAGCTCAACAAGGGTTGAGTCAAATGTACCGTATTTTCCGGCGTAGAAGACGACTTTTTAACCCAGGAAAACCTTCTATACGCCCAGTCGTCTTCTACGCCGGAAAGTACGGCGTAATTACCTGTTGGAACAGCTAAATGGCACTTCCCCCAAACCTGAATAGGATTGTCTGCTGCCAGACAGCTCAGGGCATTCTATTGCCTCCTGTTGGCCAGACACCTGAACAGCTGTAGGCTATTCCCCAAACTGACAATGCTTCTGTCAATTCTACCCTTTGAAACCTTACCCTTGAAGTGTATATCTCCACCTTGCCTTAGGACACATTGTGTTAACAAAAGCAAGGGTCCTAGACAAGGAGGTAGTCTTTTAGCTCCTTCAGCTGAAGATCCTCTGACCCCCAATGCTATCTTTCAAAACTATCTTTCGTCTCCAGACTCCTTAATCATCTACCCATCAGCCCCTTTCTCCAGATTGCTGAACCCTTTGTAAGGCTGGGACAAGAACCCCGGCAGATAGCTCTGTTCTGGGCATTTCCTAGGCATGGACTCATACAAGAGCTGGTCTTTTGTGACTGGCAATTCTTTCAGCATTTTCAGCCTCTGCCTCCTTAAGGTTCTCCATGGCTTCTCTGACAGACAACAGCTGGAAATGGAGAGGAGGGAGCAGGCTCCTTCAAGGCCTCTGAGCTGGCCCTCCCTGTCCCACCTCCAGACCTTCCAGCTGCTCTGAGACGGTAGTGGGAGAGTGGCCCCGTGGAGCACGGCTGGACACGTGTCACGCCCAGCATGGCCGGCATGCTTTCCACGGAGGTGGGGGTGGGAGGATGCTGAGCACAAACAGCCAGGGCCCCCCCAGTGCCAGCACCACATCACACGCTAAGACGATCGCATTGGTACAGACCCTTTCCTTTTCTTTTTGTGAGATTCACTGAAAAGCCGCCTCTTTTACCTCATGAAGATTTTGTTCCTCTGAAGCTCTAATCTGGGTCAGTTTCCTGTTTTTCCGCCATAAAAAAATGCATGTAGAAACGATCTCACTTTTCACCTCTGCTAGTCTAGGTATTTTCCTTGTTTATTATTATTATTATTATTATTATTATTATTATTATTATTAATTCTCACCTGAGGATATGTTTATTGATTTTAGAGAGAGAGGACAAGGGAGGAAGAGAGAGAAAGAGAGAGAGAGAGAAACATTGATGTGAGAGAGAAACGTTGATTGGTGGCCTCCTGTACAAACTCCAATGGGGGATTGAACCCACAACCTAGGCATGCTTTGGGAAACACGGAGAGAATTCACCGAGGGTGGTGAGCTTGGCTCCTGGCCCAGGGTGAGCATTTGATGAAGGCTTGCTGTTATGTTTGGCCTGAGCAGTCAGAGGAATGTGGGGTTCCCAGGATGGAGGACCACCCCCACCCCTCACCCCTCGAGCAGCCGTCCCCACCCCTTTGGGGCCAGGGAGCCAGGGACATCTTTTGGCTACTTCTGAGCGCTCGGGCCAGATGGCTGGACAGATCTGAACCTTGACCGCTGGAGAGAAGCTGTGGGGTCTGGAGAGAGATGTTCCCTGTCCACAGAGGCTCAGGGCACGCAGGGCCCGATCAGGCCTTGGCTGTTATTTATGGGTCCGGCAGGCGTTCCTGTGCCAGTGATGGCAGGCGTGCGGGCAGCCAGATGTCTGCGTGGATGCTCTGCCCGCGCTGAGCTCCGGGGAACACAACGCCCGCTGTTGGCGGACTTGCCCAGAGCCTGTACCGGCCGCGTTTTTGTTCTTGTTTAGCTATTACATTAAGTCTCCTGTGATTACAGAGCCGACAGCTGGTGAGGATTTGCATATGGCATGAAATTAAGTTAGTTCGTTTTAATGTCTAAACGGAGCGGGGCGCGATTTGTCTGGTGAAAACTCCGTCTCCCTTAGCTTCGTGTGCACATCTGCTTTGGGCACTGGCTTCTAATGTCTTCAAGTCTGATTCTCCCCGCTTCACCCAGAGAGGACGGGATCCATGCCCCCCCCCCCTCCCTTCACCCCCACGAGAAATCCAGGAGGGATTTTGCACTTGGAGCTGAGAATGCTCTCTTTTAGGTTTTAGGAGGAATTAAGACTCAAGGTTCTGCTGTGAAAGGACCAGTGCCCCTGTCTCCAGCTTTGTTGTGTCTTTTTCTTTTGCTGTGTTGCCTTGGGCAAGTCACTGTCCCTCTCTGGGCCTCAAATTGCAAAACTGTCAAACGAGGACTTGGAGGTTGGTAAGCGCTCATCTATTGGGGTGTTGTTGACATCCGGAGTGGGGCAGTTTTCCGGTGAGTGGGCCTGGGTGAGGTGCTGTGTAGTGTTTAGCATCCCTGGCCCTTGGGCATCGTATGCCAGCATCCTCCTCACCCCCCAGTCGCTGCCAACCAAATAGCACCTCCTCACACTTCTGAATGCCTCTGTAGTGTCACCGTCAGGGATAATAATAATAAAAATGCTCCAGCTCCCTGCCTCGGGCCTGGTCGCCTCTAACATGGGACCCGCACCGTCCCCAGCGCTCCCTAGGGAACTGAGCAAAGGCTGCCCTGTGTGTGACTGTACCTACTGGTTTGTCACAGGAACATTCAACAGATCATTTTGACAGTCTTACCCTGGGACCTGCTTCTGGAGAACCCAACCCAAGGCAGCCTCCAGGGGGCGGTATAACCCAGAGTGATTATGACCTCTGAACCAGATGATCTCACTGATGGGACTCATTCGTTCAACACATCTTTGGTGTCTAACATGCTGGGATGTCCCGGGAAAAGTGTTGTCCAAGTCCTGTGTGACCTTGGGCAAGGCTCTCAGCCTCTCTGAGCCCCAATCATTTCGTTTGAGAAATGGAGGCAAAGATTTGTCCCTCCACCCCGGGGGGCTTGTAAATTGGAAAATAGTACACAATGTAAGGTGTTCAGTTTTCTCTGGGTTGGGGATTTACTTATGTCGGGTCTTTTCCAACCTTTTATTTTATTATTATTATTTTAAAATGTATATATATATATATATATTTTTTTTAAAAATATATTTTATTGATTTTTTTTTTTTTTTTTTACAGAGAGGAAGAGAGAGGGATAGAGAGTTAGAAACATCAATGAGAGAGAAACATCGATCAGCTGCCTCTTGCACACCCCCTACTGGGGATGTGCCCGCAACCAAGGTACATGCCCTTGACCGGAATCGAACCTGGGACCTTTCAGTCCGCAGGCCGACGCTCTATCCACTGAGCCAAACCGGTTTTGGCTAAAATGTATATTTTTATTGATTTCAGAGAGGAAGGGAGAGGGAGAGATAGAAACATCAGTGACGAGAGAGAATCACCCACTGGCTGCCTCCTGCACGCCCCTCACTGGGGATGGAGCCTGAAACCGGGGCGTGTGCTCTGACCAGGAATCGAACTGTGACCTCCTGGTTCGTAGGTCGACGCTCCATCACGGAGCCACGGTGGCCGGGCTTTTTCTACATTTTCAATGGAACGGGACTGTGTATTGTATAAGCCAGCTATGACAAAACACCAAGGACCGAGGGGCTTAAAGAGCAGAAATGCATGTACTCACAGTTCTGGAGACGGGGAACCCAAGATCGACAGCGCTGATTGCTGGTGCGGCCTCTCTCCTCGGTTTGCAGGCGGCACCTTCTGTCCTGACGTGGCCTTTCCTCTGGGCACACAGCAGAAGGGAGGGAGAGGGGAGGGAGAGTGAGGTCTTTTTCTTCTTTAAGGACACTAGTCCTATCTGATTAGGGCCCTACCCTGATGACCTCATTTAACCTTAATGACCCCCTTAAAGGTATCTTCTCCAAATCCAGCCACAATGGGGTTTATCGTTTCAACATATGAATTTGGGGAGACATAAGCCCATTGTATGTATATAAAATGCTTGCATAATGTATAGCAGATGCTCCCTAAATGCTCATTTCTCCCCCCCCCCCTACTTCTTCTTCCCCTCACCCTCCCTCCCTTCTCTTCCTTCCAACCGGTGTTACATCCCAGACCCTGCTCTGGGCCAGGGAGAAACTGCAAGACAGACACAGCCCCAGCCTTTCATTTGCTCTGAAAACACCTGACCTCTCACCCATGGGGTGGCAGAGTCATGGCGCTCAAGACTGGGTTCGAGATCCCGAACACGCGGTGTTTGAAATAAGAGCTGGTACACTCGGGCCCACAGGCAGGTGGGCCCCAGAATGTGGTTCAATTAAAAAAAAAAATAGTGCCTACCCTGAAAATACGATTTCACTTCAAAACGCCTATTTGCAGCTTCTCTTGAAATAATTAGTAGAGCCTCAGCCCTGGGCCTGCATCACTGGGAGGCCTTTGCTGGCTTGAGCTGCACGGCGGCCGAGCCACCCCAGGGAGACA
Source organism: Cnephaeus nilssonii (assembly GCF_951640355.1). Taxonomy (NCBI): domain Eukaryota; kingdom Metazoa; phylum Chordata; class Mammalia; order Chiroptera; family Vespertilionidae; genus Cnephaeus; species Cnephaeus nilssonii. The sequence continues at coordinate 22,661,838 of NC_137093.1, read as the reverse complement.
GGGAGCGTGGTTTGGTTCATTCCTCCCCTGCCTGGTCCGGTTCAGTAATTATTACCTGCCCGTCCCTGTAGGTATTAAGATTTGCAACCGCTGGTTTAAATAACTGTCACAGAACTTCAGGAGAGCCTGGCTTTGGGCCCTGACTTTCCCCAAATGGACAATGGGGTCAGTAGGCTTCTGTTTTTCTATTCTTTCTTCATGGGCTTTACAGCTCCTTGAATGTGGTTGGGTTTGGGGTGCACGGGGGCTGGTGGGAATTGGGGACCAGTATTGTGGTAGCCTGGTTGCATCAATGGTCCCAGTTAATACCCTACCTGTACCCATATACCCTCTGTCCTATAACTCCTGGCCCCTCCTCCTCTGGGCTTGACCATGTGACTTTCTTTGGCCAATGGGATATTAGCAACAATGCAAGCAGAGGCTGGAAAAAGTGCTTGCCTATTTCCACTTGCTCTCTTGGACTTCAGCAGTCAGCATGTTTTCCTGGGTTAGCCAGAAAACGTGCCCAGGCCCGAACATGGAAGACACATGCATGTGGGAGAGAGCCCGGTTGTCCCAACTAAGGCCATCAACCCAACAGCCAACAGCCAGCTGACTGTCAGACGTGTGGGTGGGCTCAGCTGAGGCCAGAAGACCTGCCGGCCAACCTGCGGATTTGCGAGCAGATATAAAAACAGGAGCTGGCTTAAGTCATTGAGTTTTGGGGATCATTCGTTACACGGCATTATTGTAGCAGTTGTAACTGATGCATTTACGTTCTATGCAGGCTCCCTTCCACCTTCCTTCCCAGTCTTCCTCCCTCCCTCTTCAACTGGTATTTATTGAGCATCTACTATGTGCCCTGGGTACAATGCTGAGGAAACTAGATATGGTCTTTGTCCTTAGGCTGTTTACAATATTGCTCTATTTCTATCACCCACCTTGAAAGATGGAACTTCAACAAGAAGGTGACAGTGCACGGGTAGAACACATTCTGCTCCAGGGTGACCTGGGATGGGTTTCTCTCCCATAGAGTGGTTCGCTGTAACTTCTCTCTTTCCCATTGTAATTGTTCCAGCAGCCCCTGCAAAGAGCACCCCTATAGAAACAGTTCTTCCCAGGAAAATAGAAATCTTTTTGAAAGGATGTCGATGAGGGGGCGGTTTTCTTAAGTAATTTATGTAGAGAGTGAGTGATTCCCTGTATTGTTTTTATAAGGGAGGGCGAGTTTTATGGACTATACCGTTGGATGTATTATGATGCATTATGTTCTGGTCTGAGGTCTATGCAGACGAGCAGGGCATTTCTCTGAGTTCCGGGAAATATACCATAAATAAAAGTGGTGGTTTACGTCTTGGCTGGCCATTTTCTCTAATAATGTGAAGACATGTCAACACCCATTTCTTAAGGGCAAAATATGAGGTTCTCCCCACAAAGAAAGAGTAACTAGAGCTTGCTGGGTTCTTTAGACTCCCAGAGGAGCAGGGAGATGGTGGTGGTGGTGGTGGGGGGGATTGGGCAGGAGCCTGTGGCCTGGCCAGATTGTGGCCCTCAGGCTTCCAACAGACCCGAGTTCGGGTGACTTAGGGGGATTGGCACCATCTGACTCCCGGGCTCTTCCCACCTCCCTCCTCCCTTTGGGTGTCATTCCCAAAGACGTGCCAGCTCTGCAAATCCCCGCGAGAGTGGAGAGGCCGGTCATGGTCCCATTCCTCGCCTCAGTTTCCCCATCTGTAAAAGTTACCCAACGATGACTTACAACCTCCTCCGTTGCGTCACCACCAGAAAGCCCAGTGCCATTTCTTCTCTGAGTTTATGCTTCTGTAAGTACACCTCGGAGACAGAAGACAGTGAGGGACGGGTCCCTAAGGGTGGCAGCTCAGACGGTGTGTTTGGGAGAGGAAGGCCATTTGGGTTCGGTGTGTGTCTGAGGGATGCTGTTGGATGCTCCTCGGATGGTGGGGAACTCTGAACCGGGCACGCGTCCTGGTCTGGCCATGCGCGGTGTGGCCTTGGGGAAGCCCAGTCCACGCTCTTGGCCTCAGTTTATTCCTCTGCGCAGTGTGGCGGCTCTCCCAGCTCTGACATCCTGGAATTGGTTGAAGCCACTCATGTCCTGGCCTATGTGTCGGGATGTGAGAGGGGGTTTCCCCGCAATCCCCTGTCTTCCCTTGGGGATAGGATCCAGAGTGTGAATCGGGGTTATTTTGATCGCCAGCCTTAAAAACTGAGTTCAAATGGGCTGGGCCAAAGGTCGTTTTCCTGGCTGAAAAATCCAGGCGCCGCCTTTAGGCATGGCTGGACCCAGGTGTCCTTTGCCTTACCAGTTTAGTAACCCTGATTGAAAGGGAGAACCTTTCCCCCAGAGGTCCTAGCCAAAGTCCCAGGGCTGAATGTCATTGGCTTAACTTGAGTCACATGCTCACGGCTGAGCCACTCCGATTGGCCAGATCTGGGTCATGCGCTCACCTTGGAGCTGGGGGCAAGGCCAGCCCCATCTAAAACCACCAACTGAGAAGGGCAGGGGTCCCTCAAAGGACAATGAGGCCCTGAAGGCAGAAGGATGGGGGATGGGCACCGAGAGACGGGCCACCGCCAGGGCCACGCTGGGATCTTATAGATGGAACCGTTGCCTTTTTCATTCCTGGAGTCCTGAATGGCAGAGCTAGGTGAAAGCTCAGGTACTATGCGGCTCAACACCTCCCAGGCCTGCATGTCACGGATGAGGAACCTGAGGCCACCTGCCCACAGTCCCTGAGTGTGAAACACCAGATCCTCCACAGTCTCAGAGGGTGGGAGGCCCCGGGCCAGCTGACCTCAGTATCTCTGGGTGGCTCACCCCCACTGCCCCCTGGGAGGATCTTTACCCCACACCGACCCTTCCAAGCCTGCAGCACCCTGGCATCCGGATCACCCACCACCCATCACTCACGTGTGGTCCCGAGCTCAGCAGCCTTGGCCCTGCGAGGAACTGGGTAGATATGCAGAATTCCGGGCCCGCATTGGACTTGCTGAATTGGGGTCTGCATGTGAGCAAGGTCCCCGGTGACTGTGTGCTGCAGGCCGAGGTTTGGGAAGCGCAGGTCTGCACCCCGGACCACGGGCTTCCAGGGTCTGTGAGCCCCTCCACTCTCGCATCTGGACCCCAGGCAACCCCGACAAGGGCTCTCTCCTCTTACGACCTTGCAGAACAGGAGGACATGGAAGATGGTGGATGCTCTAGAATGCTTTAGAGCAGTGGTTCTCAACCTTCCTAATGCCACGACCCTTTAATACAGTTCCTCATGTTGTGGTGACCCCAACCATAAAACTATTTTTGTTGCTACTTCATAACTGTAATTTTGCTACTGTTAATGAATCGTAACGTAAATATCTGTGTTTTCCGATGGTCCTTAGGCGACCCTGCTAGCGGTTCTCAACCTGTCACGACCCACAGGTTGAGAACCGCTGCTGTAGAGCCTAAGACCATCGGAAAACACAGATATTTACGTTACGATTCATTAACAGTAGCAAAATTACAGTTATGAAGTAGCAACAAAAATAGTTTTATGGTTGGGGGTCACCACAACATGAGAAACTGTATTAAAGGGTCGTGGCATTAGGAAGGTCTTCTTTGAACCTGACCTACCTCCTTCCCGAGTTGCCATCGTACTGGCCTTCCCGCCATCACGGCCGATGGTGTGAGAGGGGCTCAGGGGCCTGAGATCTGGGGCCGGTCCTGGAGCGTTGGTGAGCGGCATGTGTTGGAAAGGACACATTCTGGGTTTCGCTTTCCCATCCCACTAAATGAAGTGAGCAGCCCTGGCCGGGTGGCTCAGCTGGTTGGGACGTTGTCCCGTACACCAACAGATTGGGGGTTCAATCCCCGGCTGGGGCTCGGTCAGGAGGCAACTGATGGATGTCGCACAACCTATTATATCAATCCCTCTCTCTCTCCCTCTTCTTCTCTCTAAAAAATCAATAAAAATATATCCTTGGATGAGGATTAGTAAAAAAACCAACAAACAACGAAGTGAGCAATCCTTGCTTTGTTCTTCTCCTAGACCCAATGCCAAGGTTAAGTGAGGTCAAGGTCATGGATGTGGGTGACAAGGCTGAAGCAACATACAGCTCAGGACCCCATTCCTTCCCCTCGCGGAGTGTGTGAGGCCACTTCTGCGATCCTCCTCTCTCCTGTCCTCTCTGGACTGGGCTCCTCAGCGCCTGGCTGGGCGCATGGGGCCACCAGGAGCCCAGGCCATTAGGAAGAGCTGAGGAACATGAATGACATCGCTCCAGTCACCTCTAGGGGGCGCCGGACACAGCTTCTAACCCGGGGGCCCAGGAACCATTTCTGGGAAGCGGGAAGCCCTGCGGTGTTTTATCAAATGTTTATGGCTGTTGGTTTAGGGGGTGAGTTTACAAGGCCCCGCAGGCCGAGCGCTGGGAAATTAAATTCCTTGCATTGTGACTCAGCCCCAATCACGCCGCCAGCCCCGGGATTTATGGGCTGTAAAGTGTGGAGCACAGTGCAGGCCGGGCCTCGCTGCTGGCTTCCAGCCTGTGTCCTTGGCCAGAGGCCTCCTCCCAGAGCCTGGGGCTCATCTGCCCGTGGGTTCAGGAAACACGGGGCTTGGAGCCGCCTGACGCCAGAGGAGGCACGGAGGGATGATTTCCTTGACTGTCCAGAGCAATCGAGGCCCTGCGGACACCTGCATTCCAGAACAGAAAGAGAGCGAATTTCTGGGGTTCCAAGACCGGGGGGGGGGGGGGGGGAGTGCCAGGGCCTAATGGGCTCTTAAAAGCGCTCTCCCGCGGTCTGAAGACTAACCCCGGCGGGTAGAGCGTAGGGGATGGTGGTACTGGGCTGTGTGTCCAGCCCGGACACAGCAAGGGACACAAAGAAATCAGAGCTCAACGACCACTCCGGAGACCCTGTAGCCGAGGCCTCAACAGTGGGCAGAGATGCTGAGATGACCAAGATCCTCAGAAGCCGGGGACATCAAGTCCCAGAGAGCTTCCCAGAGGAGGTGGCCCCGAAGGAAGGGCAGTGGTGGGCTTGCAGAGAAACGGGGAAGACAACGACATGAGGCGCCCCAAACATGAAAGCTCTTCATAGCATCGAGTGCCTACTCCATGGGCCTTTATTCTCCCACTCAATCCGCACACAACCTTATTTCTATCCCCGTTTTACAGACAGGGAGACTGAGGCTCAGCTAAGTCACACGCAGATGTTAACTGATGGAACTGGGATTGGCGCCTACCCGGTTAGCCCTGGCCTCTGGCTGTGGCTTTCAACCCCTGTTCCTGAGGAACTCAGGAATTCCAGGTCCTGGCTGCTAAGAAAAGAAAAGAAGAGAAAAGAAAAGAAAAGAAAAGAAAAGAAAAGAAAAGAAAAGAAAAGAAAAGAAAAGAAAAGAAGCCACCTTTTTCATCTCTTTCTTCCTGGCCAGGAAAATTGCCTCGGGGAGGAGGGATGAAGTAGGCACTGGCCAGGCCAGGAAAAGGTTTCTCCTGCCTCTTTATCAGATGACCGCGCTACTGGTGTGAAGACTTCATTCCACAATAACAAAATCAGGGGGCTTATCTCTTTATACAAAAAAAACCACACGGCCTTTTCACAATTCTAAGACCCATAAATGAGAACTTCAAATTAATCCGTGCTTAGGACTCACCGTTTTGCCATTCTTGGCGTGGATGCCAAGGGAAGTGGGAATAAACCATACGCCAAATCAGGGAAGGACTGTGTCCCTGCGTCTTTTTTTCCTCCTGACATAAACTGCGGTTGATGGAAATGGTCATTGGTCCTCCTTAGAGATTCTGTAGCCCCCAGACCTTTGTCACGACCTGGCCCAGGGGGGCTGTGGTGGTTGAATCCTGCAAGTGGGGACATGGAGCGGATGTCCTAGCGTGAGCAAGAAAGAAACCGTGATTGTTAGCAGCAGCAAACATTTTGGGATGGATTGTTACTGCATCTGACCATGGCCTCTGCCCGCTAGTTATTCCGGGTGGGAGGGAGCCAGGGGGCAGGAAGCCAGCAAGGAGACCTTTGAGAAAGTGATTTTCTTCCTTGAGGTGGGAGATGACGGTGGTTGGGCTGGAGTAGTCGTGTAGAGGTGGGAGAAAAGAATGGAGTCGGTTATGTGTTGGAGCTAAAGAGACCGTGACTTGTGAATGGACGTAAAGAATAAGGGAAAGAATTACTTATGGTTAAGCTTACCTGTCTCGTCCCTTGTATTGCTGTCAGACCATGAATTGGGCTGAAAGTTCTTCCCACAATCTCTTCTTGGAGAATAAATTCCATTCATCGTCTCCCAAGAAATGGTCTCTGTTTTCCTTTTTCAAAAAGAGCAAAGGAGAGTTCCCTCCAGAGAAGCCAGGGGCCTAGGCCTGCTTCCACCGCGGCCAAGGCGCCCTCTGCTGGCAGGATTGTGAACTCTAACGAACGTGACAGGTGCTGGTCAGCTGGCCTCTCAGCGGGCCATAGGGAAATAGGCTTTGGCTTGATTATATTACCTGGCTGTCCCCAAAGAGGTGAGAAAATAGACCTAAATCCCCCTGGCTTTGTGTTCTTCGCTCCTCCCCACTACTACACCCCTTGCCTAATTGGTGGTTCAATCAGAAGATGGCTATTTAGAACAGCGACTTCAAAAGTGGGTTAGCTGGGGAAAATCTTATCAGAAGGAGAATTGTGTTAGGAGGAGGAGGAGGAGGAGGAGGAGAGAGAGAGAGAGAGAGAGAGAGAGAGAGAGAGAGAGAGAGAGAGAGAGAGAGAGAGAGATGCAATTTAGCACTTACACTTTCATTAAAATGATCGTGTGCCTGGCTGGTGTGGCTCAGTGGTTGATTATTGACTTTGAACCAGTCAGAGTTCTATTCCCTGTCAGGCACATGCCCAGGTTTCGGGCTCAATCCCCAGTGTGGGGGGCGTGCAGGAGGTAGCCAATGGATGATTCTCTCTCATCATTGATGCTTCTATTTCTCTCTTCCTCGCCCTTCCTCTCTCTGAAATAAAAACATATTTAAAATAAAATAAAAACATTTTTTTAAAAAAGTAAAATAAAATTATTGTTCACCTTTGTAAAGGAACAGCACTGTCTCAATGGGGCACGGCGAGAGAAACCCTGCAGAGAATCCTGGGAACACATGTTCACACCTACATGTATTTCTAGATTTTTTTCCCTATATGTTGAAAATCATGATACCCCTGATTCTAACCCATCACCACAGAGTTCATTCTGCTTTTTGTTCTTCTCAGGTTTGGAACTCCCTTCTCCGATGGTGAGAAATCTGGCTGCCCTTATTCCAATGTGTTTAGTTTTCGATCAATGAAGCCATCCTCCTGTTACTGCTGTCATTTCTATCTTGCGTGGACGCTCTTGTCACGCTGCCTATGCTCTTACCCCACCGTGGCAGTTCCCTTATGTGGATAATACTGTCCTCATCCTGCTTGGACTCTGATGCCAATGATTACTGTTACTGCTGTTGTTATTATCATCTTGGTAGGTGAGTGGGGCAATGGAGGGGGTGCTTCTCTCACTTAGATAATCTGCTTGTATCCAGCCAAAGGGGCCCATCCTAGAGACTCACGGGTGTGCTTTTATATTCATAAGATGCTTCTCTTCAGCCCCCTCGAAGAGGTCAAAGCAATTAAAAATCCTTAATTAGTACCCAATGTTCAGCCATTGATGGCTGATTCTGAGTGCCGTGCCTTCATTCTCTTCCGCCTTCCCCCGCAGAAATCTAAGGGAGGGCAAGTACGGAGCAGCTGAAATGATCCCCCGCTCACTTTCTATAAAGAGGAAAATTAGCTGCTCTAATAATCATGAATATTAATGTATAGACAATTTCACTCAATTAAAGTGATGATCTATAATTTTGCCTCGGAGCTCTACGGAGGCCATGTCAGTGACTACCGAGTGGAGCTGGGTGCTTTGCAACGTTGGTGCATTTGGCTTAACTCTCTCACCTCCATCTGCTGGCTTCCATGCAGGTTGGGACCTTGAGCTCTTCCCTGACCAAATGTTCCGTGCTCCGAGTTTACGCTTTTTCCGTTTCTAGGGCCCAGGATACATCATTGTCATGGCAGGTTTATGATATTCTGCCCAACTCACACTGATTGTTTTTCCTGGAACCCCCTGCCCCCCACCCCCACCACTCCTCTAATGCCCAGGGTCCCTGGGAGGTGTACTCAGGGGTCATATTTGTTCAGTGACGTTCCTCTCTTCCTGGCCAGAGCTGATTGGCCAAACCAGGAGACCCTTGCCCCAGATGGGCCAGTGAGAGACTCTTCTCTGGGAATTTGGGATCGGGACCACAATGGACCGGTGTCAGAGGGATGACTTTAAGCAAAAGCATAAAACTCAGGAGCTGCAGGTGATTTCTTAGCCCTGCAGCTGGCATAGAGTACTTGCTCCGTAAATGTGAATTTTTGCTTTAGTTCCACTAAAAGACATCGTTCTCCATTGTTGAGCAGCACCGGCTGTTCATTCGTTAGCACACGGATTGGCTAGTTAATTCAGCCAACAGAGGACTGTGCATATGGTGGCCAGATGATTTGCCTCTCCCAGGAAGAAGTTGCCTCATAGAAGAGAACTCCCCGAATGTCGACCTCGGGCATGAGTATCTCATGCACTCTCCAGGGCCACCAGCCGACGTCCTTAGGGTAGGGGTTGGAGGTAGGACCCTGACCAGTGCTGGGGTGGTTTAGACAAACCTTAGAGTTGGGAGATGTGCGTTCTGGTTCCAATTTTCTGTTTAAACTTGGGAAATACACTGATTGGCCAGATTATTATGATCTCTGAACATATAATAATCTGGCCACTCAGTATATATATATATATATATATATATATATATATATATATATATATATATATATATATATATAATTCAGGCCCGGTGCATGAATTCGTGCATGGGTGGGGTCCGGCCAGCCTGGCCATGGGGAGGCAACATGGGCGGTTGGCCGGCCTGCCTGTTGGTCGAACTCCTGGTTGAGGGGACAATTTGCATATTAGCCTTTTATTATATAGGACAGTGATGGGCAACCTTTTGAGCTTGGTATGTCAAACTTCGCCAAAAAACTGAGCATAACTCGGGTAGTGTGTCACTTTGAGGAAAAAACTAACTCCAAGACTCTAGTCGCAAATGTTTCATCCTCAGGAGCAGCAAATGTTTCATCCTCGGCATGCGGCCACGTGTCATCAGAAATGGCTACGCGTGTCAGTGCTGACACGCATGTCATAGGTTCGCCATCACTGATATAGGATATACACTGTGTGGCCAGATTATTATGCGTCCAGAGATCATAATAATCTGGTCACTCAGTGTATACGTCCCCTCTACCAGCCCATTTTCCCACGGGAAAAATGTGGGTGTGACACACTGAGATCATTCAGCCTCAGGCCTTCATGTGCATCAGAATTCTTCGGGGTGATGTGTCACAGTGCACACCGGGGCTCCGCCCCTCAGATGTCGGAAGGAAAGGTGCCCCAAAACACACTTCGAGCAACTGTGAACTACATGACACTTGACATTTCCTCTCTGTGGTTCTGGCACTGTTACAGCCGGCACCGTCTCCACCTTTAGCACTCTGCCTTCTGTGGAAGTCGGGATGAAGGAGTCCCCTTGTGCAACCTTTCCCGCTGCAGGGAGCTTTCCATGGTGCTGAAGCCAGTTCCAGGGCTCTGCAGAAATCCGTGCCCCCCCACCCCCCCCCACCCCCGCCATCTTCCAAGTGGCTGTTCCTTCACAAAGGGAGAGCGAATCCACCGCTAGGTCTCCTCCACCTGCTCTGAAGTTGTTCCAGCCTTACCTCTGCTTGGCGTCGAAAAAAGAAAACCGCGTTCTTATTCCCACGCCACGCTGCCAGCGAGCTCGTTTCCATGACAGCGGAGAGAGGGAATAAAAGCCAGGCTCTCACCTACAGAGGAATTAAGGGCCGCCCTCTTGGAAAACAAACAATGACTGCAGGAGAGTGCTGGCAATGGAAGAGTGTCGGTTTTTTTCAATTCATCCAGCCACACAGGACGGGGCTTGGAAAAGGAGAAGGTGTGGGGGCAGGGGCACGGAGGGAGAGGGTGGTTTTGTAAGGGCGTTCATGGGGAGAGGGATACAGAGTAATGACCATGGCAGGGACAACATCTCACAAGTCCACCTCATTTTAAAATGTTCTGACAGCCACTTTAGACCCTCAATACGTCCTATGGGTTTTACTCAGGCGGAAACTTGGACTTCAAGTGGAGAAGAGATTCTCACAGCACCTTCTCGCTGGCTCTTTAGTGCGTGGGGCTTCTCATCCTTGGCCAGGACTTCCCCAAGCATTGACACACCGCCTCCTCCTCCTCCAAATCTGTTAGCCCCCCTCCCATTCCCTCCCATCCCTGATAACGGGTGCACCTGAGAGCTGGTCTTCGCTAGAGACCAACGGTGAATGGAAGGGCTGCTCGCTCTATTTCTGGAGGCAGCATTCTAACCTAAACTAGCGACTCCAGTGGCAAAGAACTGGCACTTTGTCGGATTAGGAAGGAGAAAAAAATGTGAGTACAGGTGCATCTCCCCATTCTGCTTATAGGAAGCGTTGCTCTCACATAATCCCGAGGGACTAGGTTCATGTTCTATATATTCTCAGAACCGCCCTGCGGTAAGAGCTGTTATTATCTACATGTTCCAGGTGAGGACCACGAGGCCCAGAGACGCTAGGTGACTTGCCCAAGTTCACACTGCTAGGAAGTGCCAGAGCTGGGATTGGAGCCCAGGTCACGGACACGCCAGTCGGACACAAGTGTCCAGCTGGACAAGAGCCGGAATAAGGCCCCTTCAGGCACCTTGCTTCTTGAAACCAAGGGCACTTTCAGGACTCGCGTGAATTTCAAAGTGGTTTCCTTAATCAGGAGGATTTTGAAACCTAGGAAGACATCTAGAGAGAAGGGAATGGGGGTTAGATGAACCCCGGAGGACTTCTTGGAGAAGGTGTCATCTGAGTTGAGATCTGAAGGGGAGAAGGAGCTGACTGTGCAGACTCCCGGGGGCTGAGAATTCCAGGGAGAGGGAACAGCAAGTGCCTAGGCCCTGGGGTGGGGTGGAGAGAGCAGGGGTTTTCCCAGCATTAGAAAGAAGGTCAGCGTTAGCGAGGGGAATGCTACAGGAGACAAGGTCTGAGGTGCAGACGGACCGTGTCTTGCCTCGTAGATCAGGGTGAGAAACAGGTTTGATTTCAAGGGCAGCCCGAGCTCATTCGCTGGAGGCTCCCAGGTGGGGAGGGACACACGATCCAACTTAGGTTTTAAAGAGAGGACTCGGGCTCTTCGGGGGGACGCCGGCGTGGGAACCAGGAGAGCAGCGAGGAGGCGGTGGCCTGGGATGGGGGCAGCCTTGGCTGAAAGAAAAGAGCTGGATTCCCAGTATATTTGGAAGGAATGGCTGATGAACGTGCTGACAGGTTGGATTGGGTTGAGGGTGACAGACTTGAACTTGTCTTGTCTCCAACTAGGCCCAATTCTATTTTAATATTAACCTTCCCATGATGATGAATATCACTGCGCCTCGGATTCCTGGGAGGGCCGGGGAAGTGAGCTGTAATAGAGACTCACACTGAAGGGAGGTCAGAGGCCTGGGTCAGCGCCCGTCTCTGCTACTGTCTGGTTAAGTGATGTTGGCTAAATCCCCCGCCCCCCCCCCCCAATCCCCTCTGCGCCGCCCCCTAGATACACAGGATCCCAGTGCCCAGGCAGAGGGAGGACACATGAACACCCAGCGTGTAGAAAGCAAGGAAACGGAAGTGTGTGTTAGGATTTCATCAGGAAAATGTCCCTCTCTCTCTCTCTCTTTTAAAAAAAATTTTTTTATTGATTTCAGAGAGGGAGAGAGGGATAGAAACATCAATGATGAGAGAGAATCATGGATCGGCTGCCTCCTGCACCCCCTACACTGGGGAGGAAGCCCACAACCTGGGCATGTGCCCTGATCGGGAATTGAACCGTGACCTCCTGGTTCATAGGTCGACACTCAATCACGGAGCCACACCGGTCGGGCAAAACGTCCCTCTCTTTGCTGGCTGCCCCCCCCCTCCTCTCTGCTGTCTCACTGTGGTTCAGAGGACACTTGGCTCCTCCGTGCGATGGCACCAAACAGGGCGATGGATGACACGTGGCTGCTCCAGTGAGAGGGAGAGGGTGAGTCCTTGGGCGCTGCCGGGACCTGCTGCTGTGACCTTCAGCTGTGGCAGGGAGAGTGATGTTCCCCCAGGCAGTGCTTCTGAAACTGGGGAAGGGCTGTTCGCTACTGGCAAAACCTCTTATAAAAAGGCTCCCTTGCCCTAACTGGCGTGACTCCGTGGATAAGAGCGTCGGCCTGTGGACTGAAAGGTCCCAGGTTCGATTCCGGTCAAGGGCATGTACCTTGGTTGCGAGCACATCCCCAGTAGGAGGTGTGCAGGAGGCAGCTTGGTCAATGTTTCTCTCTCATCGATGTTTCTAACTCTCTATCCCTCTCCCTTCCCCTCTGTAAAAAATCAGTAAAATATATATTTTTTAAAAAAGGCTCCCTTTCCCTTTTAAGTTGTTCACTGGCCTTCAACAGCTCTGCCTTGGCCTCCAGGATCACTCCTGTGCTTGGGGCGGTGGGGCAGGTGGAGGCGCGTGGACAGGGGTCTTCCCTCTTCCCACCTCTGGGCTGGTTGCCCCCTCCCCACCTTCCCTCGCTGGTCTAGACTTGTCCCAGCTCCTTCCCTATCTGTCCGTGTCACCCCGAGCCAAGGAGGACGCCCTGCCCTCCAAAGCGACAGTTCAATCAAATGAATGGCTGCAATGGAGCCATGTCAGGCACTCTCATGGACCAGCGGGTAGAATAACTTGGGGCTGGGCAGCAGTTCCGATTGATTGTTAAGCACTCCCTCCCACCCCCCCCCCCCCCGCCGCCAGTTTATAAAAGTTGTGCGTGCCCAATCCACATAACCCGTGAAAAACACAAAAGGGCACAAAGAAAATTAAATAACCAATTCCTCTGTGATTCCTCCAGTCAACAATTTCCCCTGGCAACACACACACACACACACACACACACACACACACACACACACACTCACACACTCTTACCCAAAATAGCCAACTTTGCATAGTCGTCTTAGTTCTTTCCATGTAGCAATATGTGGTGAGCATACACCCACAACTATAGATATGCTAACCCATGATTTATGTTTTTTCCCAAATGGAAAAATTTCAAACAACCTGATACAGGAGAAAAAAAAAAATGATCTGCTATCATCACAATCCTGAGGCTAACCGTGATCCCTTTCAGTATTCCCAGGCTTTCTTTCTGTGCACAGAGGCACTAGAATGCCATTCCTATGGAGTGTGGGCTTGCTATCTCCACCCACTCCCTCAGCATCTAGAAGGCTGTCTGGCATGTATTAGGTGCTCAATAAATATGGTTGAATAGATGACAAAATAAAAGATGCATATTTAATAAGGTGCCTCCAGTAGAGTTTAACCTGCCTAAGCCCCCCCGCAACCCCCCACCACCCTCCAAAGCTCAGAAAGCCCTCATTGAATACATGACATGCATTTTTGACTTTCCAGGGAGGAGACTGGCATTAACCTTTGAGAAACACCATCCCTTGATTCTGGGTGTGAGCGCTTGGCAGGCAGGAAATAAGAACAATATCTATGCACAGCCCTTGGGGAGGCTCTGAAACTAGAATGCCGAAGCTGCAGACGGAGATGTTAAGTATTCTAAAGAGAACCTACTGCAAACTGTGCGTGTTGGCGGAACGTGCCCCGCGGAGTTGGGAGAAAAAATCTGTTTCCAAACTCGGAGTCAGGTTGCTCAAACCCTGAATGTGCTTGCTTGCTCTTGAGAGATGGGGTGTGTCTTCTCACCCAAGCATCCGCTCCCTGGAGTTGGGAATCGAGGGCCAGAGCTGGTGGTATTAGGAGGTGGAGCCTTGGGGAGGTGGTTAGGTCTGAGGGTGGGGCCCTCATGAGTGGGATTAGTGCCCTTATAAAAGGGACCCCAGAGAGCTCCCTTGCACCTTTCTGCCCGATCCAATCAGACTGAGTTCTAGGACTTCTGAGAGATTAGTACATGCAGAGGAATTGTTTTTCTGCTGGGTCTCTAGTTGCTGGGATGTGAGTGAGAAGCAGCGGGGGTGGGGATGGGGGATACCTGATAGTGAAGCTAACACAGAGATAAAAGATAATAGAAACGAACCAGATCTTGATGCTGTCTTGGGACACCTGGATCAAGCCACACTTGAACTCCCAAGTTATGTCAGTCAGTGAATTGCCGTTAAGGCTGAGTCACGTTGAGTTGGGTTTCTGACACTTGCAAAGTCTCGCATCACATAGCCACGGAGGTGAAACCGTTTTGATGGATGGAGGGGAGGGCAGGGCTCTGGTGCCGTTGCCTATCCCAGAGGGTCAACGACCTGCAGCCCAAGGAGCTCGGCGTCCCAGACCACGCAGGCACTCTGCTGTCTCAGGCAGGAGACTTGGCCCATTCCCTTGTGTCCTTCAGTTTGCAACCTTGGCTGATGTCTCCAAGGGGAAGAGAGGGCGATGAGCGGCTCCGAATGGGGAAAAGGCAGAGACAGTGAGCGTGGAGGGAGAGTCCGTAGCACCAGAAGGAAGTTGGTTGATCCATCCGTCGTCACAGGGTCCTGGGGAGATGGGTGGAGCCCCACGGGTGGCTGGGGTGGGGAGGCGTTTGAAAGGGATGGGGAACACTGAAGGAATGTCTGGGGTACACTGAACCCTGAGGATATTGGGGCTTAGCCTCCACAGAGATTCCTGTGGCCAAACTTAAATGATCCTGTAGCGTTGGATGGTAGCACTCAGGTGAGGTCAAGGGATACTGAAGGCCAGAGATCTATTCTTTGCTTCCAGTGGGACCTTAGAGAGGTGGAAGGAACACCCCAAAATATGGGGATTGAGTTTCTCCCCAACTCCATAGGATGGGTGCTCAGATGAGCCCGGTATTCATTGCATCTTTGGTTCTGCAGGCTGGGCCTTTACACAGAGCAGTCATTGGCTGAATGCTCATTGGTGCCAGGCACTGTGATGCATATTTTAACTTACGGTATTGTCTTTGCCGCTTAAAGCGACCCCAGGATACGAGATATTATTATATTTCATCGATGAGGAAGTGGAGTCTCAGAGAGGTCAGGCTGCTCGCTGTCTTATCCACTTGGGTCTTAACCACTTCAGGGTCCATGGGCTGGACTTCCAAACCCCCAAATCGGCAGCTCTTTGCCTGAGGGCTCTCGCTGACCCCCAGGGTCCCCATGCCCAGCAGGCCAGACGTGCCAGGGAATGAATGCCTTTGGGAGAAGCCGTGGAATAATGGCTTTCAGGAGCTGGTGTCCTTGATGAGTCCCCACCGTTAGCCGGTTCAGCACTGGCTCCCAGGGGCTCTCCAGCTGAATGCATCTGCCTTGGTAGCTTTATGGATTCATATCCTGCGTTGGTTCCTCCTTCTTCCCAGCCCCCTGCTGGTGCTTCAAGAGGTCACCTTCTAAACCAGCTACTTGCACCTGGCCAGTGTGACTCCGTGTCTGAGCATCGGCCTATGAACCAGCAGGTCACGGTTTGATTCCCAGTCAGGACACATGCCCGGGGTGGTGGGCTCAATCTCCAGTGTGGGGCATGCAGGAGGCAGCCCATCAATGATTCTCTCTCATCATTGATGTCTCTCTCTCTCTCTCTCTCTCTCTCTCTCTCTCTCTCTCTCCCCCCCCCCCTTCCTCTCTGAAATCAATAAAAAAAAATCAGCTACTTGCACTAGAACCCTTGTCTCAGAGTAAGTCTCGAGGGATCTCACACTTGCCCTTGACAAGCAGTGAATGGAGGAGGTGGGATTTGAACCCCGGTCTGCCTCTCTCTGATGCCTGTGCACTTAGCTGCCGCCCTAGAGCGTCCTGCTAAGCTCACACACCAGCATTCCCGGTGTCTGCAAGGCCACCACGGTGCCCACGTCCTCTGCCACTCGACAAGCCTGCAGCCGTGACCCCGCTGGACCCGGGCACGTCGGGGTGTGTGTGTGTTGGGGGTTGGGGAGCAGATTCTGCAAAGCCCAGTCTTCTTTATGATGGAAGCAGCAGGGAGAGTGGCTCCGTAGGCCAGTCCCCGGCTGGAGCTCTGTCCTTGGGGGGAGGGAAGGAGAAGGGGGAGTCTGTGGCTGTGAGGAACGGGGCCCGCGTGCCCATGCTCATCACGCTAGTTAGCATGCTGCCCGAGTCCCGTGTCTGCGGGCTGGCCACCTCTCAGCCGGGCGATAAAGTAATTTAACGAGGGCTGTCTTCCAGGCCGGAGCTCCCGGAGATGGCTCCCCATTCATCACGGAGGAAAAGTCTGGATCCGCAGCCCCGCGGCTGCCAACCTCCTCGGGGCTGCAGGCCATTGATCTCCGGATGGTGAAGTGCTGCCGTGGGTAATGGAGTCAGAGCCCATCCGCTCCAGTGGCCGCGAAAGCGATTCTCCGCCCCGTCCTCGGCCCGATGCGAGTCCCCGGGCTCTGCGGCGTCTCGTCCTCGCCACGGAGTGCGAGCTGATGGACCCGGGAAGAGTCTGCTGCCCACAGACGCCTGCCTGCTCCGCTGCTTTGCCAAGATGTCACTCCACAGAGAAGGGACGGGGAGCGAAAGAAATAGGGTTCTGAGCACCATTGCACAATGGGTGGGGAGGGTACAAACGTGTGCCTGCACGCAGGGGCCTGCAAATGTTTTCTAGACAGGACCCGAGAGTACATAGTTTAGGCTTTGCAGGCTGTATGGTCTCCGTGGCAACTGCTCAGTCCTGCTGCTCTAACATAAAAGATACTATGTAGGTCAGAGAGTGTGGGTGTGTTCCAATAAAACTTTATTTATAAAAAACAGGGCTGGATTTGGCAGGCCGGCAGACCCTGGCCTATAGCATCCAATTTTTCCTTCCTGACAATACCCGATTTTCATTCCACCTTGCTTGTGCTCCCTGGAGACTGACTCCACCCCCAACCGTTGGGGAGGGGTTTTGATTGGCTGAGGCCCATCAGCCAACCAGGGTGGGCATGTGACCTAAGCCAGTCCCATCAGAAGGACTGTCAGGACCCTTGCTTAATGTTGGGAGGAGGATACTCTTCTTGTGTGGGTTTTCGAGCATGAGGTCTGGAACTTCCGCAACTATTTTGCTTTCATGAGGAAAGACTTTTTTTGTGGCTGAAATAAACCACAGGGAGGAAGGACCCAGAGAATTAGAAATGAAGAGTGGGCCCTGAGACTTTCCAGTTACATGTTACTGTTTTAAAACGTCAGTTTCACATACGTTTTATGTATTTGTAGCTGTAAGGCTCTTGATAGACTTTCATGTGGCTAAACATTGTGCCTTATGGATATCACCTAATTTAGTAATCACAACAATTCTGTTCAGAAGGCCTTCCGATCCCTATTTAAGAGAAACTAAGACATAAAAAGATTAAGTAGCCTAACATCACACAATATAGACACTGTCATGCGTGACGCAGAAACTATCCTTTCTATGACCAGTCTCAGAAGTCACACACCACCATTCATTTATTAAAAGCAAGGTATGGAGTCCAGCCCACATTATATTTAAAGCACCACCAAGACTGATTCTTGGGGGTCAGGTTTCCCCCCACTTTCATCAACTGTGATCGGAGGCAGGGCCATGTGATAACATGGCTGTTCCCTCCACAATCTTTTGGGAATGGGTGGGAAATTTTTTCTAGAAAGGGGAGATGTACAACCATAGAAGAAAGTGTTCTTTTCCTCCAGCTCCAGAGAGAAAATCCCAGGGAAGGATTCCGATTGGCTCAGCTTGCATCACATGTCCTTCTCAAGAGCCATCAATCACAGTAGTCAGGGGGCAGGGTCTGGTGCTAGAATAAGGGAATGGAGAAAGGGATTGCAGGTGGCCATGTACAAAAATTATTTACTTATACTTGTGATAAGTATTGTAAAGTATATAAAAGGGGGGGGGGCAAGGATCTTCAAGAATCCTATCTAATAAAAGAGTAATATGCAAATTGACCATCACTCCAAGACACAAGATGGCTGCCCCCATGTGGACACAAGATGGCCACCACAAGATGGCCTGCAGAGGAGGGAAGTTGTGGGCAGTTAGGGGAGACCAGGCCAGCAGAGGAGGGCAGTTGGGGGAGACTGGGCCAGCAAGGGAGGGCAGTTGGGGGTGACCAGGCCAGCAGAGGAGGGCAGTTGGGGGGACCCAGGCCTGCAGGGGAGGGCAGTTGGGGGGGACCAGGCCTGCAGGGAGGGCAGTTAGGGGTGACCAGGCCAGCAGAGGAGGGCAGTTGGGGGGGATCAGGCCTACAGGGGAGGGCAGTTTGGGGGG
This sequence comes from Cnephaeus nilssonii, assembly GCF_951640355.1. NCBI lineage: Eukaryota > Metazoa > Chordata > Mammalia > Chiroptera > Vespertilionidae > Cnephaeus > Cnephaeus nilssonii. The sequence goes on along the minus strand of NC_137093.1, from coordinate 22,643,536 downwards.
ACCAGGCCTACAGGGGAGGGCAGTTGGGGGGGACCCAGGCCTGCAGGGGAGGGCAGTTGTGGTCGGTCCTAAACGAGCAGTCGGACATCCCTCAAGGGGTCCCAGATTGGAAAGGGTGCAGGCTGGGCTGAGGGACACCCCTCCTTGTGCATGAATTTCGTACACTGGGCCTCTAGTACAGGGGTCCTCAAACTTTTTAAACACGGGGCCAGTTCACTGTCCCTTAGACCGTTGGAGGGCCGGACTATAGTTTAAAAAAAACTATGAACAAATTCCTATGCACACTGCACATATCTTATTTTGAAGTAAAAAAGCAAAATGGCAAAAACACCCGCATGTGGCCCGCGGGCCGTAGTTTGAGGACGTCTGGTCTAGTATATAATAAACTCTCAGACGAGGAGACAACAACACAGAGACTGGAAGGATGAGTAGGACTTAGTAAGTAGAAGTGTGGGAGGAACAGCTTTCCAGGCCAGGGGAACAGCAAGTGCAAAGTCTCTGGGGGCAGAAAAGAGCTGAGAAAGAGAAGGCCAGTGGCTGCAGGGCAGCGAGCAAGGTTGCGGGGAGGGGACACGGAACAATACGAAGCAGGAAAGATGGACAGGGGTCAGACCTTCTCTTACTTTATGAAGTGCAAAGAATTTGTAACTCAAAATCAATGGGACGCCATCGAGGGTTTTAAAATACGCATGCAACATGATCAGTTATGTGGTGCAGGACGATCCCTTGGGCTGGCCTGGAGTAGAGCTGGGGATGGAGATGGGAAGAGGTGGGTGGAGTCCAGAGATGGCTAGGAAGGAGAGGGAAGAGGGAGACTTGGCTGTGGATTGGGCGCAGAGGGAGGCAGAGGCGCTGTTGAGCTCCAGGGATAAAGGGATGCGTGGGGACAGGAAGGGAAGCACTGTGAGGGAGGGGGAGGTCTGGAGGGGGGGTGACGATGATCCATTTAGGTCTGTGCAGGTTGCGTTTGAGGCATCCCTGAAACCTCCAAACATGAGCGCTGCCATCAACTGACAGGCTATTCCTCTCCCTGCAGGGCGAGCACTTTACGACCTACTAAAGCTGATTTTATGACCGCAATAAAATGGGGCGGGGGGGGGGGGGGGGGGAGAGGGGCAAAAGGAAAACACCCCAACTGTACTGTGGACACTCAATTGTGTTCAACTCTGCAGCCCTCGAGAGAGAACCGTCAGGCAAGGGGAGTGTGTAGGGAAACAGCGGGAAAGGGGCCTGCTCTATTCCCATCCTTCGAAGATTCTAGGACAGCAGGCCCTGGATGCAATGCAATTGAACGGAAATCGGCAGCCCTGTGGAAATCGTACCTGTCTTACGGCGGGCTGCACGGTGTGCATGGGAATTCTGCCTTTCTCTCAGGCCGCCCCGGAGAAGATGCGGAAACTCTCTCTACCTGGTCCGGATGGAGAGACCTTATGTGTGAATAGAGGCCAAGACCCCCCAAATAATAATCGGGCCGAGTCATCAAAACGAAATGAAACCCACATGCTAAGTAGACGCTCCCCCAGCTCTGCCGAGTAATTAGAATGGAATAGAGATCTCTGTTTTTCTTTCACCCCCTCTCCAGCCTTTTCCCAGTGTTGTGTGTGTGTGTGTGTGTGTGTGTGTGTGTGTGTGTGTTTCCCCCCTACTGAAAGTAAAGAGTAGTCTTAACAAGCACCTCAGTGAATGATGCGGAGTTCTCTTGGAGTTTTCAATTTGGCTGTATTGATTTATAAGGTCGTTTCAATTACTGGATTCTTCTCGGTGGCAGCGTGTAGGGCCGCGGTACGTGAGAATCATGCTCTATTGATCCCAGGTACTTAGACAGGGGGCATGCACGTGTCTGCTTTAGATTGATGAAGTTGCAAATAATGAAGCTCCCCACGCAACATTTATTAAATGAAAATCTAGAATTCATTAACACAAGAACTTGTCTTATATGAGAAAAGAAGAGGGGGGGCTTGAGAAAAAAAAGTGGGGACTACTGTAGTTATTGTGAACATAATATATGAAGCAATTTGAATGCAGGGGAAGGCAATTTGGAATCTTATTAAATTTTCGTCTCTCCTTTTATTGTGTGAGCATGGTTGGGTGGCTTCCGGGGAGTCATCGATCAAAACGCAGGTACGTGGGGAGGCAGGGACTGGAAATAAGACCAGATCCCAAATCCTTGCTCTCGTTAAAATGGGATTGCTTTCCAGTGCCTAGTGTTCGGCCTCATCAGGAACACAATACGTATGAATGATAGATGATGAATGAATGAATGAATGAATGAATGAATGGATGAAGATTGGGAGAGACTATTGAGCATTAGCCATGGTTGCCAAAGAGGCTGTCAGATTCCGTTTCCAATTCATTCATTCATTCATTCATTCTCTCACTCAACAAACACGTATTGAGAATTGATCATGTGCAAGGTTCTCTGTTAATCACTCTTAGTATCCTGGGGCTGTCCTAACAAACTACTACAAACTAGGTGGCTTAAAACAACAGCAATTCATTTTCTTACAGGCTGGAGGCTGGAAGTCCAAAATCAAGGTATTGCCAGGGCTTCACGCACGTGTCCCCCGCCCCCCGCCGCCTCCCGGCTCCGAAGGCTCTGAGGAAGCATTCGTCCTTTTCTCTTCCTGCTTCCGAGGTCCCAGTCCCTTGCTTTGTGGCAGCATCCCCCTTGTCCTTGTCTCTGTCTTCACAGGACCGTCTGTCCTGGGTGCCTGTGTCTCTAGATCTCCTGCCCACCCTTATAAAGACATTGGGCCATTGGATTAGGAGCCCACTCCAATCCAGTATCACCTCATCTTAACTTGGTGCCATCTGCTGCAAAGACCCGATTTCCACATAAGGTCACATTCGTAGGCCCTACGTCAGCGATGGGCAACCTTTTGAGCTTGGTGTGTCAAACTTCGCCAAAAAACTGAGCATAACTCGGGTAGTGTGTCACTTTGAGGAAAAAACATTATTTTGCAAATGTTTCATCTTCAGGAGCAGCAAATGTTTCATCCTCGGCATGCGGCCGCCTCAGCGGCCGCGTGTCTTCAGAAATGGCTACACGTGTCAGTGCTGACACGCGTGTCATAGGTTCGCCATCACTGCCCTAGGTGGACATGTCTGGGGCTCACAGCCACATGGGGGAGAAAAGAGAAACGTAGAAATTCTGCACGTCAACACGAATGCACAAACACCTCCCAGTCCATCGCATGGCGAGCCGATGACCTGACGTGTCCCCTTGAGTCCCTCCCGCACCTTGCTGAAACAGGGAGGCCGATGCTCATTATTAGAGGTGAGGACGGTGGAGGTTCGGCAAGGCGAAGTCTCAGAGCTGGTAAATGGCACAGTTGAGTCTTGTGGTTCCTCTTACATGAGACACAGGGAGTGAGCCAACGCAGATGAGCATAAAGAAGAAAAAAAAAATGATACTCCGACCACATGTAAGTGAACACTGTTAAATGGGAGGGGGGGGGGTGCGATCCTTCTGGAATTTACAGTGAGCACTTTTTTGTTTCTGTGTGCCGAGCGTCCCTGTTCCCGTCTTAGGAACATCTTCCCATGCAGGGTGCTCCATGGCGGGCACCTGGAAGCCCTGCCTTGGCATTGTGCCCTCGTCCTGGCTGTGGCTGATGAAGTCGGACATGCGCACCGGAACCCCGCTGAGTCAGCCCATGCCTTGACTGGGAATTTGGAATGCAGACCAAAAGGTGCAAGCCTCCATCTTGCCGATCCCTGCGCGACGGAGCAGGTGAGAATTCGACAAGGACACCGCTCTGCTGTGTTGTAGTCCAGGAAGCTGAAGAGAGTGGTCGGCAGGGAGACAGCAGGAGGAAGCCAACTGGGAGAGAGCTCAGAGGCGATTCCCCTCATCCAGCCACACGTTACCCTGGAGTTTTCCGAGTATCCTCAGGCATTCAATCCTCCCTTTTCCAAACCAATGAGAGCCAAAGGGGTTGTGTCACTGGCAACCAAGAACACTGGGGCAAGTGGCAGAAAAGCAAACAAACCCTTAAAGTAGCCCATAAGCTCCTCCATGAGTCTTAACTAAGAAATCATCCATAACGTCTTTCAACCTACGATATTCCCTTAAAATAGTGTGAGCATCTTTCTATTTTGGTAAGTACACACAGGGCATGGTTTTATCCATCGCACCGTAGAACGGTGATTCTCAGCATAGGCAATCTAACCAGTGATTTCTGCTGTCTGGTGCCCCCCCCCCCCCCCCCCCAATCATTCTGCTGTTGCCCTGGCAACCATCCTCGCTGGCCTGGTTGCCAAGGATAGTTGTCTTTGTCTTCCTTTTCCACTCCTTTGTTAGAGACGATTTATTTTTCTCCCTCAGGTAGGACTTAGGTTCCCAGAGAGGGTTGTCTTCGTTCTCCCTCCTCCTGTGTGCATTCCCCAGGCCCCCGGGGATGGACAGGCCACACCAAAAGCTTGGCCAGGGGATTAGGGTGGCAGCTGGACTCTCTCTCTCTGGTGACGCTGGGTACCGATCAGGGAATCCTTGGCCTCAAAGTGACCTAAGTAAACGCCCGGCACAAGCTAAGCGTAGACTCCTTCGGACGTCATGTTCTTGCTGGCCTCGTGGTTCAGCCCAGGCTTTGGACTTGGACTAACCTGTGAAGGTTAGAGTGCTTGTCCAAAGGTCATCCACCTGGTGCTGTTAGACACCAAAGTCTGAGCTCCTGGCCCAGAGGAGGCGAATGCCTCGCCAAGGTCACACAGCACGCGGTGGTGCGGCCAGCAGTTCCTCCAGTCCCACCTTCTCTGCCCCTCCGCGCCCCACCCCCTCCAGCCGACAGGCCCACGGCTCTGTGCCTGGAATCCGTTCAAAGCCCCAGGGAAGGACAGGGTGCAGGAGTGGGATTGGGGGTTTCAGCTGTTCCTTTCAGACCCCCACCGTGGTTGAGTGACTTTCTAGATTGGATCCAATTCCCAGGCAGAGCTGAAACGTGTCAGGCATTCAGCAGCAACAAGCCAAGCAGGCCACGTATGGCGGGAATGGTAGGGGCTAATGCTTTGCCAGTGGCGTCCAATTGCCAGCACGTTGTCAGGACATGCCAGCTCGGGAAGGGCCAGATAGCAGGGCGGAGTGAGGCGGGGGCACTCATTCCTTGGAGTGTCTGTGGTTGCCCCAAGAGGGGGCCGCATGCCTCTCCATCTCAGACACGGGGCATCAAAAATTAATAGGAAAAAAAAACCAACACCACATGCATTTGGAACAGAATCACGCGATGGGCACAGGAGGCAGACGAGGGTGTGGGTAAAAGCAGTTCTTGGAGGCAGAGCTCAGTGGACCTCGCTGGGTGACCTTGGGCTTGCATGCTTTGACTCAGTTTCCTTTGTTTGGGGGGCCCTCGTGAAGCGCTAGGTGCAATAAGTGCATTTCCTTTTTGAAAACATCCCCTCAGCCTGATGAGGTATAACTGACATACAGTTAACTGCCCACGGTTAAAGAGTATGATTTCATGGATTTTGACACATTTACACTCAGGAAACTATCGCCAACAATTAAGACACTGGGCACATCCATCACCCCCAACGGGTCCCATGTCCCTTCGCCATCTCCCTGCCCTCCCTGCCCCAGTTCTTCCCAAGGAACCTCTGGTCTGCTTGTTGCCACTGTTGACTAATTTGCATTTTCTAGAATTCTACGTACATGGAACTCTATGTGTGCCTTCTTGCACCCCGCATAATTGTTTTGAGGTTCCTTCATGCTGCTGAGCATAATAATGCCCGCTCTGACCCCTGCGTGAGTCTTGTTTTTGTGCGGTTCAAGTAAGGTAAATGGGGCGGAGGGGGGGGGGCAAAATCACGTTTGAAATAATACAGTGGTTGTCATACAGGATGATTCTTAAGCTACCTTCTGCCTAAAGTATTTGTCCCCCCCCCTCTCCATTGCTTTGCCTGGCAAACCCATTTTCATCACCCCCCCCCCACACACACACACACAAACACACATCTTCCCCACTGCTGTGGGGTGGGTAGCGGATGGCTTGCAGCTACCCCAGCTCTGCCGAATGAATTGCCTTTGTTGGATGAGGGCTGCCTCCTCCAGGTCACCCCTCCCACAAGGCAGCTGGCTGCCAATGACTGGCAGATCAGGGCGGGACAAAGGCTGAGTTCCAACTCATGCTCTGGGGCTCCAACGCTAATTCCCCGGTAGGGTGTCATCCTTGAGTTGACCAGCCACATCCCTTGGAGACAAAGGGATCAGATCAGACCCTTCCCTGCACCATGGACATCTTGACTGGGACGGAAATCTATTCCAGGTAGGCGTTTGCCTTCCCTGCTCTCAGGGCTAAGCCAGCACCACGACTTAAGGCTTCATATGCATGCACCGTCACGTGATCCTACACCATGTAACTCTGGGCAAAATGACGCAGCCGTGGGCACATGGCCCTGGGGCCCACGGGTCCTGCCGTATCCTTCACTCTCCGGAAGAGGTTGAAGGACTCGCTGGGACGCTAGCTGGGAGATGGCGCCCTGGGAGGTTGGCATTCCATCCTGAAGGAAGCAGAATATTCCTTAAGCCAGTGGCCGTGATAGGTGGCTGAGTCCCGGGGCCTGGGAACCAGGAGTTGAAAAGTAGACATCGCCCCACTCTCTGGAACTCGCAGTGACCTACTTGGAGGATTTCTGTGGTTTCCCCAGCCCGCCACCCCCGCCCCCCCCGTTTCCAAAGGGGGTGGTGCTTCCATCAGGGGACACGATAAGAGTCTCAGTACACGTACAACTATGGCTGCCCCTTGGCATTGTGGGTAGACCAGAAGACGCGTCCTGGCAGAGACAATGGGCCCTGAGCATCAGGAGCTCCCGGGCTGCAGCCTCACAGAGTCAGTGAGACAGACCCTTGGTGCTCCGGGGAATCCCCTAGTCCAGTGGTCGGCAAACTCATTAGTCAACAGAACCAAATATCAACAGCACAACGATTGAAATTTCTTCGGAGAGCCACATTTTTTAAACTTAAACTTCTTCTATCGCCACTTCTTCAAAAAAGACTCGCCCAGGCCGTGGTATTTTGTGGAAGAGCCACACTCAAGGGGCCAAAGAGCTGCATGTGGCTCTTGAGCCGCAGTTTGCCGACCACTGACCTGGGGTATCTCTTGGTGTGTGTCCCCCCGCCCCCATGCCTAATTATACCTGAACACGGGTGATAGTCTGATCTAGCATCCCGTGTCTATTCACGAGTTGGAGTATATCTACAACGTGTCCTCTGCTGTCTGGCTCCCCTGAGATGCAGTTCTTTTAGGAGAGGCGAGATAGATGCTTCTTTTCCCCTTTATTTTCCGTTTTGCACAGTAAGGAGTTGGTTCACCAGCACTCTCCCTCCACGACCAGTGAGCTTCATTTTGAATCATTCTGAAGCCAAGGACTTAAGCGCATTCTGATGCCAAACCCAGATCTACATTCTGCTTGTAGAACAAGGGAACCTACATTTCTTCTCACCGAGAACCCAGCTATTCTAGCCCCAAGACTCCTAAATTGAAAACCTTTTGCCCACGAAACCCACTGCAGAAAATAAGAATTAATTCGTTGCTCCAATTTTCGTCAACGGAAGACATGAGCAAGAGTCATACAAGGTGACGGCCGGCAGGCAAGTCCCGATGTGACTGCACTGGGTAGCCAGCCTGCCAGTCAAAATGAAAGACTCGTTAGTCAACGTGCTCTTACCTCATGCCATTAGCCCCTTCTATTGAAAGTGCCTTGAATACTCTTGCTCCCATTTTTGGCTCCAAAAATCCCTTCTTTAAAACCAACTGCTTAATAATACCAGCCAACAGTATTGAGTTCTTGCTAGGGGAGAGACAGTGTTCTAAGTACTTCAATATATCGATCCATTTAAGTTTTACAATCACCCTAAGAGGTAGGCATTGTGTTTTTTTTTTAATTTCCCTTCGTAGATGAAGAAGTTGAGAGCCTCAGAGATGTTAAGTCACTAGCCTGAGGTCACACAGCTGATAAGTGATGGAGCTGGGACTGGCATCCCTGGGCCCATTCTCCCACGTGGCACGTAGTCGCTGCCTCCTTGAGACTGGGCATGTGCCCTGCCTTTCTCCACAGCGCCCGCCTGGCCCTCTTCATTCATTGACATTCCTTGCCTGTCCTCTGCAGGTAGCTGAGTTTAAGATCTCCGACATGCCTCACCACCCCTTTACAAGTCTTGCGATTCTAGGGAGCTTTAATTGGGTTGGTAATAAGAATGGATGCCTCATCTGAACCTGTCCGGGGAGCAGTTTTATTTGTTCTGGATCCCACGCAGGGCTGGATTTATCCACGCAGAATCCCGGTGCCAAATTTAGCAGGGTAAATTGTTTCCCCGAAGTAGGCCAAAGCCTCTAATTTGAGCTGTAACTTGGTAACTGTGTGTGTGCAATTACCCAGCGAGGTGATGGGTGATGGACACGTTCAAGATGGCATCGGGGAGCACTGGGCTCCATCATTTCCTCCTGTTTCTTCCTCCTGCCACAAGAAACGATTTTCTTCCTTGTGGACTGTCTTGGTGGAGTCGGCTCTTCCTTTGGCCCCTGGAGACACCATCGAAGTTGTGGCTCAAAGACCGGACAGCCGTCAAGAGACTATGAACCTCGGGCCCTGCCCCACAGGGTCTGCTGTGCGACTTCGGGTTCCTTTGTAAGGCTCTCTGGGCCTGTTTTCTTGGTAACGTACAAAGCCAGGATGAGCTGACGACACCACGAGATGACCATCCAGGGGTAAGAATCCCAGAGGAACGAGAGGAGCGCCGTGAGCTACTCACATACGTGGCTTTGCTTGACTTTGAGGTTCCGTCTGCAGGACCTTCAGGTCCATGGCCACTGGTCATCGATATATTTTGCGACAAATTCCACATACTCTTCTATTCAGATTCCCCCGATGTTAATATAGCACCCTTAGTTTTATCATTCTCTTACTCTAAAAATACACAAGTATACACTGAGTGGCCAGATTATTATGATCTCTGAACACGTAATAATCTGGCCACTCAGTCTGTCTATCTATCTATCTATCTATCTATCTATCTATCTATCTATCTATAGATAGATAGATATAGATATAGATATAGATAGATATAGATAGATAGATATATAGATATAGATATAGATATAGATATAGATATAGATATAGATATAGATATGTATATTAGAGGCCCGGTGCATGAATTCATGCATGGTGGGGTCCGGCCAGCCTGGCCAGGGGGAGGGGACATGGGTGGTTGGCCGGCCTGCCTGCTGGTCGAACTCCTGGTGGAGGGGACAATTTGCATATTAGCCTTTTATTATATAGGATATACACTGAGTGGCCAGATTATTATGCGTTCAGAGATCATAACAATCTGGCCACTCAGTGTATATGAGTACATGCATATGTATTACTTCCCCATTGCTTCTTGGACCCCTTCTAGTCTGGAACGGGTCCTCTGTCTTTAGCTGTCGTACGTGACCTTGATGTTTTGGAGAACGTCCAGTTCTTTTGCAGAGTGTCCTCCAGTGTGGATGTGTCTCTTGTCTCTTTGTGATTAGATCCAAGTCGTGCATTTTGGGGGGAAATATCACAGAAGGATGCGAAATGAATTTTGAGCCAAGTATATGGGAGTTCTATGCACTTTTTTTTTTTTTTTGCTATTGTTCTGTATGTCTGAAATAACTCTCAAAAACTTAAAGCAATCATACAATAACCAAAAAGGACTTAGATGCGCAGTCATAGCTGGACACTTTCTTCGATTTTTATTACATCCCAGGCTCTGGGCCAGCACATCCCGTGTCGTATCCTTCACCATTGGTCCTCACAGTGGTCCCTTGAGGTGGGTAGTGTTGTCCCATTTTACAGACCAAGAGACTAAGGACCAAAGGCTTAAGGAACTTGCAGGCAGTCACTCAGGGAGCTGGGAGCAGACTCAGGATTCCACCCGGCATCCCAGCGGGTCAGTTCCTTCCTGGTGGGGAGGCGGGGAGAAGGCAGGAACTGTGGGTTAGAGTTCTCAGAATGTGGTCCTTATTCTGATTAGAGTAAGTAACTGATTAGAAAAGTGACTTCTTGGGTGTCACCGCACATGTCCTAAACGGACACCCTGAGGGCACCAGGACAAGGCTGTTCTGCTACTCCTGTGAGAGTCCCCTGGCTTAAAAGGCTAGTGCTTGGCAGCCTGGTGGCAAGTTATCAGCTCTGTTTGTCATTTCTGTATTATTTATGAGGATTCATGAATATGCAAATGTCTGCCAGTTGATTGGTTTGCCTGGCATGGTTCCATGCATCTCGTAAACCAGAGGCCGCTGTGTTTCCTATTGTGTAATCCTCTAACTGTGGGCCATTCTGTAGCTGCAAGGAGATCAATAAACCCTCTACTCCGAGGGAAATGAGCCAGGCCGGCTCCCATATGCCCAGAATTTCTGCTGCTTGGAAGCTCCCCGGGGTCCCACGGAACTGCAAAGCGGTCCCTGGAGTCATTGGATTGAGGTTTACATTTCAGCTTCACCAATTCCTGGATGCACGGGGAGAGCCAGTCATGTGACTTCCCCGCCCATGTCCTTATCTGTGAGATGGAGGTGGTAGAATCGTAGGACTGACTAGTATAAAAAGGATTGGCCCTTGTTTTCTCTCCATCTTGGCCACTGAGAGGGTCAATGACACGCCCACGGTCACACCACTCTCTTGTGGTGGAATCAGACCCAAAGACAGGTGGCCTGGTCCTCATCCAGTTTTCTTTCTCCCACGCGAGGACCCCTGGCCCTTCCTGAATCCATCTGGGGGTGGTGTGGGGTGTTGTCATTGACAGTTCAGTGGCTGGGCCGTGGCTGTTGAGGGTGGGGAGAGTGGGAGTCTGTTTCAGGAGTCTGTTTCAGGAGTCTGGACACGTGGCCACTGGTGTGACCATCTTTGGATACTGAGAGAGCAGGACAGGCAGGAGACGACGCCAGGTGATGAAGGTAGGCACTGTCCCTACCCTGAACACAAGCCTTGGTCGTCTGCCTTGTTCTCAACTTGTCTGCAAGCTGCCTGGGTGCTGGGGGTCTTCGGTCCTTAGCCTTCGGTCCTTAGTCTCTTTGTCTGTAAAATGGGACAACAGTGTCTACCTCAAGGGGCCACTGGGAGGACTGAAGGAGATGATGCACAAAATATGCTCCCAGTCAAGTCCGTCGAGTGACACACCCTCCCTGTTCCTCAGTGTTCTCATCTGTGCAATGGGGATAATGACAGAACCTGTGTCCAAGAGGTTGCTGCAATTCTTGCTATCATTTCTGCTACTCCACTGCTCAGATATATCTTGGTCCACAATCCCTTATCCAGGCCCTCTCGGGACCTGTGTTTTGGGACTTGGTGTTTTTATTTTTTATTTTTGGTTTTCCTGAGGGTCAAGTGCACGTCTTAATATTTTTATTTTTGTAAAATAATGTAAAGAACTTTACATTTTATTTTTCAATTATAGTTGATATTTGACATTATTTTGCATTAGCTTCAGGTGTACAGCATAGTATTAGACAATCATACGTTACCTAGTGTTCCCCCTGATGTTTTCAGTACCTGCCTGGCACCATACGTAGTTATGACAACATTGATGACTATATCCCCTGAGCTGTACTTTATACCCATGTGACTACGCTGTAACTACCAACCTATACTTCTTATTCCCTTCACCTCTCCCATCCAGTCTCCTCACCCCCCACCCCTTCCTCTCTGGCAATCCCCAGTCTGCTCTGTATGTGTATGGGGACGTATTTTTGGATTTCAGACGGGTTATAGGGTACATAAATCATATACTCTGTAATACCACTGGGGGTGGGGGCAGCGCCCTATAATGATCACATTAATAAATTCTTCAGTGAAACCCATAATAGATTCCCACTAAATGGGATAAATAAAGACTATAAATAGCCTCACGTTGGTTCAGGGCCCTGTTACGGACAAGCGGGTGTTGGCTCTACACTTAGGGCGACACCTTCCTGTTGCAAAGCCTCCTGGGTTTTTGGGTTGCAGGTACATACACGACGATGCACATGGGTAAATACTTCTGTAAGATGGCTTTTTTGCAAAAGATGTTGCTGGGTTCATTTTTAAACGTTGACTAAGTGTTTAGAAATTCCCATCCCCAGTTGTCCCCCGAGCAGCGTTCGTTCTGAGCGGGGACGACTATGGGAGTAGAGGCCTGGCTCGTGAATCCTGGGGTGGCTGGAGGTCTCAGGGGTTAGCGGGGCCCTGCCCACTGCCTGAAGTCCTTGGGAGGGAGGCGAGGCTGCTCTGTGCACCTGCCAGGGAGGTGGGGCTGTGGCAGCAGCAGGAGCCGGGCTTGGAGCAGCCAGAGCTCCAGGAAGAGACATGTGAGCTCCCCGCGGCTCGTCGGCGAGGCAGGAAAGCCCCCGAGGGGGCTGGCCTCGGAGCCCAGGATGGAGCCAGCTGGTTCGGGAATGAGCTCTGGCTCTCTGCCCACCTCAGGGCCCAGAGCTCCGGGCCAGGGCTGGGCTGCGTTTCCCTCCCAGGGTCTCCATCTGTTTTCATCAGAGGAAAAAATATTCCTGAGTGGAGACGGAAGGCCTACTGCGGCCACAGCTGCTGGGGCGGGTGGCATGGGGCTGGTGTCAGGCAGGAGTCCTGGGGGACTTGGCAGGTGCTGGGTACCCCCTGTCCTGGGGGCAACAATGCAGGGACATGAAAGAAGCAGGTGATGGATCTTTCTAGCACCCAGGACTGAGTGGCAACTTCATATGCGATTAGCTGGGAGGAAGAACAGAGCAAAAGCAAGAAAGCCAAGTAGATTTTAGCAGGTCAGAGCTAACATGGTCACCCTATGTCCACATTTTACAGATGGGGAAGTGGAGGCCCAGAGAGGGTAAGGGGCTTGCCCAAGGTTACCCAGCTGGTGAGCCCCTCCAAACCCTCCCAGCCTCTTCTGTTGAGTCACCCCATCTCTTTGGCTTCAGGTTCCTCATCTGTCCAGGATCAAAGTTGATCCCATCCCTCCTTTGTATTAAAACCTTTCTGGGGCTCCCCATTGCCCTCGAAATAAAGACATGGATCCTTGATGTAACGGGCACGTCCTGTGTGGTCCGACCCCGGCGGCTCCCACCCACTCTCCACCCAGCATCGGCCTGTGCTTCACCCCCTCCGTCTCTGCCTCCAGCTGCCCTGCCTGCTGGCCGTGCCCCCACCACTCACACTCCTTCCCACCACTCACACTCCTTCCCTCCACAGGGCCTTTGCACAGCCCTCTGCCTGGTGGCTGGCATGGGATGCTGGAGTTTCAAATCCCTCCTCTGCCGCTCCCCCGCGGGGCGACATTGGCAAAGTGTCTGCTTAGTTCCATCAGCGCTCCGCTCACTAAACAGGAGAGCTGGAGATGTTTGGAGCTTTCCCGTGGGAGGGAAGGACCGTGGCAGGTTCTTAAAGGGCTGACGCCGCTGTTGACTTTGGAAGGACGCTTGGGGGTGGGTGGGAGATGAATCAGGCATGAAAACTAAATTACTTGGCCATAAATCCTCAGAAAATGGCTTTTCTGCTCTCCTCCCTCCCCCACACCCTGCCGTCTTCCTAAGCCACAGGATGCTCTTTGAAGCTCAATGACACCATAGCATCTAGGGCAAGGCGTGCGCTTCAGGGAGAGAAAACCTTCTTCCCCGGACGCTGTGACGTGTGCCGATTCCCCTGGCCCTTGACCTTGAGCTAGGAATACGGGGACTTTTCATGGACTGTTGGCTTTTGGGGGAAGGGGAGAGCAGCCCAACAGCCACCGTGGCCTCCCATCCGGCTGCAGATGTGGGACAGGCTGCGGCTCAGGTCGCTGCCGCCCCCCCCCCCCCCCCCCCCCCCCGCGGAGGAGGCTCGAGGGCTATGCCTAGAGTTTTGAGGACAGAGGACAGGAACCTCTCACTGGCACCCTTTCTCTGAGGCTTGTCCTTAAAATACAACCTGCTTGCCCAGCCGGCGTGGCTCCTATGAACCAGGAGGTCATGATTCGATTCCGGGTCAGGGCACATGCCTGGATTGTGGGCTCGATGCCCAGTGTGGGGCGTGCAGGAGGCAGCCGATCCATGATTCTCTCTCATCATTGATGTTTCTATCTCTCCCTCTCCCTCTCCCTTCCTCTCTGAAACCAATAAAAATACATTTAAAAAAATAATAAAATGCCACCTGCTTGCCAAGACCCGAACGCTCAGCTCCCTGTCTCCCGCTCATGTCCTGTGGCCTCTGTTCTGCCCTCTCTCTCTGCTCCAGCCACACTGCCTCCCCCCACCCCCCGCCCCAGCGATTCCTCAAACATAACAGGCTCTTTCCGACTTCAGAGCTTTTGCACCTCCTGCTTCCTCTGCCCGGATGCACATCCCCACATTTCCTGCAAGTAGTTCCTCCTCGCCCTTCAGGTGCCAGTTCAATTGTCACCGCCCAGAGAGCCTTCCCAACCGCCTTATTTAAGGGGACACGTGTCCTCCCATTATTGTTTCCTTTCCTGGGATGAGAACTTTAAAGATCCACTCTCTGAGCAGCTTTCAAATACGCGCACGGAACTGTTACCCAAAGTCACCATGCCGTACGTGACCGCCCACGGCTCGCTTAGTTTTATAACTGGACGTCTGTACCTTGTTGACTCCCTTCACCCATTGCTCCCACCCCCACCCCCCACCCTACCTCTGGCAACCACCAATTGGTTCTTTGTATCTATAAGCTTGGTTTTCTTTTTTCTTTTCTTTTTTAGATTCTACATAGAAGCGAGAGCATATGGTGTTTGTCTTTCTCTGTCTGACTTATTTCACTTAGCATGATATCCTCCAGGTCCACCCATGTGGTCACAAATGGCAAGATTTCACTCTTTTTTTTACGGCTGAATAATATTCCATTGTATACATGGAATATATACATCTTCTATATCCATCCACCCATTGACAGGCGTTTAGGTTGCTTCCATATCTTGGCTACTGTACATAATGTTGCGGTGAACATGGGGGTGCATCTATCTTTTCCAGTTCGTGTTCTCGTTTTATTCAGATACCTCCAAGCAGAATTGCTGGGCCCTAGGGTAGCTCTGCGTTTAATTCTATGAGGCATCACCATATTGTTTCCCACAGTGGCTGCACCAATCTGCAATCCCACCAACAGTGCACGAGGGTTCCCTTGTCCCTTGCACATGTTCTCCCATTGTTTGTTTGTTTTTTTATCACATCCCCCTGTTTCTCTCCTCTCAGCCTGTATTGCAACCTTCAGTTATTTTAAGATCAGTGTTTCTTAAGAGGCGATGATTTTGTCCCCACCCCTTGGGGACATCTAGCAATGGCTAAAGATATTTTTATTGTCACAACTTGGGTTAGGGCGGGGAGAGCCCCAGGGATGCTTCTAAACATCCTATACCGCACAGGACAGGCTTCCACGCCAAGTATCTGACCCGAAGTGTCCATAGTACTGAGGTGTTGAGAAACT
Source organism: Cnephaeus nilssonii (assembly GCF_951640355.1). Lineage (NCBI taxonomy): Eukaryota > Metazoa > Chordata > Mammalia > Chiroptera > Vespertilionidae > Cnephaeus > Cnephaeus nilssonii. Next base: position 22,628,146 of record NC_137093.1, on the reverse strand, counting down.
GTGACTCAGACAACAATGTGAATGTTGGCCTGTATAGCTGCCTTGACCCTCACATAGTTGCCAACACTCTTACCCCATGGAAGCCCAGCTGCTGGGCGCTGTCCGCGGTGCTGAAAGGAACACGCCCTCCGAGCTCAGTCCCCTACCGCTTGTCCAAACCCCAGCCTTACTTGATTTTCTATTTGGATATCTGTTCCCAACCCCACCCCAGATGGTTGCACATAGAACTATACCGCATCGGCGTGGGAAGAGTCCTAGAAGTCAGCTAGTCGACCTCCCCTCCGTTGCATTAAAGGGACGCGGAGGTCCAGAGTCCAGCTTGGCCGTTGCCGTAGACGAGGAGGTTGCAACAGAACACCATTTACCCGCAGCTTAGGGACTGCAGGTGCCATTTGCCCGGGCCCCTCTCCGCTCAGCACGATGTAGCCAACGCCGTGTTGCCACCTGAGGACTGTTCATGGAGTGGGTCCCCTGACTGAGAGGCACGTTGAAGTAGCTTGTCCCCGAGTCACATCAGCCCCAGCGCGAAAAGGACTTGGCAGATTTGCTCCTGCGGTGCCCAGGGCAGCTGGGTGGGCAGGCCCCGGCTGGGTGCCCTGGGGATAGACAGCCCGTCTCCCAGGGAGCCGGTTCTTCAGGTCAGCACGGTCTTGTGTGCACGCACAGATGTGGGCATCCGTTCTGCTTAATGCGGCCCTGGCTGTTTCCTGTGAGTCTCACAGCCCCAGGCGTCCGCTTCTGACTTTGTGAAACCATCGATTCCTTCGTCCATCAGAAAAATGGACTCCGGGAGGCTATTTTGTGGGTGGTGGTCTTTACAGAAAGCATTACTTCTATGCACCTTGAGGACACGGTCACCTAAAGCTGCCTTCCATGGAGGGCTGCTAAGTGTCAAGTGCTTTATATATTGCCCCTGATATTTTTTTTAAAAAAATCATATTTTTATTGATTCAGAGAGGAAGGGAGAGGGAGAGAGAGAGATAGAAACATCAACAATGAGAGAAAAACCACTGATCCGCTGCCTCCCACATGCCCCACCCGGGGGATCGAGCCCACAACCCGGGCATGCGCCCTGACCGGGAATCAAACCATGACCTCCTGGTTCATAGGCTGATACTCAACCACTGAGCCGTGCCGGCCGAGCTGATTCTCCATTCTACAGACAAGGAAGCTGAGACAAAGGACCCTATTCTTCTCACACAACTGCGGAGTGGCAGGTGCAGGTCGTAAATCCAGGTCTTCCTTTTAGAAGCCATATCTGTGTTTTGGGGGTCTGTTTGGCCTATGACACTTGGGGCTCAGTCTCAACAGATCAGTAAAGGGAGCCTAGGAGGATCTGAGGACAGAGCAGTGGTCTTTAGGGTACATGTACATGGCCTCTGGCAAGCCGTTTCACCCTGCTCCCTGCCTCAGTTTCTCCATCTACAATCACACAGTTCCATCAACCTCAGTGTTTGTCATTATACACAAACAAGGTAATAATGACCCTGGATGTATTTTCATAACAGCAGCAGCAGTGGCTGTGCTTTGTTGAGCACCTACTGTGTGCCAGGCATGATGTCGGGAGATCCGTAAGCTCTGTCTCCTTTAATCCTCAACCCATGAGATAGGTGGTTTCATTCCCCGGAGTGAGCTCGGGGCCTCAGTCCTTCCATCTGTACAATGGGCATGCTGTCATCACCACCGCACAGGATGTTTTGGGTAGTAAATGAGTTCGTGTATGCACGTGATTAGAACGCGTCCTGGCACACCGCAAGAACTGTATAAGTGTCCTATCACCAGGCACATCTTGTACCCGGGGAAACTGAGGCTCAGAAAGGTAAATGACTTTGCTCGGGACCACACAGCCGAGAAGTGGCAGACCCAAGTCTTACACCTGTGGGTTAGAACTCCAAGGCCCACTATTTCATTTTGCCTTCTGATCAGAGGCCTCCCCACTTAGCAGTGACCCTGGTTTTGGGGGAGGGGGGTACCTTGTCCTGTTCCAGACATCAGATGGGATACCCTAGTCTCTCTAGCTTTGGCCTGTCCTTGCTTAGCCCAGGGAAGCCCCAGTCCCCCTCTCTGAGCCCCCAAGGCCATGGGAATCAATACAGAATTAGCTCCACACTCTCCGTGTCCAGAGGCGATGGCGGGCCTTGAATTATTCAGGCTGTTTGGGTGTGAGGTGTTAGTTTTCTGCGGCTCTCTCGCCTTGACGGTCCGCCCTGACAGATTGATGGATGAGCCAGTAAAACACTCCGAGGCCAGGAGGAAAATTCTTAATCATAACTCACTGATGGCTGCGAGTGTTTTCTCTGCACTGGCAGCTCCAGAGGCGCGGCCTGGCCCGGGACCTCCCTCGCTGTCCTCCGATGAGGCCGGAGATGCCCGCCGCAGAGTCATCCTGGCAACCGGCGGAGGGCTGGGAGCAGGACTTTTGAGAACGGAGCTCTCCCTTCATTTTATTTTATGCTTTTATTACTTTAAAAAAATGGAGACGCAGCCCAGCCGGCGTGGCTCAGTGGTTGAGCGCTGACCTATGAACCAGGAGGTCACGGTTCAACGCCTGGTCAGGACTTATGCCTGGGTTGTGGGCTCGATCCCCAGTGTGGGGCATGCTGGAGGCAGCCGATCCATGATTCTCTCTCATCGTGGATGTTTCCCTCTCCCTCTCTCCCTCTCCCTTCCCCTCTGAAATCGGGGAGAGAGAGATAACTGCCCCTGGGAAATGCTTGTTTCGTTGTGTGTGTGTTTTTTTTTTTTTATAAGAAACAGCCAGACATTCTGTCCACGTGGTTGTACCTTTTAAAATTCTCACCAGGAGTGTCCGAGAGTTCCGGTTGTCCCACATCCTCGCCAACACTTGGTATTATCCGTCTTTCCCGTTGTAGCCATTCTGGTGGGTCCCCGTGCTATCTCGTGGTGGTGTTATTCGTCTCCTGTGCATATTGGCCGTGTGCATACCTTCTTGTGGGCAGTGTGTTTCCTGCTCTACCTCACGCCCCTGTAACTCTGCCTCTTGGCGTGAGGTCTGCCTCGCAGGCGTAGGAGCTTGCGGGCTGGGCTGGAGTCGTGCGAGAGGTAACACGCCAGGGGCGAGCCTCCCACAGTGGAGATGGAACGTCGTAGACACGGCTTATCATCCCTTCGGTGGGTTGACTCAGAGGTACGTCTTCCAATGATTCTTTTTTTTTTAAATATATTTTATTGATTTTTTACAGAGAGGAAGGGAGAGGGATAGAGAGCTAGAAACATCGATGAGAGAGAAACATCGATCAGCTGTTTTCTGCACACCCCCTATTGGGGATGTGCCCGCAACCAAGGTACATGTCCTTGACCGGAATCGAACCTGGGACCTTTCAGTCCGCAGGCCGACGCTCTATCCACTGAGCCAAACCGGTTTTGGCCCAATGATTCTTATAAGGGCCCCAGGGGACCTGAGCCCACCTTCCATCACGGTCACCAGCTCATGCTCCTGCCCCGTCCGCCGAGCCCACTTCCTCCCTTGCTCTTTCTGAGATGCCTCCACACGAAGCTGCATTCACCCAAGTCTTTGTTTCAGGATCTGCTTCGAGGGTCCCCCAAACGAAGATGGGAGACACCCCAGAGAGCAGCAAGAGCAGGAAGCTGTTACTTCCCCTGGGGCTGGAGGGCGGGTGGTGGTGGTGGTGGTGGTGCTGGTGCTGGTGCCCAGGAGTGGGGGCACCTGGTAGACACTGGAACGACAGAGGGCTTGTCCTGGGGAAACGGATGTCGGCAAGAATCCCAACACGGTCAGACTCCCGCCGAAATCCCAGAAGGAAGGGGAGAGGTGCCCTCTGTCTCCCTCCCCACCCTCAAGGCCCCTGGCTGCGTTTCCCACAGGTGGCCACGGGTGGAACCCACACAGAACCAGCCGCCCACGAGCCTGCGAAGCCATCCCCGAGGCGTAGAGCTGCGCCAGGGAGGGACCAGGCGTGGCTACGAGGCAAACAGGCCCAGGCCCAGAGGCAAGCAAGTGGGCAGGGGGTTCTTCCGGGACCCGGGATGACCCACTGTGCCTTCCCGGTGGGCACCCAGACCGGACCCAGGGACCGCCCTCCCTGCCGCCGCCTCCCCAGCCAAGGCTTTGGACAGGATGCTCTGTCCCTTTGCCCCTTTGTGTCGGGCACAGGGCAAGGGCTGGAGCCCCTTCTTCGGGGGCCACTCCGAGCGTTTGCTTTTCCCAGGGACACGTAGGCGTCCGTTGTCTGCAAGATGGAAACCCGCCCAGGTGGAAAATGCCAGGTGGAGTGCCAGGCACAGGGATTCCTTCCCTCCACCTGGGGAGGCAGCCTGTGGGCCAGGGCCAGGGCCAGGGCCGCCGGATGCCTCCGCTGGCAAGGCCCTCACGGCAGATGGAAGTTACAGACCTCAGCGCCCGCACGGGGACCCGGGAGAAGGACGTCCAGGCCCACTAACAGGCCGAGTGACCTTGGGCGAATGGTCGCCACGGGCCCAGCCTCTGCTCTGCTCTCTGCAAACTGGGATCGTGATCCTCTCTCCACTTCTCTCACGGCGTGTGGAGCGGGTGCATGTGCAAAGAAAGGACATGTTCACGGGATGAAGGTAAAGAGCTTACCTGGGGCCCCTATCCGTTCTCCGACTCAGAAAAGTAGCCGGTGAGAAGGTGCGCGCCAGCGAGTACGATTTGTCGTTAGCACAGACCTATGGTGGCGAGACTCTAAAGTGGCCTCCGATGACGGGTGATCGGTTCAGTGGGTGCTTAATAAATGTTTGCTAGATGCTCGGATACATAACACCAGCCTGTGCCCACTGATTGAATCAGATTTTCAGATTTTTAAAAATATATATATTTTACTGATTTTTTACAGAGAGGAAGGGAGAGGGACAGAGAGTTAGAAACAACGATGAGAAAGAAACATCGATCAGCTGCCTCCTGCACACTGTCCACTGGGGATGTCCCCGCCACCAAGGTACATGCCCTTGACCAGAATCGAACCTGGGACCTTTCAGTCCATAGGTCGAAGCTCTATCCACTGGGCCAAACCGGTGAGGGCTGAATCAGATTTTTTTTTAAATTCCTTGCCCGAGGACATGTTTAGAGAGAGGAAAGAGAGAGAGAGAGAAACATTGATCGGTTGCTTTCCGTATGCTCCCCGACTGGGGGTCAAACCCACAACCCAGGCATGTGCCCTGACCAGAAATCGAACTGGCAACCTTGCAGTACACGGGACGATGCTCACCTAACTGAGCCACTCCGGCCGGGCGGCGTCATATTTACATTAATATTTCGTCGTCAAAGCTCCTATGTCTATCCCAGGCCTTCCCCCCTAACCTTCTTCCCACGGCTCCCCTGTAGGCAGCTGGCACCTGCTGACGTCTGCCATCCCTTTGTCCTGCTGGGCTGTGGCTGGGCTACATCCTGTCCTGAAGGCCCCTGTTACACAGTCCTCTGCGCCCCCGTTTCCTGCACACCCCGAGGCCTGGCCCAGGCCGCCTCCTGCCTCGGAGCCACGCTGTCCCACCCTCAGGCCGAGAGTTGGGGAGGATTTGACTAAGTGGAAGATGGAGGGGAGCATTCTGGAAAGGGGCGCCGCATAAGCGAGGAAAAGGACTAAGCAGAGAGCTGGGGAGAGGTGGACGTGACGAAAGGGGTGGGTAAGCGACGAAGCGCCCGTCCCTGGCCAGGCTCGGCGCCAAGTTCCCTGCTTCTGTGTCTTACGATGATCCCTGTTCACGGTATCGAAACCCCTGCCTTCTCACCTTGTAGGAACTTGACCTCGCTAGTGCCTCAGTTTCTCCAGAGGGAACACCGGGGATACAGCACTTACTCATGAGGTTTTTGTGTGTGTGTGTTTTTAAAATATATATTTTTATTGATTTCAGAGAGGGAGAGAGAGATAGAAACATCAATGAGGAGAGAGAATCATTGATTGGCTGCCTTCTGCACGCCCCCTACTGGGGATCTAGCAGCAACCCAGGCATGTGCCCTTGGCAGGAATCGAACCTGGGACCCTTCAGTCCGCAGGCTGACGCTCTATCCACTGAGCCACACCAGCCAGGGCTACTCATGAGGTTCTGAGAACTAGGAGTTAATATACGGGAAGTGCTCAGAGCAGGGCCTGCCACGCATCGTCACTGCTCAATGGATGTGAGTTGTTATTAGCGCCTCCAGACTCACGCTGTCCATCAGGGCAGCCACTCGCCGCCACCTGCGACTCTAAATTTAAATGAATGAAAATCCAGTAAAATTCATAATTCAGTTCCTCGTCACATCGACCACAGGTCTGGGGCTCGATCGCCAGCAATTCAGGGAGTGCAGGGTGGAATGTGCCCATCACTGGGAAGTTCCACTAGACGGGGTGCCGGAGAGGGTGCAGAAGAGACTGGATAGTGGGTGCCTCTGGGGGGTCCGGGAGAGGGTGGGGCAGGCCTGGCCAAGAGGCTGTCCTCTTTTGTACGTTTGGAGCTTTTAAAACAATTTGTCACGAGCATTTCGTACTCAGCAAAACACCACAACAAAACGCACCTTACAGCAAACATTTTGTTTTGTTTTGATAATTCTCACCGGAAGATGTTTTCCCATTGATTTTTAGAGAGAGTGGAAGGGAGGCGGGGGGGAGAGTCAGAGAGAAACATCAGGAATCAAGCCTGCAACTGAGGTACATGCCCTTGACCAGAATCAAACCCGGGACCCTTCAGTCTGCGGGCCGACCCTCTATCCACTGAGCCGAACTGGCTAGGGCAAACTTTTCTTTCTTTCTTTTTTTTTTTTTAATTCTTACTCGAGGATATCTTTTTCTATTGATTTTTTTAGAGAGAGTGGAAGGGAGCTATCCCGAAATCAGTACGTGCCCTTGGCCGGGAACCAGACCCAATATTCTTTGGTCCACAGGCCAACGCTCTAACCACTGAGCCACTGGCCAGAGCCCAGCAAACATTCCAGGCCAGGCGGCTGGAAAACGGAGGGGCGGAGGCTGGGACCTCCTGTCTGATCTGGAGCCTGTAGCTCTCAACCACCAGACAGCCGAGGCGGGGCTGTGAATGGCAATGGAGACCCCCCAGGCCAGGTTCAGCTCTGGAGACTCCCGGGACCCACGTCCCTCTTTTAGTCCTAACCAGGGACCACCTTGCAAAGCCCTGGTCGGATTCACGGAGCGCACGTGACGTGGGCCGGAGGGAAGAGCTCAGGCCCTGGGGTCAGAGAGCACTGGTTCAAGTCCAGGCTCCTCCACTAAATCTCCGTGCGATCTCGTGCCTCGGTCTTCTCATCTGCTAAATGGGGGTAACAACTGTTCCAAGCTCCCAGGGCTGCTACCACAGTGAAATGAGGTCATGTGACGTGCTTGGTTCATGGTGAGCCCGTAATAATGGTGAGTTAATGCATTGTTATTACTATGGTTTTATCCAACCTTTAAAGCTGGTCTCTGGAGGAGGAACGAGGGGCAGGCATTGTGTCCCTCCCTACCCCAGCTTCCCCCGAAGCATTTTCTCTTCCCACATCCCTGGGAAGGGCGAAGAGGGTAGGAGGGAGGAGGAGGCCTGAAATTTCTCTCCGCCGTGCAGTCACACCCACCCCTGGCCTGTCCGCCTTGGCCTTGCCAAGCGTGGACAGGAAAACATTACATTCTGGTAACAAAGGGTGTGACAAAAGGCAGGAGTGGCCTCGGGGAATATCGATGGGGCTGTCACACGGAGTGTCTCCAGATTCCCCCGACAGTCCCAAGGTGAAAAAGCAATTCTGTATCTGCCATTAATCTTGCAAATAAATGCGCGAAGCGGCCGCAGCTGGGAGTTCTCATATTAATTGATCGCTGCTGCGGAACTGAGTTTGGAGCTCATTAGCCAGAGCTGGGCGCACCGGCCGTGGGCTCCCGGTGCCGTCCTGGCGCCGGCGGGCACAGGCAGCCGCGGTGGCCCCGGCCTGTCGGCGTGTGACGCTCGGGGCTCCCCGCTGGTGCCAGGACTGGCCTCCGGAACCCCGAAGGGATGGAGACGGGGCTGCGGGTTGGACCTCGGCAGGGGCAGAGGGCCTGGGGTGGCTCTGACCCCGGAGGAACCGCGGGTCGTAAGAGAGTGTGCCGCTTATACTTGGGAGCCTGGGTCCCAGGGGGGCCCCCCCACTCTGCACCTGCGGGAACTTGGGTCACTGCTCCTCTCTGAGTCTCAGGTTCCTCGTCGTGTAAGGGGAGATCGCACCAATGCTTAGTGCAGAGGGGCGCGGTGAGGTTTACACGAACTGCACCCATGTCTTCCGTCAGAGGAAATGCTGCTCGTGGGGTGCGATGACCGGGTCCTAGAGGAACCTGCCTTCCCACCCCTGCCCCTGTGCTGTGGGGGGATGAAATGCTCCCGTTCACGCTCCCTCTCTTAACTAGATGTCCGTGCGTTTGTATTTGTGGAAATGGGGTGCCATCCATCACTGACACCCAGGGTGGGGGAAGGACTGAAGAACAGGTGGGTAAGGGACTGGAGTTGTTTGGGGGGAGGGGTGGGAGCGCCCAGGGGTGGACACTGGGGACCTCCGAGGAGTGGGGGAGGACGCCTGGCATGCGTGTTGGGCTTTGCAGCTTGTAGTGGACACTCGTCTTCATTGTCTCGTCGGCTCGCCTCCCAGGTCAAGAAATGGACACACTTGGCTCCTTTGGCTGCCCTCGCTTTTACCGAAATCTCTGAGCAACGCATTCTCCCGCAACGCATCTCAGAGCCTTTTCCAAAGCTCTCTGTGCAACCACGAGCTCAACCACTCGCTCACATTCAACCAGCCAACGAAGCAGTTCTCACAAGGAACCAGCCAATCATCTAATCAACCAGCTAGCAATCGACCAACGAACTGACCAGCTAACTAGCTAACTAACCACAAAGTCAAGTAACTAAACAACCAGCTAGCAATCAACCAACTGACTAACCAGGCAACTAACCCACCAACTAGCCAACTAATCAATGAGCCACTCAATCAGACAACCAACCACTCAACCATTCAATGAGCAACTTAATAAGTCACTCAACCAACCCACAGACCAACCAACCAATCAAATAACCAGTAACAAATCAGCCAACATATTCTGGGCAAATGAACACAATGAGATTCTGACTTGACCCAGGAGAAGGGCCGTCTATAAACTTATTTATAGACGGCCCTTCAGCAGCCCTCCGGGGAGGGGCCTCACTCTTGCACCGCTCCCTGCATAGCCCTGGGACAGGAATTTTCTCTATGGACCCCACTAGAGCAGCGGTTTGCAAACTGGGTTCCCTGGGGCCCAGGGCTCTGTGGAAGGGCCCGGGGCTGTCTTGGGAAGCCAAGGGCAGCCGGGTGGGTGGGTGCTGGGACTGCCTTCCCTGCGTCCACCGTGGGATACTGAGTAAGACTTTGAATAATGGTTAGATGCCTTAAACATTTGCTTTAAATGTTTAAAACCCAGCACCTCAGGCCACCTCTTTAGCTCTAAGATCAATGACTGTGTCTGTGGGTATCGGGGAGCCATGAGGGAGACCCCGGGCTCTGGCCTGGAGTTCCCAGTGGGCAGCACGCAGTGAAGGCAGAGGCAGCTTCCCCGCGTCACCCGGGGACCCAGGAGCTCTGCATGCCCCGGCCTGGCTGCTGGGAGCTGATGGACTCAGAAGCTCCTGGAGACCCACACGCCCGGGAGGGGCTGAGGACAAGCCGCCCCCGATCGCATCTCCTCACCTGGTTCCAAGCAGAGCCGGCTTCCCATGGCCCCGGGGTCTGCTGGGATTTCCAAACAGCTCCGGGCAGGCCGTGGGGTGACCTGGGACGCAGCACCCACTAGGGACTGATGCCGGAGGATCTTCCGATGAGGACACCCACCCGCCCGTTTCTCAGTCGCAGCCGCGGGTGGAAGGCAGAGCCGGGTGTGGGAAGACCGTGCGCATCCATCACACCAGCCACCTGGGTGGGGTGTGCAGCTGGGAGTCCTTTGTGGGTTTCAGCTCCCAACAGCGAAGAGCAGCCAGAGGGAGTTCAGGGTTCTTCCCCCTGCGGGAGAGAGGGCACGGCGTTGGGGCTCAGGCAGTGGGTTGAACCCCGCTTCGCCGTGAGATCTCGGGCAAGTCACGTCATCTCCCTGCGCCCCGTCCCCTCTTCCGTAAAATGGGGTTGGCCAGTGGTTACCACTGAGGAGGCCCAGGCCAAGAGTGGGACACATCTCTGTTTAGGGGGCCCCCCACTTTATGAATGGAAAACTGGCCAAGCAGGGGGTTTGGGGAAGAGCTGGGATTATCACTGAGGTTTCTGCGTTGATGTCTGTCTGTCTGTCTGTCTGTCTGTCTCTCTCTCTTTTTAAAATATATTTTTTGATTTTTTACAGAGAGGAAGGGAGAGGGATAGAGAGCTAGAAACATCGATGGGAGAGAAACATCGATCAGCTGCCTCCTGCACACCTCCTAGTGGGTACATGCCCTTGACTGGAATCGAACCTGGGACCTTTCAGTCCGAAGACCGATGCTCTATCCACTGAGCCAAACCGGTCAGGGTTGATGTCTCTTTTCTTAACCCCGAGATGTCTTTTCCTCTCTCTTGGGGGCCGTGTCCTCCGGCAAGTTAGAACCACGCTCTGTTGTCTGGCTGTGTCCAAACACCCAGGCTGACTCCTCGAGCCCCTGGATCTCACTCTGCTCCCTGTCTTCTCAGCAATCCTCCCCCCTCCCCCGCAGGGTGTGGGCTTAGATCTCTCCCAAAGGTACATTAAACACCCCCAGGTGGCCTGCCCGCTGATCCGAGGGCTATCACTTATTCAGGAGCATCTCCTAAGTGCCTGATTTATGGGTGGCAGGCGAGCTATGTTCTGTAGGCAGCTAGGGTCGTGCCATTAATTTTTCAGAGATTAAGAGCATGATGGGGAAGATAAATGGGGTGACTCTGGGGATCCTGGGAGAGCAGCTCCCGGGAGGGGTCCCCGCATCCCTTCATGCTCACCTGGCAAGAAGCAAGTCCCTTTCTGCTGCTTTTCGGGAGGAGAGTTGCTCCCAGAACAGGGGCACGGTCCTTCCCGGAGTCACAGGGTGTTCTCCTACCAGAATCGGAGATATTTCCATCGGAGAGTCGCAGGCGGTTAGAGTCAGACGAGTTCTTGAAATCGTGCAGTCCAGTCTCCTCGCTTTACGGACGGGGAAACCGAGGCCCAGGGTGGGGAAATGACCTCACGGGGCCACTCGACCAGCAGGCTGCACCCCGGCGGCTCTCCCTCGGGTCTCCCTCAGGGCCTCCTTTCTCCTGGAGGCGGGGCTTCGCCGTGCGGTGAAGGAGAAGGACTTCTGAGGGGCGCTGCCATGTTCCCAAGCTCCCCCCACTTACAGAAAAAGAAGCCGAGGTTCAGGGAGGACCCTGGGCCGCGTGACTGTAACTTGCACGGGGGCCCCTTGGCTTGGTGCTGCTTCTCTGACTCCCACCTCGAGGGCTCCGGACACAACAGGTGCAATCAATGTCTGTTAAGTGGATGCACCTTGACCAGCGTGGCTGGAACCAGAACCACGTGATCTAGGGCCTGCCTGTGGGCTCCGTGGCCAGTCTCGGTAACAGCACAGCCTGTCCTGTTGCGTGGATGCATGGATGCATGTCCCTGGTCTCATGAGCAGCGGGTGGGGACAAGGAATTCCCACAGGTGGGAGCTCCGCCTTCCAGACAGCGGGAATTTTTTTTCCTCGGGCTTTCTTTTCTCTTCTTTATTTTTATCCTTCACCCAAGGATATTTTTCCATTGGTTTTTAGGGTGAGTGGAAGAGAGAGGGAAAGACAGAGATATCGATGTGAGAGGAAACACCTCGATTGGCTGCCTCCTGCACTGGCCTGCAACCGAGGCACATGCCCTTGACCGAAATCGAACCCGGGACCCTTCGGGCTGCAGGCCAATGCGCTATCCACCGAGCCACACCGGCGAGGGCTCTTCTTGGGCTTTCGAACTCCCAAGGGAAACCCAAAGGGTTGAACAGTCCCTGAAATGCTCGGCTTTGAGCAGATAACTCCCTCCTCTCCTTTGAGGTGGAATCCGCTGCTAGAAAAGCTACTCTGAAGGCTCCTTTGTGGGTGTCAGCTCCCAGCAGAGGGAAAGCAGGCAGCGAGAGCCCGGCTCCTGGGGCCGCATCTGAAATAGCTCCCAGGAGGGAGGCCTGAGAACTGGACGAGGGCAGGGAGGCCGCGAGACAAGACGGAAGTAAGAGGCTGCCGAGCCCGGAGGGAAGCGAGGGGAGCTGGGGGCTCCTTCTACTCGTCCAGTGGTCGGCAAACTCATTCGTCAACAGAGCCAAATATCAACAGCACAACGATTGAAATTTCTTTGGAGAGCCAGATTTTTTAAACTTCAACTTCTTCTAACGCCACTTCTTCAACACAGACTCGCCCAGGCCGGGGTCTTTTGTGGAAGAGCCACACTCAAGGGGCCAAAGAGCCGCATGTGGCTCGCGAGCCGCAGTTTGCCGACCGTGGTACTAGTCTATGCAGACGGTGCCTGGTGACTTAGCACCAACCGAACATAACGATGAGGACGTTGCCCTGCCAAAACCACGAGCCAGTTCTCGAAATGGGAACGCAAGGCTGATTGAAACAATAGCACCCAATTCTAGGAGACCCAACGCACCAAGACAGTTTCCACGTCACTGACGCTGCCTGAGCACCTACTGTGTGCTGCGCTCCGAGAGAGGCTCTGTGGGAGTTAAGAAACACGGGGCTGCATATGGGTGAGAGAATGGGTTCTGCCTGGAGCTGTGTGACCTTGGGCGAGTCATTTAACGGAGCCCCGGTTTCCTCATCTGTAAAGGGAGGATAGCAGTATCAGGGCTGTGGGGAGGAGGAAACCAGTTAATACACATAAAGCACTTGACAAGGTATCAGCACATAGTGGGTGCGCAGGAGGTGTTGCTCTTGTTGCATAAAGGGAGTGCATGTCCCTGGCGCTGGGCAGATGGGGCTGCAGGGACAGTTATGCCCAGATCACCCGGGCTGTCGGCCCCTACCTGCAGGAGCTCACTCACCTCCCTCTCCCTGCCTCCCCCAGGGACTTCTGGGGCTCTCCAGGACACTGCTCAGGACACTGTGCACCCGCATCCTCCTGCTCTGAGCACCCGGAGGAAGTCGCTGCCCACATGCCATCCAATTTTCCAAGTAATTCCTCGGGTCTGGTCTCCATTTCCGAGGCTACACACTGACAGTCTGCATCCCATCTGTGGCCCTCAGACACAGTTTGATGGATGGCATGGTGTTTCGAAACCATTTGAGGCAGCCTCCATACGCCAGGAGATTCCGGATTTAAAGAAACCATATTGTTAAGATATTTTCAAAAAACAAAAAAAAACAAAAAAAAAGAGGAAGATCTGGCAAATCTTCCAGAAGTGCACACATGGGTCTACATTTGAGCTTGGCCACGAGCGGCTGGCGCTGAGTAGCCAACACCCTATTGGGTCCGGGACCACCGTCTCCACTTGGCCCCCAGGCCCGCCCGCCCAGGGCTCCCTCTACTCTCCACCCACCCACGCCCACCAGCTCCTGTGACCAGCGTGGCCTGGGCAAGCATCCGTGCCCCCTGGTCCACGGCTTTCGGGCCCTCCCCAGGAATTCACTCCAAAGACTTTCTTGCTTCCGACTCCCGCCCCATCCCTCGCCCTCCGGGTGCAGATTTTAAAACAGGCGCAATTGATTTGCCGAGGACGGGTGATTAATTAGACACGAAGACTCGCTGCAGGAGAGCCTCCGAGGCCGTTTTGATCTCAGATGCCTCTTGAATTTCGCCGCCTTTGGGGCTGCTGCACGCAGCTGGTTGAGTATTAATGACAACCATCGGCCCAGCACCCCGCCCTGGTCCCTTTCTCCTGGAGATCTGTCTGCCCCACCCTCTGGGGCTGGGTGTGGGTGGGGGTTAGGGGCTGTTATAGGTCTCTGGAGCCGGGGAGGGGGGATGCGGGGGAGGGAAGACACGGGTTCATACCTGGCAGGCTGCCAGCGTGCATTCTGTCTCTTCCCCACACAGTTGTTATCACCTCCGGGCGATGCTCAGGACTGGCGGAGGGGTGGAGAAATGGTGAGGAGAAGCAGCTGACATCTGAGAGGTTCCCTTGAAGGAGCTGGCCACCCACAGGAGAGACAGGAGACACTTGTAGGAAGTGCAGACTCCTGGGCCCCAACTCAGACCTGCTGAATCAGAACCTGATTTTAACCAGACCCCCCCCCCCCCGCCCCCCGCCAGGCAATTCTCGACCAAAGCACTTTTCAGCTCGATCTGGGCTCTAGCACGCATTTGTTCAGAGTGGGTGAAGCCTTCTGTAGTGGTTCTCAAATGACTATGGGATCTGATTCTTACCAACCCCCACCTTGCCCCCGGCCCAGGGCCTAGTGCATAGTAGGTGTGCAGTAAGTTTTTGTAGATTTGAATCCTCCATAGGGGTTAGGTTTTCTACTATGTAGTTCTCAGCCTTGGCCACACACTTGATCCCCCCCCTCCCCCAGGGGAGCTTTAAACATTACTGGTCACTGGGCCCCACCCCAGGGAGACTAACTGAATGACCTGGGCATGGCCTGTTGTTATGTCCTAGGCGTGGCCTGTTATGTCCTAGGCATGGCCTGTTATGAGTATGTCCTGGGCATGGTCTGTTATGTCCTAGGTATGGCCTGTTATGTCCTAGGCGTGGCCTGTTATAACTATGTCCTGGGCGTGGCTTGGTCTTGGATAGCTCCCTAGAGTCCCAAGTACAGCCCTTGGCTAAGAACCACTAGGTTGGTGCCTCTGATAAAAAAATTCTGAGCGGCAAAGGCAAATCCCTCTTTCATATCCCACAGGGAGGCTGCTGTTGGAGACCCACTCACCATCTCTCTTTTCCCTCAGTGTTGGGACTGGGTACTCATGTCCCCACTGAAGAACCCTTGCTGGCTGGCACTTCAGGGTCAAGGCATTTGAAACACGTATCTTTGAATGCAAGGATCACTCTTGGGGGTGATGGCCCAGGGTGAGATGCTCACTGCACGAGGGGCGCATGGGAGGCGAGGGGCTCATGCACATACCTGGGCGCACCTGCCCTGTCACCTCCCTCTCCTCGCCCACCTCCTCTCGTCAATTCCTACTCCATCTTTAGATCTCAACGTGGCCACTTCCTCTGGGAAGCCTTCTCTGACTACCTCCAGGGTCAGCAGGTTCCTTGGTTCTATGCTAGCAAAGAATGGTGTTCTCGTCAGAATGCAGTTGGCAGGCATGGAAGGTGGGGGGCGGGAGGGGGGTGGGCGTGACATCTGGCGCCCCCTTCTGGACTGGAGGTTCACTGCGGTCCTTCACTGTGTTTCTGGGTCACATCACCCCGGCTCAGTTGAAATGGCAGCGAGTGATTGTGTGACTATAAACGAGCAAATGAATGAATGAATACCTGCGGTTCTGCAGGCACAGGTGGTCGAGGGTCCGCAATGGAGGGAAGGGCTCTTCCTTGCCACACGGCTTCTGTGTAGACACGTTTTATCCGACTACCACGGGGGAATCGAGACGTGGCTGTGTTTCTTAGGTCTATAATTGCCCAATAATTAGGTTTTCAGGCACGTATGTCTTGCGGTTTGAATAGGATTCAGTTATAGCTCTGTTGCTAAAGTAACCGCACACGTAAGCCCTCAAGAATGTGCTTTAATAGTGATGGGCTACTGTGAATTTGTGCTATTTAGGTAACTTGCAATATACTGGCAGGGCAATATAATTACATGGCTGGGTTATTTTTAATTTCACGGGGCAGCGTTTCTCCAGCCTCTGTCATCCGGTGCCACCTTTTTGATTTTTGCTCTGCTTGTATACCACCTCGAAGGTGTCACGGATTTAATACTTTTCTTTTAAATCTCATTAAAAATGTCAGTAAATGTGCTCATGAAGATGATCAGTTAAGTGTCGCTCACAGGGAAAATTGCGATGATCACAGTAAATAGAAACCAATGATTGCTTTCCTCAACTAGAAGGTAACCACCAACTATCCCTCCCCCAAGAAACAGTGGAAATAAAACAATGGCATTCAATGTTTTATTTGAATAGCTAGACACTGTTGTCTGCCCAAAGCTCCGAGCCCAATCCGTGCCGGTTCTCTCTGTTATAAAGGGAGATTGGCAAGTGTTGGAGAAGGTGTTCAAGACCTGTGAGCCCTCCATCAAGACTTCCTACAGGAAGTGACCAAGTTGCCATCTAAAGATGGGATAGGAATTTACGAGAAGAGGTGGGAGAGGAGAGGGAGGTAAAGTTATCTTGTTTTCCTCCAGTTCTTTCTTTTAAAAAAAAACAAAACTTTTTTCACAGCTTATTTTATTTTTTGTTATTTTTTTTTAATTTATTTCAGAGAGGAAGGGCGAGGGAGAGAGAGAGATAGAAACATCAATGATGAGAGAGAATGATTGATTGGCTGCCTCCTGCAGGCCCCACACTGGGGATCGAGCCAGCAACCTGGGCACGTGCCCCGACTGGGAATTGAACAGTGACCTCCCAGTTCACAGGTCGACGCTCAACCGCTGAGCCGGCCGGCGTGGTTTTTCGGATGCCATCAGAGCCCAGTTCGGGTTTTGGGAACCAAGATGCCTCAAATAGTGAAAACCAAGGTTGGCAGCGGCGGGCATGAAACGAATCCAAGAGCGTGGCCACCCAGGATCTTGGGCTCTGGGAGGCCACACATGACTCCCTGTGAAAGCAGTGAGGGTGGGCAGATCCCCCCGCCCACCCACCTCCCGAAGGAGTGAATCCGGCCAGAGCTAGACAGACGTCTTTCGGGGTGAATAATTCACAGTTTCCTTTGCTGAATTCGAGATGAGCCCTTGGGCCCTCATCTCCTTCCTCCCGCCCCGACATCACACGGAGGCACGCGGAGAGCACTGAAGCAGGAGGCGGCCAGCTGCCGCGAACAGCTAGCGAGCAGCCCGGAGAGAAATCTTATTTATGAGCCTTCCAGGGTGCGGCGCCTCGGAGGGCGGCTGTCTGAGCAGGGACAAGCCCGGGGAAATGAAGGAAGGTGTTGATTTAGACCTGGGCTGTCTCCTGACACGCTTATGATCCCGTGATGGCGGCTTTCTTACGGGTCATGGATAAAGGATAAGAAACAGGTCCCTGGCTGGTGGCTCCATTGGCTGGGCCTTGTTCATGCACCCAAAGGCCGCTGGTTCGATTCCAGGTCTGGGCACATGCCCAGGTTGCGGGCCCAGTCCCCAGCAAGAGGTGTGCAGGAGGCACCCGTTCTGCTCTCACATTGATGTTCCTCTCTCTCTCTCACTCTCCCTTCCTCTCTAAAAATCAACTTAAGAATCTTTTTTTTTTTTTTTTTTTTAAGGATAGGAGCTAGGAAATGATTGAGAGTCTATGTTCCAGGTACTAAGTGCTTTATATGGGTTAACCCAAGTCCTTGCCACCATCACTCACTGTTTCTATTATTACCTCGATGCCCTCTATTATAATCTCTCTGAGGCACAGAGAGGTTAAGCCACTTGCCTTAGGTCACACAGCTGGTAAGTGGTGGGGCAGGATTCGAACCTACACCGTGCTCTCAATTCCCTCGGTTGCTACCTGGAAGCCCTCGGGCTGCGGGAATCTTTTCTTTATCATCTGATAGGACACGGGCCCTGATCAATGAAAAGGCACCCTGAGTCAGGCCCCCAGGCCCCCCTGCTTGAGAATCCTTACCCCTCTGGCTCCTGGGTCCTGTGGAGCTGGGCTTCACTGGCTGCTCGGGAAATATTTTAATGTTTACAGAACTGGTGCAAGTCCTTCAGCTGTGCCTGCCAGGCGGGCTGCTCTGAAGCGGTAGCCGGGGTGGGAGCACGTGGGTGACCAGAAACCGGGGGCACCTGCGTGCCTGGGGGACGTGCCAGATGACGAGGATCTGAGGTCTGGGACCCCCAGGCGTCACCCACCCGGGCCCAGGCCCAGGGCCCCCACCCCTCCCGCCTCTCCTCAGAGGCGGCCGCCTGAGTTTTGGGCTGGTCTCTGAGTCAGAGGCCCCGGCAGGAAAATAAACTTTCTGTACTAAGAGGAGGAGGGTGAAGCTCACTTTTCAAAAATAGGAGAAGCAGCCCCGTTGCTATGACGAATTTCTCGTGTTGCTCCGTGTTTTTAAAGTTTTTTATTTTTTTAATGACCCACATAAAAAGGTACATACGGCCTCCTTGTAAAAAAAAAAAAAATCCATGGAAAAATCTCCCTCTTCAGCCCGATTTGAGTGAGGCCCGAGGAGCTGGGAGCCCGGGAGAGCCTGTTTGAAGGCCATTGAAGGTTCTGGGGTCGCTGGCATTTTGAGGACCCCCACCCACACATCATGGCAAAAACTCAAAACGTCCCTCAGGTCCCCGGACACATACGCACGTATACAAACAGCTGAAAAGGTTTTAAAATACTTCAGACTACATCGGGCTCTATGGGATGGACAGTTGTTGGAGGACAGAGTGGGAGGAGCAAGTCACCC
Organism: Cnephaeus nilssonii; assembly: GCF_951640355.1. Classification (NCBI taxonomy): domain Eukaryota; kingdom Metazoa; phylum Chordata; class Mammalia; order Chiroptera; family Vespertilionidae; genus Cnephaeus; species Cnephaeus nilssonii. The sequence continues at coordinate 22,609,772 of NC_137093.1, read as the reverse complement.
CGCCCCGGCCCCCCAGGTCTGGGGCAGGCATTGCTAATCGATCACTGTGCTCTTTCCAGCCAGGCCTGGGTGTGACCTCGGATCCCCTGAACGCAGAGCTCCCGGATTCCAGAACCAACCGACTGGAGTGGAGCGTCAGGATGAAGCCGGCCCGATCGGCGTGGCTCCTGAACCAGGAGGTCACAGTCCGGGGTCAGGGCACATGCCTGGGTTGCAGGCTTGGTCCCCCCAGTGTGGGGCGTGCAGGTGGCAGGGGATCCATGATTCTCTCTCATCATTGATGTTTTATCTCTCTCTCCCTCTCCCTCCCTTTCTGAAATCAATCATATATATATATATATATATATATATATATATATATATATATATTTTTTTTTTTTTTTAAAGATGAAGCTCGATCCGAAACCTTGGGACTACAGATTCCAAGGGAATAAACAGAGGCCTCTTAAATGCCCTGTAGGCCACTGCCTCTCTCAGGCCCCAATATCCCCACGTCAGGTCACAGTTTTCAAAATCCTGTTAAAAAAACACATCCCCTCCTCCCAACCCCTTTCCACTCCCAGGAAGAAAATGCCAAACTTACCCAAGTGCAGAATGGCGGCTTCGGATGGTCTCTGTTCTTCGGGGGGGGGGGGGGGGGGGGGGCAGGGGGGAGAGGAGGGTTCTGTGCTTCACCCCCGACCCCTGGCAACCAGAGGCCTGGCCGGCCAGAGCCACCCGTGGCTCCCAGCTGATGAAACCTCATCACAGTCTCGGGCTGCGGGGGAGGCCCACAGTAGTGCACCGAAGTGGGGAGAGGCGATTCCCATAAACCCATCTGTTCTAGGCCATTCGGCAGACTCAGCGGAGCAAGGACAATGGGCCAGGTACAGAAGGTGCTAAGAGCAAAACTGGGAAAACAAGGGCCTCGCCCCCGGGTGACCTTTCCTCCCCTAGCATCCCCTGGTCCTGCAGTTTGCACCCCCAGACCCTTCCTCCCTAAAGATAACATCCAGGCCTCAGTTGTGTTTCAGCTCCAGGCCCAGCAACGCAGCAAAACCAGGCAAATGGCCCTGTGGCTGCCTCAGGACCAGCTGTATTGACTAATGACCCCCTGCCGGCCCCGACCAATCAGTGGAGACCTAGACCCTGAAAGGATGCACCTGGAAAGCTGCCGGATATTCTAATGCAGGGGTCCTCAAACTTTTTAAACAGGGGGCCAGTTCACGGTCCCTCAGACCGTTGGAGGGCCGGACTATAGTTTAAAAAAAAACTATGAACAAATTCCTATGCACACTGCCCATATCTTACGTTGAAGTAAAAAAACAAAACGGCAAAAACATCCGCATGCGGCCCACGGGCCGTAGTTTGAGGACGCCTGTTCTAATGAAACTGCCCCCACCCCTAAGATTCCCACCAGCAAGAGGGAAAAATACCCTCGAGCAAAGGGCCCAGCACTCGCTCTCCCCTGGAGGAGCATGCCCACGCCATTCCCTTCCCCCTTCTTCCCTCTAAGGGACCCCAAGAGACTTACAACCAGGGGAGCAATGGGCAGCGGCAGCTCATCCAGGGTAACCCCTGAACCTGCCTCCAAGACCCCCTTTTCTCTGACTCCCCGTGACTAAAGCAGCCCAGCCGGGGCGCTCCTGCTGTTTCTCCCGTGCCCTTCCTTGTTTCACTGTCCTGCGGGTGCTTTTGCTGCGGCCAATCAAGTCTCGCTTGCTTTGGTAACACATCCGCAGGTGGGGTTCACCTGGCTCCCCTTCCAGGATCCCCCAAGTGTGCTTGATTTTCCAGAAAGGCCGGCTCCCCCACTCCTCCTCCCTCTTCTCCACCTCTCCATCCTTACCCTCCTCTCCCCCTCTTCCTCCTTCACTCCTCCTCCTCGCTCCTCCTCCCACAGCAGATGAGGAAGCCGAGGCTCGGAGAGGTGAAAGGACTTGCCCCCATCACGGGGCTCACAGGGGTGGAGACAGGGTTTCAATCAGATCTGGTCTACCTGACCTCAAAGCCCTCCTCCTCCTCCTCCTTCTTTTTTCTTTTTCAATATCTTGTTTATTGATTTCAGAGAGAAAGAAACATCCATGATGAGAGAGAGAGAACCATCAAATCGGCTGCCTCTTGCACGCCCCCTACTGGGGGTCCAGCCTGCAACCCAGGCATGTGCCCTGATCTGGAATGGAACCGTGACCTCCTGGTTCATAGGTCGATGCTCCACCACTGAGCCACACTGGCCGGGCAAAGCCCCCCTGCTTAACCACTAGTCTGTGGCCTGGCAAGAGAACTTGTTCTGGGACCCAGGTTGTATTCCTAATGGAAATGTCTGTATCTGTGATTTTCAGACTCCAGCGAGCTCCGGCTCCCCCAGCAGCTTGCTCCCCCACAGCTGGCTGGGCGCCGGCCCCGAGGGTCCCATTCTGCTGTCTGCAGTGAGGTCTGGGAGTGTGCATGTCTCCCAGGCTCCCAGGCGAGGCTGCTGCTGGGGTCCCACTGGTGTCTGTTAGTCACGGACCTTTAGGGGTGATGTACGGGCTCCCCGTTGCATTGCGGAATGTCCTCTCCTTTGGGCCAGGAGGCTTTGGGGCTGCTGCTCACTGCTGGGTGACCTTGGGTGCGTCTCGCCTTCTCCGAATCCAGTGGTCCCATCTGTACAGCGAGGCAGGATGAGACGGAAGCGCTTAGTCCGCTGGGCAAGCCTGGCAGAAGGGGGTAGGAGAGGGGTTCGGAGTCAGGCTGGGTCTGACGTCTGACGCTAGGGAGCTGTGTGACCTTGGGCAAGTGACTTAACCTCTCTGTGCTTCCAGTTATTATCTCGGAAATGAACCAGTTAGACGAGATCGTTTTTTAAGTGTAAATCTCACTGAATTCACAGTGGAGGATGCGGGGGGGGGGGGGGGGGGGGGAGAGGTGAGGTTCTAAGGCTGGTCAGATGGTGAAGGACATGTTCCCCCACCTGCCCAAGCCTTTGAGGTGAACCAACTCCCTCCCTCTCTTCCTCCCTCTGTCCTTCTGCCCTCCCCTGCCCTCCCCTTGCCTTCCTGTTTCCTCTGCACACACGTTATTTTCTGCAGCCTTAGCTTTGCAATCAGATCTGTGGCCATGATCTGGGCACCCTCGGCAAAACCACTTCCCCTCTGTGGCCACAGCACCCTCATCTGTAAAATGGGCACGTGACACCTCCCCCGGCTGCATGGAAAGCGCTCGGTCGGCCCCTCTGTCCGTTCTTTAATGTGGAGGCAAAGGGCTGGGCTCTGGAGCCAGGCAGCCCGCTTGGAACTCTTCCAACCGACCAGCTGTTGGCCTTGGACGAGTGACCTAACCTTCCTCTGTCCCAGTTTCCTCATCGGTAAAATGGGGACAGACGTAATTACTTCCTAGGGTTGCAGTGAGGATAAGTAGCAAGTGCCCAGCACACTGCCCGGCTGTCAGCCGTTTGGATGATTCCCCTGATGATGGCGATGATGATGGGATGATGCAGACGCTGAGCCAGGCACGGTGCTGAGCTGGGGACAGAGCAGGGGACGAAATGCATCCCTTCCCCAAGGAGTTCCCAGTGCAAGGGAGAGACGCCCTCACAGGGAGGGACACGTTCACAGGAGTCAGTGCTGTGATGGGGGAGCCCAAGGGGCTAAGGGAGCCCAGAGCAGAGCCCCCACCCCCGCACCCCCTCCAGGCAGGGAAGGCTTCCCAGGAGCTGCTCCCCAAGCTGAGACCTGAAGGGGGAGCAGAGACCCTTTGAATAATATGAACATACTAGTGGCCCAGTGCATGGATTCGTGCACATTGAAAGGAAATTAATGAGAAGAGAGATTCGTGTTGTAATTATGTTACTGCAAAAAATTGCATGTCAAAATAGCATATGTAATATCTACACTAATAAAAGAGAAGTATGCAAATTGACCATAACTTCACGACACCCACCAGCCAATCAGGAGTGAGTATGCAATTAATCCGACAAAGATGGTGGTGGCCCCACCCCCCAGCCGTTCCAGGCCTCTGAGCAGCACGCAAGCAGGCGCGGAGTGGCCGGGCGGGGTGGGACGCCTGCTATGAGGGGGAGAGTGGGGGGCAGAGGGAGCTACAGGAGCGGCGCCAGAGCAAAGACTGAAGGCTCCGGCCGGAGCGAAGACGGAAGGCGGTAGCCAGAGCAAAGGCCTGGGTCCCGGGTGCCAGAGCAAAACCAGTGCCGGCAGCCAGGGGAAGGAAGGCCTATTGCACGAATCTTCATGCAACGGGCCTCTGGTAGTATTATAAAATTAAAACATGCATGCGATTGGCTCTAGTGAGAGCTTTATATGTATCATGCATGTGTGAGTTAACATTTATTTTTAAATTGCCAGTGCACGTCATATGTACCGGCCAGTCAGTCAGACGGACGGTAGGTCACTTAGCCTTTTATATATATATAGATGTCCATAAGGATTTTGTATAAGAAAGTAATTGGACAAGTGTGTTCATTGTAGCTAAAAAGTTGCGAATAATCTAATCAACCACCAAGAAAGTATTGATCAAATAAGCTAGGGTGCATTGAGTCAATGAAATAATTAACAGCTGGTAAAACAGGGTGTGAGGTACATAGACAGAATCTGGCTGCAAGCTGCACAGGATCTGAACGTAGTTAAAGGTTTGATGCGTTCTGCCCAGAAATGGTATGTCACTGCCTAGTCCTATCACGTATGTGACTTTTGCTTCCGTACAACATTTAATAAAAGCAAACCTGATAAAACATTGTCACCTTTGTTCAGTTGATACTTTAAAAAAAAACCCATTGCTGTTTTAATTTACAAAAAATAAATAATCCTATCTAATAAAGAGGGAATATGCTAATTGACCCTCACACCATTGCAAAGATGGAGGCACCCACAGCCAATAAGGAGGGAATATGCTAATTGACTGTCACGCCCTCAAAGATGGCGGCGCCCACATCCACAAGATGGCGGTGCCTGCCTCCGGAGTCCCCCAGTCCCCTCAGCCCCCCAGCCGCCCAGGGCCACCCAAGGCTCAGGTAACCAGGACCTGCCGAGGTTTGCTTTGCCAGCAGTGGCAGCAGCAGAGATGTGATGGGGCGTCGCCTTCCCCTGATTGTCGGGTCACCTCCCACACCTGAGGGCTCCCGGACTGTGAGAGGGGGCAGGCTGGGCTGAGGGACCCCACCCCTCCAGTGCATGAATTTTCATGCGCCAGGCCTCTAGTAGTAATAATAATAATAATAATAATAATAATAATAATAAAAGAGGGAGCAAGAGGTCATCAGGCCCCGGACAGGGGCAGGAAGGGCACTCAGGTGGAAGGAACAGCACGCACGGAGGCCTGGGGTGAGAGGCGCCAGAGTGGGGGGACACCGGCAGCCAGCGGTCTGGAGGCCCTTGTAGGGAGCACGGTGCTTCCCCAGCTGAAGTGCTCCCCGTGTGCGCTCAGCCAACGGGCACGGCTCCCAGCTGGGTTGGGCCGCCAGAGGGGCGGGCCGACCCCAGCAGGCCTTGCCACCAGCCACCACCCAGCAGCCCGGGCCCTGGCTGGCAGGGACAGCCTCCCCGCAGCCCCCACTCCCTGCAGCTGGCCGCCCCCGCCCTCGTTCGGCCCGGTTTCCTGCCCCTCCCTCCCGCCCTCCTCCCTCCAGCTGTTTCTCTGGCGGAGTCTGTCCCTGGCGGGACAGCAGCCCCAACCAGCTCGGAGCTCAGCACAGGCTGCGTCTCCCCAGGAGCCTGTGGGGTGAGGGTGTTCTAGGGCGGGGGCGGGGCTGCCGCTCTGTGGGGTCCGAGGGGATGTTGAATGAATAGATGAACTGCTTTCTGGGCACACAGCCACAGCCAAAGAACAGTGTGATGGGGAGAAAGAAGCCGGGGACCGGGCCTCCTGCACAGCCTCGCGTGGCCTGAAGTCCAGGGGAGCCCTCAGGAAGACCTGGGCGGAGACCAGCCTCAAGGTACCAGGGGTGGCTTTGACCCCATCCGCAGGGGGCAGGAAAGGGGAGTGCGAGTCCAGGAGAGACGTCTTCCCCTTTGGGTTCTTCTTAAAAGTTAACTTTCATCCAAATGACTAGCATTCTATTCAGATGTTCAGGTTTCCAAAAGGCATGCATGCGCACTGGAAAAACCAGCGAGCCCACCGGAGTTTTAAAAGCAGGAAGCTCAGCGTTTCCCTTCGTCCCTCTGCTAATCTCCCAGCAGCCCCACGAGGGAGGTGCTTTCCGAGTCCCCATTTTACAGATGAGGAAACTGAGGCTCAGCGAGGGGAGGGCACTGGCTCAGGGCTGCGGGGACAGTCAGCTGGGAGGTCAAGGTTGGAATGAGCCTGGCCGGCGTGGCTCAGTGGTTGAGTGTCGACCTATGAACCAGGAGGTCACGGTTCAATTCCCCGGTCAGGGCACATGCCCAGGGTTGCAGGCTCGATCCCCAGTGGAGGAGGGCAGCCAATCAATGACTCTCATCATTGATGTTTCTCTCTCTCTCCCTCTCCCTCTCCCTTCCTCTCTGAAATCAATTAAAAATTTTTTTATTTTTAAAGATTGGAATGAAATGAGGGTCATTACCACGGGGCAGCACTAACTCTCAGGACAGAGACGAAAGAGGGGTCCTAGCCCAGAGGTGGTCTTGCAGGTGCCCTCCCCATCAGTCACTCGCTCACCCACTCACTCATGGACCCATGATGGTTGTTGGGTGCCTGCAATGTACCCGACGCATGTAAGCATGTAAATGTGGATACACATACTCACTCCTCCCCCCCCCCATTTCTAAAATTAAATTTTTTGGGGTGGCATGGGTTAAAACGATGGCATAGGTTTCCAGTGTACAGGTCTATCATACACCACCTTCTACTGCACTGTGGTTTCACACTCACTTTTCCAACCTCGTGTCTGGTAATCTCCCTCGTGCTTCCCCTCGGACTGCGAGCTTCCTTCCCTGTCACCTTATTCCTCCACCATCCGAATGGCTGCATGGAAAACAGGTCTTGTCTTGGGGTTTATGGCATCATTTCTCATCGGGTTGTTCCTGGTGATGAATAGTGCTGCAGTGACCACTCTAGGATGTCAACTTTGGGCTTGTTTGTTTTTTTCTTAATCTTTTCTTCCTTCCTTCCTTTTCTTTCTTTCTTCCTTCCTTCCTTCCTTCCTTCCTTTCTTTCTTTCTTTCTTTCTTTCTTTCTTTCTTTCTTTCTTTCTTTCTTTCTTCCTTCCTTCCTTCCTTCCTTCCTTCCTTCCTTCCTTCCTTCCTTCCTTCCTTCCTTTCTTTTTGGGGTGTGTGTGTGTGTGTGTGTGTGTGTTTTATGGACAGTGTTCCAAAAGTGAAATCGCTGGGTCAAAGGTTTGCCTGTTTTTAAGGATGTTGAGGCTTTGGGACACATTTGTCCCCACAGGCGGTGCTGGCTTGAACTTCCCCGGCTCTGTACCGGGTGCAGTCTTCTCCCAGCTCTTCCTAGTCAAACTTCCCTGATGAGAAAGGTGAGAGGGAACATGTGGCCGCCTCACTTTACAGGTCTTTATGAACACGGAGCAGCCTTTATAATCTTGTTGTTCCCTTTTCTCTTATAATTATCCTCTTCAAGTCCATCTCCATTTTTTTCCCCCTCTGTTGGCTTGTGCATCTTTTTCTTATTGACATCTAAGAGTTCTTTGTATATGAAGGCTATGAACCGTTTGCCCTCGGTCTCCGTTCAAAGTATTCCCCTCCCCTCTCTGTTTTCAGATGAGCACATTTTAAATGGGAAAGCCATAAAGACGAGGTTTTTTTGGCAACATCACAAGAAAATAACACGTAATAATTAAGTGCAGCCAGCCCTCGCTCCGTATCTCGGGTTCCGCCTCTGCAGATTCAACCAACCGCGGGTCAAAAATCTTGGCGAAATAAAAAAGAAAAGTGTTGCTGTTGCTGACCTATGCTACGTGTAACTTAGTTAAAATAGATGCATCTGCATTATTTTTTTTCATTATTCCCTAAACAATACAGTAGAACAGCTATTTGCTCAGCATTTACATTGGGTTAGGTGGTATAAGTCGTCCAGAGATGATTCAAAGTGCATGTGAGGATGTGCGTGGGTTGTGTGCAAGCACCACACGGTTTCGTGTGAGTGGCTTGAGCATTTGTGGACTTTGGTATCCACCCGGGGTCGTGGAGCCAACCCCCCGCGGCTGCGGAGGGATGCCTGTCATGCTATTGGGGGTGAGTCTGCTCACTCAGACGGGTGTGGCTCAGAGAGGGGGGCGAGGCAGCCGCCAGGCCCTGGGTCTGCTTTCTCTTTCCACGAAGGGCCTGGGCCCCAGTTTCCCTTCGGGAACCCCCCTACTTCCTTTTCAAGACCAGCCTCCTTGCGGCGCTCGCTGTCTCTTTTGCTTCCTCCGACTTGCCCAAAGGAAAAACTTCTCCAAATGCCCGTGCCGCTGACATGAACAGCATCCGCTAATTCAGGCCTCTCGGCTGGCGGGAGGAAGGCGGCTTGGCGTTTTCTTAGAAGGTTTACCTGAAACCCGCGATGCTCCAGCCGTGGCGTGCCCGGCATTGAGAAGCCCAAGGGAGGAGTTATGTATCGCTGGGTACACAGGGACCTTCGCTGGACTCCTCCAAACTTCAGCGAATAGATAAACTTGACTTTGGGTAAGTACTTCCCTCTTTAGCTGAGCCCTTGTGAAAAGTCCCCCCCCCCCTCACCCCTCTAACGGGGTCAACACCTATCTCCACTAGGCTCTCGTGGTGCCTATACTCAACCATCACAGTGCCTATCACACTGTCTTGTCATTGCCTGTCCTGCTGTCTGTCTCCTCTTAGCCTGGGAGCTCCTTGAGGCCACAACAGGGTATTCTTCTCTCTGTATCCCCAGTCCCCTGCACAAGACCTAGCATGTAGCAGGTGCTCAGTTAAATGTTCATCGAAGAAGTAAAGTAGCCAGGCCTCAGTTTCACCATCTGTAAAATGGGATGAGGGAGCCAGCCTAAAGTCCCGTCTCTTAGATGTTTACTTAATAACTCCTGTCAGTTGGCAAACCATCTTATTGCTATAATTTTCTTGAATCCTCAGCATGGCTATTATGATAAAGGTGCTATTAATACGTCTGTTTGACAGATTAGGAAACTGAGTCCTGGTGAGGGGTTCTGATGCTAGACCTCGATGAAAGGCAATAGAGCACTATGGCTATGGGGTTGGGTTCTGTCGGGTGGGTTTGATCCTGGTCTGCCACCTGCCACCTTAGTGACAGAGAACAAGTTATGCCTTATCTTTATACCTCAGTTTCCTCATCTATAAAATGGGAGTATGAATAGTAATTACCTCCTAGGATTATTAAAAGATTAAATGAGATTATATATGAGGAGCATGTAGCAGAGGGCTTATCATGTAGCAAGGGCTCTATAAACATTAGCTATTATTCTGTTATCATTTCTATACCACCATGCTATCTACACCTGTGACTCCCATGTGAGCCAAGTAGAAATAATTACTGATTTCTTTACCAGTCGATTATTAATGCCCAGGTTCCTGTTAGTGTACAAGAAAACCAAAAGCTGATTTCATTCTCTTTGAGCTGTGCTTGCACAGGTGCAGGTATCAATGCCAGTTTTGAGGCTATGAAGTAGACTCAAGACTTTTCAAAGTGGAATCCTGGGATTACTGACATTCTGATCAATAATCATGAGAATCATGAGTGTTTCTTAGAGCTTCATTTTTCTGAGTCAGAATATCTGAGGGTAAGCGGTGCAAAGTCTGCATTTGGAAACCACTTCACGGAGGAGTTTGATGCACCCCAAAACTTAAGAACCGTTGTGGTAGAGTACTTGACCGTCTTTTTCCCTTGCCTTTGCCCAGGTTTCTGGGTTCTTCGCTGCACACTGAGGTTTGTCGTTTTCCTTTCTAAGCAAATATATATGTACTCTTTGCAAGTTATACCCTGTGTCAGCAGTTGAGGTCAGGAGGCATGGTGGAGAAGAAGTGAAACTTTGTTGTGTTGTACCACAGAAAGCAGATTATGTGCAGACTTGGGAAGTATCTTAAGCCACAGAATCCTTTCCTCCAATGAAAATATATGGAGGAAACAGATCAAGGTGGTGCTATCCTAATTGAAATAGGAGTGGAGGGATCCACTAAACATCACTCTCATCGCTAACGGACCTTTAAGAATCGTGATAGCCCTGTGGAGCAGGTGGAAGATTGCAGACCTACTCCAAATTGTTACGAGACCAAAGTTCTTGCCCTTTGCTGAATATGATCTGTGACCTTGGGCAAGGTCCTCTCTGGCCATAATCATCTGCACTGAGAAAAGAGAAATATGCAAATTGACCGTACCTTCGCGACACCCACGAGCCAATCAGGAGTATGCAAATTAACCCAACAAAGATGGAGGGTTAATTTGCATACGCAGGCATGGAGCGGCCAGACGGGGGGCGGAGGGAGCTACAGGAGCGGCGCTCTGGCCAGGAGCGAGGACTTGCAGGCTCCTGGGTGGATGGGAGCGAGGACTTGCAGGCTCCCTCTAGTTTGTAAATAAGAATGTTGTGTTTGTCAGGTCAGGGTAGTAGCTGTCATGACAGATAGACCCAAATGCATATAATGGCTCAAACAAAACAGGCGTTTATCATAAGGCAGGCATTTCTGAATGGAGGGTGCTCTTCTTCCACGTGGCGATTCAGGGACCCATTTCATGGCCCTACTGTCCCCGTGGACATGGTCACTGATGAAGGAAAGCATGGAGGTGGCATGCTTGCTTCTGAACTGCCTTCCACCACTGCCTAAGAACTAATCATGTGACCAATCTAGTTGCAAAGGGGGCTGGGAAATGGGGTTCCTAGCCAGGGTGGCTTCTTCCCAGTGACAGCTGTGTGCTGTAGAGGGGAGATTGGTTTTTGCGGACAACTGGCTGTCTCGGCCACAGATACGGTGGCTTCTTGGGTCTCTTCCATTCTCTGATCCTAAGGCTACATTTCTGTCAATCCCCATCAAATACAACCGAGAAAATTCCTACATTCCAAGCCCCTAAACACGGATTTCCCTGGAACTTAGTCAACAGCTGTTCTCGTTCCCTTCTGGAAGAAGGAAGCAAGAATAACAATTTTATTGAGCACAGCACATTTACTGAGCCAAAGCTTTTCATACCCATGATCTCACTCCCCTTACAACCCTGTAGAGAAAAGTCTCAGGATTATCGTCCCCGTTGTACAGATGGAGAAAATGAGGCTCAGAGAGGAAAAGGGGTCTGCCCAAGGTCACATAGGTCATAAGCCAAAGAACTGGGATTTGAACTCAGAAAATCCTACTCCTGCCCTAGGGTCTCATTGCCTGTGCATATGTATGCCAACACGTGTGCACACGCAGGTGTGTGTGTGTGTGTGTGTGTGTGTGTGTGTAGTGAAGTCAGGGTTTTCTTTGGGCCGTATTCCCCCCGTGCTGGGCACAGGGGCCGTGGAAATGCAGGGATCATGACCCAAGTCCCTAGAAGAAGCCAAACTTACTGATTATAAGGCAGCCGGGTGCTGTTCTTGCCTGAGGAAGCCCAGGGCGTCGGGGGCTCCCGGGTGACGCTGGGGTCTGGACCAAGCCAGGCACATAGTGGGTGCTTGGGATCGACTTCCTGTACGAACAAGCCTGCGGAGGAGGAGAGTTCTATGAATGTGAGAACTTAAGATGAGTCAGGCCCACTTCCTGTCCTTAAGGCCTTCCAGGAAGGGGAAGCAACCTTGTGGCACGTATTTTCATTCACTCACCCAAAGAACATGCGCTCGCACCTTCTGTGGGTCTGACACTCCGTAAGGCAGGATGATGAAAAAGACAGGATCACGTGCCCCCATTCGAGAGATGAAGAAAGAGAGGCCCTGATGGGTTAAGGTCATTTGGTGGGACTAGGACCTGGGGCTCCTGGTTCCCAATCCAGGACTCTTTTCATGAAGCCTCTCGGGGGAGGGAGGAGGCCCTGGGCCGGGCCTGGGTTGCAAAGAAGGAGGGTTGGCAGCCACTGGGTGCAGCTTCTGGACTCCAGGACATGCTGGTTTCAGGCAAAATTAGGAAACTTAGTTTTACTTCTCCTTTGGAAGCTCCCTGTTTTTGCAACGATGGGCACACGCCTGGTGGAGAAGCAGCAGAGTTCCTCGCCCCGCTGGATGGGACCGAGGGCAGGGGATTCTATGCGGTGCTGGCGAAGACAGAGACACCAATGTCCGCTTGGCACCTGTTGACCACAGAACACCGTTAGAGCCTCCACAGCCATCTGGCCTAGGGTTCAGATCCCAGCTCTGCCCCTTAACCTCCCGTGGCCTCAGTGTCCCCATCTGTCCAGTGGGAACAATCTCAGTGCCTACTTCCTAGGGTCCCGGTGGGATTAAAGGACTTCCTACCCATGAAGCACCGAGGACGGCTCGAGGTCAGCTCAGCGAAAGCCTTCCTCTTTGGATTCTCAGGCAAACAGGCATTGAGACGCGCCTTTGCACGTCTGGGCCGATGTGGGCGCCCGGCGCCTCGTGCCTTCAGGTCCCCAGGCCAGCCCCCCGGCTTCCGGCCTCGCCCCTCGGACGAGTCTGGGCTCCTGCGGCAGGAAGGTGCTCCCTCCAGCACAGACACACTCTGGTAACCCTGGAGTCGCAGCGGCTGACTCAGGAGGGCGGTCAGCTGCTACCCCAGGCAGAAAGTCGGAATCGGTTCTGCTTTCTCGGGACGTGAGTGGGGTTCTCTGATCCCCGCCCTGGGCTCGTGCTGAGGGCAACTCTTGGGCAAGGAGGTGGGTGAGTGTGAGTGGGCGAGGGGTGCAAGAACCAGCCGCTAGCGCGCTGGGTGGTTCCTTCTGGGACCATGGGCCAGAGAGAGACCGGGGAGCTGGCGAGAGGCCCCACCTCCTAACGCCATCACATTGGGGGTCAGGGCTTCAGTGTATGGATGGTGGGGGGAGGGCCCAAGCATCCAACCATAGGACTGGAGCTCATCCCGACTCCCGTTTTTTTCAGATGGAAAAAGTGAGGCTCAGAAAGTGAGAGGGACTTGTCTAAAGGCAGCGAGAGAGCCGGGACACAGCCTCCACGCACTCCCCTCGGCATTTGCTGAGCACCTACTGTGTGCCGGGAGCCTGGGAGACCGGGAGAGACGAGCCCTGCCCTCAGGGGTGTCCACAGAGTGGGGTTCATCTAGCCAGAAGGTTGGCTTTAACATGCATGGGGGGTCAATGGCCCCTGGCTCGCAAGCACCCAGGACAATCCCATCCATTATCCATTCAGTTCAGTAGGTGGACGCTGGGCCGTTTGGACCGCACGCTTCTTGTTCCACACACGTGAGTCAGTGCCTGCCTGGTGCATCCCGCGCACAAGGTCCTTCCTGCAGGCGCAGAGGGCGGGCAGCGCTGATGGGGGATGTCAGGAAATACTCCGAGAAGGAAGCATGCACTTGAGCCGGTTCCAGGGATGAATTGGCCTTGAGTGCTTGGAGGAGAAATTGGCCAGAAATAAAAGATATCTCCGTGGGGAGAGCAGCGTGAGCAGAGGGTGAGAGACTTGACGAGGAAGGGAATGTCTGGGGTGGTGGGCGGAGGACGCCGGGCGCGGCCGGAGGCAGTCTGGACCCTCTGCAGGGCCCTGGAACGTCCCAGCCAGTTTTCCGGGTGGTCCAAGGCAGCCCGTGTCACCGGAGCAGCATCCTCTTGTCCCCAGGCCTCATCCCCTCCACACTCGGTGCCTGAACTTGCACGTCTGGACGATGGAAGATTTCAGACGACCTCCAGCCGGTGGGGTTGGAGATCCCAGCTTGGCAGAGGGCACGCGGGTTCTCGGCTCACTCTCCTGGGCAGTCTGTTCCGTAAACCAGCGTGGAGAAGAGGCTGTTTCTTGGCGACCGTGGCTTTTTTTTTTTGACGGAATCATGGGCCCCCTCTCCTACCACGCCCGGGACTTGCTGACGGAGGTGGGCACAGAGGTTGGGAGAAAACGAGGTGTTTCTTCCAGGGTTAAAGAGAGTTGATTTAGGGTGGCACCCGTGGTCGGCCGGCGGCATGTTTACAAGAAGGGAGAGGGGCTGGCCGCTGCCCTGGCTGCCCGCTGCGCCCGGCTGGGCGTTCAAGTTTCCACTGGCCTCCCGGCCCGGCGGGAGGTGGGCGACTGACGTCAAGTGCCGGCCCTGAGGGAGCGTGTGCGATTTCCAATCTCTTTTATGACGGGCTGGACGCACAGGGGGGCCTCTTCAGCTGTCAGGGATTTGGGTCACGAAGAAAAAAGGGGGTGCCTGGAGCACGAACGGAGCGGCCGCCCGCTGGGTGGAAGCAGAAACCCCGCAGCTCCCAGGGACCCGTGTGGAAACCCGTTTCCGCGGCGTGCGGGCTGCGGGACCTCGGAAAGGTCACGGGCCTGCTCCGAGCCTCAGTTTCCCCCTCTGTGACCCGGGGATCATCCAGGGGCTTTCCTCCCAGGAGCAGGGTTGTGTGCGGTTCACGTGAGATCGCGTGCGGCACAGCATTGGGGCTGAAACCCAGAACACGGGGGCCGGAAGCCCTGAGCCAGGAGGGGCTGAGGAATGCCAGGGGTAGCCGGTGCCAGCGGCACGGCTTTGCCCAAGCCTTGCCCTCTGCTTCCTGGGCTGGCGGAAAGCATGGCACGGCCGGGCGGAGGCCTCGGACCGCCAGGCCCGCCTCTCCTGGGGAAAGCGGGCCAGTCTGGCCTAAATGGGCCTTTCTTCGGCTGTTTTGCCCCTCCCCTCCTGGTGAAAAGCCGCAGACATGAAGGAAATCAGGAGCAGGGCTCTGGGGAAGGGCAGGGCGGCTTCCCGGAGCCTGGCTGGGCGATGCCCTCACCTCCCCATCGCTGGTTCCTGGCGGCCTGGGAGAGGGCACTCCTCAGGCCCGGGGGGGGGGGGGCCCTGGGCCTCCCCCTGTCCTGCTGGGTGGCTCCCGGTCCAGGCTGACTGGCTTCCTTGTCCATTCAATGCACTGGAGTGACATGGTGCGTAAGATTGCCTAGGTTTCCAGGCTTTCTGGTCGCTGCATATTCTGGGTCCTCTCCCAGCTCCGGGGTCTCCCATTTCCCCAGCGCCCCGGGAAGCCGGCAGCGCCCCAGAGTCCCTCCCTTCCAGGAGCCGCCGGTGCTGTTCCCCGGCCTGAAGGAACAGGTAGCTTTCCCTCCCGAGTCCGGGCTGAGCTTCTGCCCAATCCTGTCTCCGTCACAATGGTCTTCCGGGGCCGGCTGCCCCTCTTGGAGGGATCACGGCACACGCATTGGAAATGTGGGAGCTGGGGCCAACGGTCCCATTTTACAGCCGGGGAGACTGAGGCCCCGAGAGAGGCCGTGTGCTCACTCACTTTTCTCTGTCAGCCAGCCCCCCCCTCTCTGCCTTTGACGTGCATCCCTCTTCCCCAGCTCCCCTGCTCCCCCCTGGCCCCCCGAAAGCTCCTGACCTTCTGGGCTCTTCACCGAAAGCCCCCAGAGCTGAGGGGCACGGCCACTTCCTGGGCGTGTGACCAGGGCAGCCGCGCGGCCTCGGAAGGGCCGGCCCCGGGCTGAATGCTCAGCGGTTACCGTCTTGAGATCCTGAGCACCTTCTGCAGAAGGAGCCCGCGTGTTCGCGCGGCACCGGCCCCCACGAGGGATGCGGCTGGTTCGCCGAGAGGTGTGAACATCCTGGGAGGGGTCGCGCTGGGGCTGGGGTGCTGCGTCCACGCCCTAGTCCTCTTCCTGCTTCTCGTCCGCCCGGTAGTAACTACCGCCCGGACCTGCCTCCCGCCTCCCGGGGCGCTCCCACGGGGTGGCCGTCCTTCAGCAACAGGAGGCAGCGGCCAGATTCACTCCCGTTTTACGGATGAGACGACCAAGGTGCCCAGAGACCAAGCCGCCTGCCTGGCTAAGCTGACTCTGACCCTGAGCATCCGGGCTGACACCGTGGGGGCCCCAGATGGCCCCTCATCCGTCTGTGACGAAGGCTCGGCCTTTACACCGGAGAAGAGAGGGGACGAGAGAAGCTGTCCCTGGGCAGAGCCAGGGATGCCTGAGTCCTGGAAAGTTCCTGGCACGGGGGCCTGGCACGGGGCTACCTTCTGAATTAGCCCGGCCTCTCTGAGCCTCGGTTTCCGCGTCTGCCTCCCTCTCTAGACAAGTTCTGAGCACAGGGCCCAGCACAGGTCAGTGTCGGGGGCTTCTACTCCCCTGGCCCCTGTGCCTCGGGGGCAGAGGAAGGGCTGATCTGTGGGCAGGGAAACCCCGCGGTTGACTGTCCAATCGGGGCACTTGGAGAGTGAAAGGGGCCCTCGGAGCATCTGTGCTGGGACAAGAGGCGGAAGCGGGATGCAGGCTCGCTCTACATACGTGTGGGCCGTGCGCGCCCGTGCCGGCCTCGGGACGCGGTGGCAGACAAGCGGGTGTCGGGGAGGGAGCGTGGCCCCAGCTGGCGGCTGAGTTCCAGCGGGGCCGCGGGGGACCGTGCTGCACTCGCCGCCGCTGACAGGGCCGAGGCGCAGCATCAGCCACCTGCTCAGGCCCTCTGCCAGATGTTCTGGAAACGTCTTCAGAGGGAGCCAGCGGCGCCTGAACCCGGCTGCCTGGACTGGAACGCGTGGTCCCCCCCCCCCCGCCCTGGCGCGTCTAGGGACAGTGGCTCTCACTGAGTGGCACCTGGGGCGGCGCCATCGGCGCGTGGGCACGGCGCTGTGCTCAGGCAGCCGCCTCGGGATGCCCCCGGAGACACCCGGGACCTCGGGGCTGCGTCCACACATAGTCGGAGTGTCACTGGGGATGTGGGTCGGTCCCCATAGCCCGCCTGCATCCTCCCCCTGTAAACCTCCGGGGAACGTCCCAGCTCCCAGCTCCCAGCTCCCGGCTCCCAGCTCCCGGCTCCCAGCTCCCGGCTCCCAGCTCCCGGCTCCCGGCTCAGACCGGCCCGGGAAGGCGCGGCGTTCCCCGGGGCGGGCTGGTGGCCAACGCGGAGGCTGGGAGTGGACGGCGTGGCCCACCCAAGGGAAGTATTCAGGGCGCTGCTTATCGTCTGCATTTTTTCTCCTCGGCCTTGGCGGTGCTTTCTGTCCCCACCCTCGTTTCCCTTCCTCCTTTGTCTCTTGATTTATGTCCTCCCGGACCCACCAGCCTCTGCGCAGATGTATTTCCCCCTCCCTTCTGGACAAGCCAACAGACAGACAGACAGACCTGCAAGCCAGGGCACTGGGCAGCTCCCCTCCCCTCCCCCCCCAACCCCCCCTCCCGCTCAGGGGGAACAGTCCCACCTGGGAAGGGGCTGGAAGGCAAGGGGTTAAGGTGGATGCTGAGGAAGTGTCCGCCGAGGTCGACATGAGGAAGTGACCCGTGCTGCCTGGGGAAGGAGGTGACCGCTTATCCTGTGTGACTCCTGGCAGCTGACCCAGGCTGGGGGTGATGGAACAGGGGCTGCTCCCGGTCAGTTTAGCAAAAAAAAAAAAAAAAGTCTCATTGGCTTCATGGGTTTTTCTAGAAGTTCTGCTGGTGGGGGTAGGGGTGGGGGAGGAGAAAGAGGGGTGACCTGCTCTGGAAAATAACCAAACGCAGGGAGCGTTTATTTCTGATTATTTTACTTCTGAGCTGTGACTCGAGGGCTTAGGGGACCCGGGAGGGGAGGTCCCAGACAGAGGCGCCCCCCCCCCACTTCACCAGGCAAAGGATTCTGCCCCCTTCGCTCACTGTGGCCTTCCTGTGCCTAGTACCGCGCCTGGCACACCGTGGAGACGTGTCAAATTAATGGAATGGGGGAAAAAAAAAAAGAGTTTCTGATGGAGAGCTAGGATTCAAACGCGATGTTGTCTGACTTAAGAAGGAGTTCTCGTCACACATCACAGTCAAGAGGCACTTTGGCTAGAGCTGGACTCTTTGTACAGGTAGCGTGACCCACCTGCCCCGGTTTGGCCTAGACCCGTGGTGGGCAAACTGCGGCTCGCGGGCCACACGCGGCTCTTTGGCCCCTTGAGTGTGGCTCTTCCACAAAACACCACGGCCTGGGCGAGTCTATGTTGAAGAAGTGGCGTTAGAAGACGTTTACGTTTAAACCATGTGGCTCTCCAAAGAAATGTCAGTCGTTGTCCTGTTGGTATTCGGTGCACGGCAGGCGCAGGCCAGGCGGCGTGGGGACCGGGCCTCGCTGCAGCCGCGTGGGGCTTCGGCTCTCAGCTGCCCGGGCCACCTGCCTTTATCTGTCCCGGGGGTTTCCGACCCTCCAGCCTCTCCAGCAAGTGGTTAGGATCCTGGTCTTTCCTCTGGGCTGAAACCAGCTGGGGTTTTTTTTTTTCTGTGGAGGGTGTGGGGGGTCAGGGGGGCGACTTTCTCAGCAAGACCCTTCCCAGGTCAAAGTTCGAGCTCTGCGGTGAGGACCGGTGACAGCACAGGGCTGGGGTGGAGGGGAGGGAGCCGGTCCTTCCTCCCCCAGAGCCTGGGAACTGGGTGGGATCTCACATTCCCCACGACCTGGCTGCTGGCAGGAGCGCTCACCCTTTCGTCAACTGCCTGGGCTGGAGCCAGGGCATTCCAAGGGGCCAGAACCTTCGCGAATGCCCAGGGCGCCTGTGCCCGGGACTGCCTCCTGCGCAGGGTGCAGCTGGGGCGGCTCGGGGCTCCAGGATCTCTCAGGGGTCCACCTGGCTGCACAGGGCCCCCCACAACCCCCTACTTGCCCCAGAGCCTGGCGTGTGGCGGCCGCACTGTCCAGAGGTGGGTGAGTCGGGTCGGAGGGCTCTCTGAGGTGGGATGGTGGACGTGTGTCGCCTGCAACGCTGCCCGCCCGCCCGGTGCACAGGCGGGGTCAGGGGGTGCAAAATGTAGGGGTCCCCCGCGGGCAAGTCATAGGAAAGTCAAGGGCGGTCACGGCGATGGCAGACGTGGGCCCTGGTGTCAGAATGGCCCCGGTTCAAGTGCCACCTCTGCCCCTTCCTGGCCGTGGGATCTCGGGCTCGTGGTTTTGCTTCTTGGTGCCTCAGTTTCCACATCTGCAAAATGGGGATGAAAATAGCCACCTTGAAGGTCTGCTCTGAGTAGAGGCGCCAGGTGCCCTGTTAGCGCCCGGTGAGTGGGGGTCAATGCCCTCACCCCCAGCCTCCCAGTTTCTGTTCCTCTCACCCCAGGGCTGCACCCCAGGACCCTGGGACGGCTGAGGACTTCTGAGTCCCCACAGGGAAGCCTTGCTGGTGAGATGCAGGGAAGTCTCGGGGAGAGGGAGGGATGCTACCCGAACGCTTGTCGCAGCCATCAGCCCATTTAAGCGGCTGGGCCCATTAGAACACGGACTCTGGGCTCCCTGGGACCCGAGTTTGAGTCCTGCTTCCAGCCGGTGCTGGTGATCTGATTAGGTTCCTTTCGGCACCTCATGATCTGCCGGGAAGTGGGGATCAGAGCCATGTCCTCCTGGCATGGGGGTGGGGGTTGGGGGGTGGATGCAGGGACCTAAGGAAGCTCCCGGGGAGACGCCTGGCTCCTGTCGGCGGGATCCTTTTCTCTCTTCTCGCCTTTATCACTGCGCGGCCTGCTCCGCCTGGGTTTGTGTCGAGCGCGCAGTGAGGCCGGGCGAGCAGAGGAGACGACTAAAGGACACCCCAGCAGAGGGACCTGCAAGAACCAAGGCTCAGGCCTGGGACCGCTGGGCTCCTGAAGCCAAGGGTGTGGGTCGGTTTGGAAGGACGTGAGCTGCGAGGTCCCCCTCCGCGACCCTTCCTTGACCCCAGGCGGGCGCTTCCTGTGGGTCCTGCAGCCCCGACCTGGGGCAGTAACCCCAGGGGGCTGACCTCACCCTAGCTGGCCCAGGGGAAAGGAGACCAGTGTTCACACCCAGGGGCCCCCGCCCCTCCTCTCTCTGCAGCTTATCTCGAGGGGGAGCCTGGTGTGTGGCAACGGCACTGGGGGATGCAAAGGATCGAGGGTAAGCACTTTCTGTATTTCATGCTGTTTAATCCCAGAACCACGTGCTATGTAACAGCTACTCCCATTTCCCCCCACTTTCCAGATGGGGAAACTGAGGCACGGGGTGGCTAAAGGATACTCCCTAGTCCCTTAGCTGGCTGGGATTAAACCCAGGCAGCCTGGCTCCGGAGCTGGATGCTCAGCTCCATTTAGCAAAGGCTTCGCACCACCAAGGCTCAGCTCAAATGTCACCTCCTCCAAGAAGCCCTCCTGATTTCCCCAGCCACCCATCTGTTTGCTTTGGATAGAGCCAGGACCACAAACTCAGCCATTTAAAGGGCCAGGCAGGACTCAAAAACGACCAAAGTAGGGACATTAATCACTCGCACAAAGAAATACATGTTCTCCCATGATGGTGGCTGGCAGCTGACCCTATGCCCCCCCTGGAAGAGTGGAGACTGGGCCATCTCCCTCCCACAGCATTTAGCAAAGAGGTGTGGCCCTTAGAAGGTACCCACCGGCTGCCTTTTAAATGGATGTGGGAAGGCACCCACCCATGCTGCTTCCTGGACTTGCCAAACCTGCTCCTGCCCCAGGGCCTTTGCACGCGCAGTTCCCACGACCTGGAGTGCTCAGGCCTTTTCTGAGCACTTGACCTCAGATAGCATCCCCTCCGGCATCTCTATGCCCTGCTTCTCTTTCTATTTTATCTGTAGCACCCTATCACCCCCCGCCGTTAGATTCATTTTGTATGTCAGCTTTCCGCATAGTGCTTGGATGCACCAGGTAATGCTTCAAAACTTGACCAGTGCAAACTCGTGTAATCCTCGCAACAGCCCTGTGAGGGAAGAGCGAGGATCACCCCTATTTGTCAGCGGAAGGAACTGAGGCACAGAGAGGCATGGTGACTTGCCTAAGGTCACACAGCTGGTGAGGGGCAGAGCAGGGATTCAACCCAGATGGTCTGGATCTGGATGTGTTTGCCTTTTTTTATGGTTTATGTTTGTTACCTGTCACCCCTCCCCCCCCCCCCCCCCCCCCCCCCCCGCCGCCGCCTCGAGAAGGCCAGCCCCTCCAGGGAGGGACACGTCTCTTTGTTCCCTGCTGTGTCCCCAGGGTCCAGCTCTGGGCTTGGTACATTATAGGTGCCCAATAAACATTTCTTAGAAGGAGGGAGGGAGGGAGACAGGAGGAGCCGAGAACTGCAGGGAAGCGTCCTTGGCTTTCGAGCTATCCGCTGCTGAATGTCAAGGCCATCTTATTGGAAGCTTCTCCGCTTCCTGGAGGGTTTGAGTCAGCCTGAGAGGGGCCCTGTCCCTCCCTCCCCCCCCCCCCGCCCTCCAATGGGGGCTCTGTTTTCTGACCTCTCCCAGGCAAAGGTGCCAAACCGCACTCCTGGAACCCTGGGCCCATGCTGAGCACACTTCCTCCCTTGACAGGGCCTCGGAGGGGAATGTTCGGGGCTGGAGACAGGAAGCTTCCAGAACAAGATGGCCTGGAGGGAGCGGGGCTGTGGGGCAGCCGGTGAGGGGCCTGGGCGGGGCTGCCCTGGGCCAGATGTGCTCAGGCCTCAGTGCTGCTCGGGGCACGAGCAGAGGGGACAGGAGAAGGCTGGGACGGGGTCCTGGGGCCGCAGCCTCCAGGGGTCTCCAGTTCATCCAACATCCCTGGCATCCGGCCCTGCTCTGAGCAGTTCCGGGGGAGCCCGGTGCCCGGCCGAGTCCTCCTTGGACCCTAACAGTGTGGACGGCACCGAGGGAGCGGCGGGAACACATTCCCCAGTTTCTCCTTTCCTGACAGTAGTAAGTAATCGAGACTGTGACAGGCACCAGGCCAAGCACGGCACCAGCCTTGTTTTCTTGAGCCCTCACAAGGCTCAGAGAGGCGAAGTAACCTGGGCGAGGTCACACAGCCCGAAGGGGCTGGAGCTGGGGTGAAAACTTAGCTCTAAGTCAGCCGTCCTCAAACTATGGCCCGCGGGCCACGTGCGGGTGTTTTTGCCGTTTTGTTTTTTTACTTCAAAATAAGATAGGTGCGGTGTGCATAGGAATTTGTTCATAGTTTGTTTGTTTTTTTAAACTATAGTCCGGCCCTCCAACGGTCTGCGGGACAGTGAACTGGCCCCCTGTTTAAAAAGCGTGAGGACCCCTGTCTAAGTGATACCTACCATGATTCCGGGGACAATCAGGAGAAGAGTCGGAAGCCCAGGCTGGAGCTCCTGATTCTGTGACTGGCAAGGGCCCCTGGCCCAGAGCGGGTCTGCCTCGGGCCGGCCCGTAGTGGGTGGGTTCTTGACGTCCCGCAGTAACGCTCTCACAATACGAGTCCAGGCGATTTGAGAGCACAGTTTTAATAAGCTGGGGAGGGTGAAACAAGGGAGGGAGGGCCTAGCGTGGAAGAACAACAGGACAGTCTAGGCGGGCTGCTCTGGCTCACTGGAAAGTCAGAGCCGACAGGGCCTCAGAGGCAGGTTCAGGGATTAGCCTGGGACGAGCCGCCACTGCCCATTGCTCCCCTGGTTGCAAGTCTCACGAGGACCCTTTGAGATGAGGTGATGCGGGCCTGAGAGGGAAGAAGGGGGAAGGGAAAGGTGTGGGCCTGCTCCCGGGATGGGGGGTGGGGGGAGGGATCCTCATAGACTATTCATCAGCTTCTCCAGATGTGTCCTTGCAGGGTTGTTGTCTCCACTGACGGGTCAGCGCCCGGGCAGGGGAAAAGCAGCTGGTCCTGGCGTCTCCCACCTTGTTTTTGCTGATTTTTCTGGTCGTGGGGCTGAAATCCAGCTGAGGCCTGGAGGTTATCCCTAGGGGGGTGACCTTCCGTATCTGGCTGTAAATGGCTCAAGCAATTTGTTCGGCTGTCTCCGTTTCTTCCCTCCAGATGCCAAGGAATTTTCCTAGCTTCTTCCCATCCTTGCTTCGACCCTGCTCACTACTCCCTAGCTGGGTCACGTTGGGAAAGATCACCAAAGGTGTCTGAATCAGTTTGCTCATCTGTGAAATGGGAATAAGGGGGCCGTGACGTTGTTTGAGGCCCTCCAGGGGGGGCGGGCTTTCCTTCATCACTTCCCTTCATCTTCACGGTGCACGGGGGGCGGGGGGGGGGCATCGCTAAGTCCCAGTAAGGCCGTCCCTTTGCATGCTTTCATGCCCTGGGCCGACAGAGTGAGGCGCTGGCTTGATTTCCACCAAGGGGCTTGAGTCAAGTGGAAACGTGCTTTGCAGAGGCTCTTGCAAAGGATGTGGGGGTGCCGGGAAGGGAGGCAGGGCTGCACTGAGGTGGAGGAGCCGTAGCCACGGCTTCCTCATCCGGCCAGGGCAGCGTGTGGTCTTGGGAGGAGGCGGCTGAGCGGGACCGCGGGCTGCGGCCTGGCACCCAAGCCTCTCTGGCATCCAGACACCCTCCAGGCTCATCTCTGAGCTCTGACGATTTCCAGGAACACAGACCTTTGCTTTGGTTCAGAACCCGCGAACTGGACTCACCCTGGTTTCCACCCCCCCAACCCCCCCCCCCGGCCCCCTTCGTGGGAGAGGAACGCTGCCTATGCTCACAGATAACGTCGCCGTCTGATTTTTTCTATACAGACATCTGCTGGGCACCTCCTGTGTGGGCTCCAGGGACCGTGTCCATATCATGGTTTCATGGCACGCGCACGCTAACGCTGGGAGGGAGGAATGGTATCAGCCCCGTGTTACAGACGGGCACACCGAGGCTTGGAGAAGAGAGGTCATCTGTCCACGTTTGCTGAACGAGGAAAAGGGCCTTGGAACCTGGACTCCCAAGAGGGGGCCCCTTCGGCCACTAGGCAGCTTGGCGTGGGGACCAGACTGAAACCACCTTGTCACCACAAGGACCCCAGACTTACTCAGCATGGCCCTGTGGTGGAGAAACTTTCCAGTTAACCTTGTACCTCCAGGCCCGGAGACCTCAGATCTGCAAGGGGTCCCAAGAGAACTTTGCATCCAGACCTCTTGACTTACTGAGAGGAAGGCTTTCTTATCGTCCTTTTATAGGCGACGTAACTACAGCCCAGAGGGGTCAAGCCACTTGCCCAAGGTCACACAGCGTGGCACTGAGCCAGGATGTCTAAGTTGGCCCATTTAACCAGCTTTTTTTTTTTTTTTAAAGCTGGAAGGGGGCCTTTGAGACCATCAACTCCAACCTCCCTGTTCTACAGAGGGGGAAATGGAGGCCCCAAAGAGCCAGGGATTTACCTAAGAACATTTGCCAAGCAGAGCCTGCAAAGCATAAAAGAGAGAGCGCTCGATTCTTAATCTGCATTCAAATCCCACCTTTGCCTCTTGGTAGCCACACGACCTTGGGTAAGACTCTTGACCTTGCTGGCCCTCAGCTTCCCCAACTCTAAAATGGGGGTGATCGTAACCACCACCCCACAGGGTTTGTGTGGGGTGACATGCAGGAAGTGCGTCTCAGCACCTTGGCCCACGGAGTAGGTGCCCAATAAAATGCGGTTATTTGGGTGGTTATTGCTCATAGCAGTTAACCCTGACGCGGGGACTCAAAGCTCCTTGCCAGGATGCCTGGCTGGGTCTCCTGTACCGGCCGGGGCCCTCGTGTGAGTTTCAGGGGCCTGGTGAGGTTCTCATTCACCTGACAGAACAAGAGAGAAGGAAGGGGGCAGGGAGCAAGGCCTAGGGGGGGGAACAGAAGCGCCCCAGAAGCAGACAAGCCTTGTTCTAGCTTCCTTGCTCCTCTCCCCCAGCAGGTGGGGGGGGGGGCCTGCTGATGGGGACAGTGGCTGTGGCTGCCACCTCCCAGGTGTCTCCAGGTGCCAGGGGGAGAAGCCAGGCGTTGGGGCAGTCTCTGATGCAGCCTGGCCCTCAGGGCTGAGGGTGGGCTGCAGCTGGCCTGGATTGAGGGGGCAGGGTTCGAGACAATGACTTCTCGGGGGCACCCGTTGTTACCCACCAGGGCACCTGGCCCTGCGCGGGTCTGCCTGGGGCCAGCTGGTCATGGGTGGGACACATTTCACAGCCCGAGTCCAGGTGATGTTGGGGGTGCATTTACTAAAGCTGGGGGCAGTGAGACACAGGAGGGCCTCGGGTAGAAGAAGCAACAGGAGAGCCTCAATGGGGCTCACGGGGAAGTCAGGGCAAAGGGGGCCTTGCGGACAGGTCAGGGGGTTAGCCCCGGACGAGCTGCCGCTGCCCATTGCTCCCCTGGCTGCAAGTCTCTGGGGTCCCCCGCGTTTAGGAAGTGCACGCTGTCGGGGGAAGGGAAGGCACAGGCACGTGGGTCATTTGTCTCGAGGGCTTTATCTCTCTCCTGCAGGCGGGGGTCTCAGGGGCGATAGCAGGGGAGGGTGTCGGCAGAATATTTGTCAACTTTCCCAGATGTGTTCTTTCGGGGGCATGGTCTCTGCTGATTGGCAGCTGGGGCGAGGGTCCCTCACCCACCTGGCGTAGCTGCTTTTCGGGGCCTGGGGCTGACCTAGAAGGGAGGCCTGGCGGGCCGTCATCTCCAGGGCAGTGACCTTCTGCATCGGCGGTGAACTTCCCGGCCTGTGGGTTCGCCTATCTCAGTGCCCGCATCCCACTTGCGCAGGCATTTTCCTAGCTTCTTACTATCCCGCCTCACCACAAACCCTCAGAGTGCGGGCTGGCGCCTGGCCCCGGGGAGACGGTGACCCCCACGGGCAGCCGACCCTGACCACAGAGAACTCCCTCCCGCACACGCTGCCTCGCAGACGCACTGCGCTCACGGCTTGGGATTCTTTGCATGCGTGGACGCCTGGCTGCCTCCGGGGGATTCCGCGAATGGGGTACCAGGCCTCCCAGTCCTGGGGGATCTGAGAAAGAGAGACTAATTGCTGCCAGGCTGCCTGCGGGGGCTGGGCCGTGTGTCTGGGGAGAGGCACAGGCCCTCTGCCCCGTGGCTCCGGACGCAAGCGGAGTGGCCGAGAGGGTTTGTTTGCTGGACTCCCTGTTGGGGGCCGAGGGGCTTTCTGGCCTAGGAGGAGAGACCTCTATCCAAACATTGGTGCTGGGGCCTTTTTGTGGCTGGGAACGGCGGCCGGGTCTGCGATAAGATAGGGTTTGCAAAGAGGCTTTGGACTCCACCTGGGCAGGGGGTGGGGGCTGGGGCTGGGGTCAGGCCTTCGCTCAGTCCCAGGGTAGGCAGGGGCCAGACTGCTGGGGCCTTAGGGGTTTGGGTAAGGAGCTGGTGTTCTTCTCAGGGTAAGAGGAGCAGCTGAGAACGTTATCTTTTTTAAAAAATATATTCCTATTGATTTCAGAGAGGAAAGGGGAGAGAGAGATAGAAACATCAACGATGAGCGAGAATCACCGATCGGCTGCCTCCCACACGCCCCACACCGGAGATCGAGCCCGCCACAGGGACCTATGCCCTGGCCGTGACTTCCTGGTTCGTAGGTCGATGCTCAACCACTGAGCCATACCGGCCCGGCGAGCAGCTGAGAACGTAGAAGCAGGAAGTCGTGCGATGAGGTGTGCATTTTAAAAAGCCCTCGCCAGCTACTGGCGGGGGGAGGGGGGGGTGGGGGGGGAAGGGGGGGGGATAAACTCCCGGTGGCGGCGCAAGGCTGGTTAGGGGCCTGTCGTAGTCATCCAGGAGCAGCAGTGACAAGGTTTGTGAGCTGTTTAGGGGACCAGGGGTCGGATCGGACAGATATGGGGTGCGGGAGGGGGAGGCAGGGGCAGTCTGGACCCTCCCTCAGGGTCTCAGCAGGACACAAGCTAGCCATTCACATGGGGTGAATGGTGAGAGCTGAGGAAAAGGGGGGGCCGTAGAAAGGGCGGGCAGTGTGAGGGACAGTGCGGCGATTCAAGGTCTAAGGTGCACGGAGACCCTCCTGTCCTGTCCTAGGCCGAGGGCCGAGGACAGAGTGGTCACTGCCTCCCCCGGGGGGCACGGCCGTGGTCCGCTGATGGAGACCCTGCAGGGAGGGAGCTGGGAGAGTGAACGCCTGGGCTCGCTGTCCCACTGCCTTGCAACCCCCACTCCCAGAGGTCAGAGGGCAAGGAGCCCAGTGGGGTCACTCCTGTGGGTCAGCGGGCAGGGCCCAGAGCCGCAGGGAGTGAGTTTGGGGGTGACCAAGTGAGTGATACTTGGATAGCAAGAAGCTGGAGAAACTCAACAGATTAGAATATGGAGATTGACGGGGGAGGGTGATAAAAGTGCAAAACAAAAGAAATAGCTGGGACTACAAGGACATATATAGAAGGCATAAGGAAAATAAAGTAAAATGCAAGGAGGCTAAAGAACACTAAGTCAGGGGAAGAAATCCAGGAGTCACTAACATAGGGTAGAAAGGAGCGGCGCCCTCCGGGGGCACGCCAGGCATGGCAGAGGTTGGGGTGTCCCGCTTCTGGGCTCTCCCCAGGTACTGAAGGTTTTGGGGGGCCCCTGCCTCTAAGCAGGTGGGCTGTCCAGGTCCAGAGGCATAAGTTCCGGGCTTCGCCGACCCCTGCGCGCACCCCGTCTCAGCCAGAAGGAAGTGGGCAGCCGGCGAGGCAGCCAGCGCCTTCCACCCGCGGCGGTGACTCAGCGTGCGCTCTGGTGTGGGCGTGGGACCAGGGAGGAAACGCTCCCAGCGCAGAGCTAATTCTGTCCGGGGCTGGCGGCCAGGCGCACCGCTGGAACAGCAGCTGGCGCTGTGTGGTTTTGGGGTTTCGGGGTCTCGGGGTGCCTCAAAGCTGGGGATCCGGGGACTGGAGCCCTGAGGGGTTTCCTGGAGCCACCTGGGGGTGGGAGGCCCCTTTTCTCTGCCCGGAAGGGTGAGACACTGGGGGTGGGCCAGGCGGGAACCCGGGCAGGGAGCAAAGGCACCCGGACCCGCAGTCAACCGCCCGGCCTGGGGGACGCGGGGACGTCGCTGGGGCGAGGCGGACAGTTGGGACCGGGAGAGAGTGGTGTCTGGAAGGCTCTGGAACGTCTCCGCCGCTGGCTGAGGCTGTGCTCTTGGACCAGTCGGAATAGCAAAGGGGTCAGGGAGTCCGGTTCACATCCTGAGCGGATGCGTGAGCGGGGTCCCCCTCCAGCTGTGCGCGGAGGATGCTCCCCTGTGCAGAGGCCTCCGGGGTGGCAGGTGCCAGGCGGAGTGTCCCAGGCTCTGGGGACGCGCCCGCCACAGCCAAGACAGCCCGGGGTCCTCTTCTGGGTGGCTCAGGGAGGTTCACGTGCTCTCTCCTGACCTCGGTTTCCCCAGCCCCCAAATAGGATGCCCTCCGAGGGGCCTCGCAGCCCCTCAAAGCCTTTCAGAGGCCGAGACACGCAGAGGCGGGGCCTCCGTGCTGTTGGGGTGGGCTGGGGGTGGGGGTAAAAGGGAACCGGAGCCAGGCCACACCCTGGGGAAGGGCCTCCCGGTTCCCCGAAGGTTCCCACGCCCCGCGGCTGGCCCATGAGGCGCCTGTGGGCTCCCACGGGGCCGGCCGATGAGCCGCCTGCTGGCCCGGGGCCGCCACCAGGGGCAGTTAGTGCCATCTGCCCAGAGAGCAGCAGGTGGGGAGGGCCGGTGAGTGGCTGCGGGCAGCTTGGGCGGCTGGGCACACAGGTGAGTGATGTGGGCAGGTGAGGAGCTGCTGAGCCTCTCCGAGGGGAGGGTGGGGAGAGAAGGAGGGACAGGGTGACAGAGAGAGAAGACAGACAGGGAGACTCGGCAGAGAGAGAGAGAGAGAGAGAGAGAGAGAGAGAGAGAGAGAGAGACACGTGGAGAGAGAGGCACGCACAGAGATCGGAAAGAGAGGCAGAGACAAGAGAGACATGGGACAGACTGACACGGACAGACAGCTATGGTCGGGGCGGGAGCGAGTCCTTTGCAGACTCAGGGTGCCCACTTGGCTAAAGGGCCTGGGCAGTGGTCCAGAGAGGAAGCCCCAGGCACGCCTCTGCGGCCCAGATGCTTCTCAGCCCTGCGTCCCCGGAGCCTGAGGGCCCGGGGGCAGGTGGGCAGCAGCCGGAGGAGGTGGGGCCCTGGAGTCACCAAGGACCTGGGTTCAAGTCCCCGCTGACTAGGTGAGTGACCTCGGGCACGTGACCCCCGCCCCCTTGGTAGATCAGTACTGACGCCAGCGACCTTGCAGGCGTAGGGGGAGGCCCAGGTGGTCACAAGCGTGTCTGCCGCCCCCCAGCCTCCTCGCTGGGGCCAAGGAGCCGTGGGCTGCACGCGTCCTTGAAGGATGGACGAGTGAATGAGCTTTGCTCCCGCAGCCCGCTCCTCAGAGCTTCTGGGATCAAGACGCATTCCCATTTGGGCCACTAACTAGACGCAGAGGGGCCGGAGGGAAAATCCCAGGGAACGCGGAGCCTCGCCTTGCCCCCCGTCCGTCCAAGGCACACCCAGAACCCTTCCAGAATGATCTCCTGGAGGCTCCTGGGAGGTTCCACGGGGCAAAGACCCGAGGATTCCGGGACGTTCCGTGGAGTCCAGCAGCGGACAAGGACAGAGAGTGGGTTGGGCAGTTCAGCAGGTTCTGAGCTTCCTCTTCTGTTCAGAGGGACCAATACGATCTGCCTGGCTTACTGTGAGCTAGCTGTGTGACCTTGGGCACCTCGCTGACCCTCTCTGGGCCCCGGGTTCCTGGTTTGTAACAGTGCTGAGAACCGTGCCTGGCATGCAGACATGGCTGCTTAACAAAAATTAAGCAGAGAGCATCTGTCTCAGGTTTTTGCTCTCGGTGGTGGGAGGACCAGATGTGACCTTGAGCCTCGGTCCACCCCTCCCTCCCCCAGCAAGGGTCTGCGGGGCTGTGGGCAGGGCGGGGCCATCCGCAGTGGGACCTTCTGCCTGGTGACCCTCTGGTCCCTGGCAGGGGCTAGGCTCGCCAAAGAGGTGCCAGGGCCTTGGCCACTGCATAGCCGCCTCCAACTGGGCCGATGGGTGACTTCCCTGGCTCCTCCAAGTTCACTGCCCGCCTGACGAGGGAGGAGGTTGTGAGGGTGGGGCCCTGGGCAAGGTCGAGGTGCTTGCTTGGCCCTGGGCCTGCCCCATGTGGCTTCATCAGGGGTTCAGTGACCCAGGCGCTGCCCAAACAGAACCCCAGGCAGGGGTTTGGGGTGCCCGTTTGTTGGCTTTGGGTGTTTGTGGACCTCGGGAGGGGAGGGGGGGCTGATATAATGACACCCCTCTGTCCATCTCCATCTGCGTCACCACTGGCCTCTGGGAGCCCCACATTGGTCTTATTTTCCTTCTTCGCTGCCCTGATTTCCTCTGAGCCCCGCTTTCTACCCCCCCCCCTCCCATTTCCGCTCCCACAGAACCACTCTAATTGGTTCAGTGTGTATCCTAATTGGTTCAATGTGTATCTTGTGATTCCACCATGTTCTTGCAAAAAAAAAAAAATCAAAAATCAAAAAGCAGTGCATACTGTTTTGTGCGTGTGGCTGCTTTGGCAAGCCTGTTTCCAAAGGACTCCGTGCTGGGCGGGTAGGTGGCCTCAGGGTGCTTGCATTCCGCTATGCGGTATGCGCCCTAGATAATCTGTCGCTTCTAACAGCCGCACAGCATTCACCCGCCCCCCTCTCTTCCAGCCCCGGAGGGCCATCGGGTGGTAGGTACGCGGGACCGCTCTGTACTATTTTTGCAACTTCTTGTGAGTCTGTACTTATTTCCAAGTAAAGTTATTTAAAAAAAAAAAAAGAGTCACAAAAAGAGAGGAGTCTAGAGATTGTCTCCCTCCCAGTCCTGATTCCAGAAGCTCATCTTTTTCACGCGAGCTCACCCTCCCAGCAGCCCTGAGAAGTAGGTGGGGCACATACTATTATTCCCATTTTACAGATCGCACAACTGAGGCCCGGAGAGGGGAAGCGACTTGCTCAGGTGTCCCAGCCGATCTCCTGCCTTCTGTATCAGATTCTCCCTGGCAACTTCTCCTAGGGACCTCTGGGAGCTGTCCAAGGAAAGGACGGTCATGGCTGCCCTGGGGGGTCTGTCCCAGGAGCCTCAGAGAAGACCTAGGCCCCAGTTCCAAATCGGGTGTGAGTTCAGGGTCACAGGAAGAATCTGGGAGCCCAGCCCGGACACCTCATCTGCTCCCTGGGCTCTCTGGGGAGCTGAGGGTGGAAAGGGGGACAAGCTGATCACAGGCTCCCCTACCCCCCGGGCTGTAATGGACGGTGCTGCCTTCGGCAAATGGTTCTCACATGTGCCCCGGACCTCAGCCAGGCTTTCCTGAAAACTGGGGAAGGCGGATTCCTTGAGGGGCTGGGGAAAAAGATCTGAAGGAGGTGGTGTCCCTGGCGGGTGGGGCACCAGGAAAGGTGTGAACAGACATGGAAGCAAGACAGGTAAGAGCTCTGAGTCAGAGCAATCTGGGCACGCACTGGCTGCTAGCTGACTGTGTGATAATCGCCTCACCTTTACATTGGGAACAATAACAGTTCTGGTCCCAGGAGTTGTCGGCAATGTGTGAGCTAATGCAATTAGAGCATTTGGTGTAGTGTTTGGGCTATTGTGTGCACCGATCACTTATTATCCTATATGACAAAAGCCGAATATGCTAAGTGTCACTTCGTCCAGTCATCCATTCAACCAATCAAAGTGTAATATGCTAATGATATGCTAAGGCCACTCAACCGCTTGCTATGACATGCACTGACGACCAGGGGGGCAGACGCTCTGACCGGTAGGTTAACTTGCTGCTGGGGGTCCAGCTGATGGGGACTGAGCAAGATGGGCCAGACACACCCTGGAGCCCTCCCATGGTCTCTCCCCGGCCCCGATCATGCACTGGTGGGGTCCCTCAGCCTGGCCTGCGCCCTCTCGCAATCTGGGACCCTCGGGGGATGTTGGAGAGCTGGTTTCAGCCTGATCCCGCAGGCCAGGCTGAGGGACTCCACGGGTGCACGAATTCATGCACTGGGCCTCTAGTGTATTATAAGGAACTAAAACCAATATCAAGTATAATAGCTATAGACATAAGGACCAACCCAAACCAATGCAAAAACCTACAGACCAGCAGGGTCAATGGAACTGCTGCTGTTGACCTGCAAATGTGATTCAGAGCTTCCTTGTGGCCACGTCAAAAAGGGAAATGTGATCCGTGGTAGGACCTGGATTTTCAAGAATGAGGAAGCAGGCCAGTTCTGCAGGGGAAGCAATGGTGTTCCCTACCCTGAATTCTCAAAGGCACTTCTCACTGGGAAGGGGGCTTCATAAGGGCACCCCAAGAGAGCAGGGGGGCATTGCCTTGACCAGGACGTACATCTGCAGGTGTGATTTTCATGGAGCCTTTGAGGAAAGGTGAGGTGGCTCGGGGAAGGCAGCTCCATGGAGGATCAAGAGTGTGAGGAAGGTCTGGGCTCTCAGAGTTCCAGGCTGAGGCTTATAGGACTCCGAGAGGCGGGATTGAGGACCCCCCTAGCCATCAGGGAAACAAAGGGAGCATGAGACTTGGAAGTCGGGTTCTGGAGTCAGATTTCCCAGCTGTGTGGCCTCGGGCAAGTTGCTTCACCTCTCTGAACCTCAGTTGTCTTACCTGCAAACTAACACCCTTGCAGGGTGGTTGGCAGCATTGCATGGAGTCTTGCATTGCAGTGTTTGGCATATAGTGAATACTCAAATACATGTTACCTGTGTGTATACATATGTTATCCTATAGAATAAGAGAGGAATATGCTAATTATCCATTAAGCTGTGAGGCGTAATGACCGGATCACGGATCTGCAGGAGGGTGGGGCAGCAAACTACAAGCAGACAGCGGAGAGCTACATGAGGGGGCAGGGCAGCAAGCTATGAGGAGGGAGGGGGAGGGGGAGGGAAACAGGGGAGCTACAGGAGGGGGCAGGGCAGCAAACTATGAGGGGGGGCAGGGGGAGCTACAGGAGGGTGGCAGAGAGCTACTAGCACACGGATTCGTGTGCAGGGCTGCAGATAGATAGATAGATAGATAGATAGATAGATAGATAGATAGGTACTTTTTTCATGAGCTTCCTGGTTGTGAGGGTTTAAGAAATACGAATAACTAGAATTTTTTAGCTCTTTACAATTTACAGTTGGCAAAGGATCCATTCTCATTTCACATGACTCTCCTTGACAACAGGAGGGAGGGGTTCTTACCCCCCGTTGGAGAGATGAGGAGACTGGAGTTTAGAGAAACCAAAATCCTTGCCTGTGTTGCCCTTGACCTGCCCTTGAACCCAGAGCTGGGAGACTAGT
Source organism: Cnephaeus nilssonii (assembly GCF_951640355.1). Taxonomy (NCBI): domain Eukaryota; kingdom Metazoa; phylum Chordata; class Mammalia; order Chiroptera; family Vespertilionidae; genus Cnephaeus; species Cnephaeus nilssonii. The sequence continues at coordinate 22,576,866 of NC_137093.1, read as the reverse complement.
GGGCAGGAAGCATTGGTCCTCTGGCCTTCCCGACCCCTCCCACCTTCCCAGGCTGAGGCCATTTTAGGCGGGGGTTAAGAGTGGAAGCCTAAGAAATAATCATCGTCATGATAACAATAACACTAAAAAGAACAGTGATAAAAACAATAACAACATAGTTACCCAGTAACAATCCTATTCTAAGTACTTTGCAGGTGACATTTAATCCCCTCCACCATCCCAAACGATTGTGATCATGCCCATTTCATAGGTAAGACAACTGAGGTGCAGAGAAGGTCATAGGAAGTTCATACAGACTGAGGCTTTGGATGCCTGGCAGCCCAGAATCGGTGTCCTTGGCCATTCAACCTAGAACTACCTCGTCTGGGGGGCAGAAAGGAGCTCAGGGCAGGAGGGATGTCTGTGGGGACAGAGGAGAGGCCAAATGCAAGCTTGTGACTGGGGTCCCCACCCAGGGAGAGCAGAGGGACTGGGGTGTGGGGGGGAGGACACATACCAACTGGGGACACTGACTCACTCAGTTCTCAGGAGGAGGGGTGAGGGGTGAGCAGGCAGACATGCCCAGAAGATGTCAGCGCCCCCCTGTGCTGGCTCAGCCTGCCCCCCCTTCAGAGATGGAAAGAGGTGGCCCCTGACCCTGAGCTGCTCCCAGCCCAGCCAGAGAGCCAGACGTGACGTCATCCGTGTCCCCAGAGCGTCTCTGCAGACGCCGCAGCGCCAAGTGCTCGACCCTGCGTCCCCCTTCCTTTCCACCCTCCTCCACGGGCTCAGACACACCCCCAGCCCGACTGCCAAACAGAGGGGCATGCTGGGAGGTGGGGCCCACCCTCCTCCCTCCTCCTGTCATCGTTTTTGTGGATGTTGTTGTTAATCCTCAGCCCAGGATATTTTTCCATTGATCACAGAGAGTGTGGAAGGGAGGGGGGAGAGACACACAGAGAGAAACAGCGATGGGAGAGAGGACACATCGATCGGCTGCCTCCCACACGATCCCCGTCCGGGGACCGAGCCTGCAAGGACCAGAATCAAACCCGGGACACTTCCGTTCTGTAAGCCGACGCTCTATCCACTGAGCCAAACCGGCTAGGGCTCCTTCTGTCATCTCAGAATTGTCCTTCAAGCTCAGCGAACGGGTCAAAACGTGAGCCTCCCGGGGCCTGAGGAAGCCTCCGACTCCCAGGCCAGGGAGCACTTCTTCGGCCCGGCGCCTTGCAACCGACGGTGAGCTCCGTGGAGGCCCGTCCTGCACCTTTCCCCGCTCCCGCCTGGGACGTGGAGGTGATGACCGGAGCGCAGGCAGCCTGTCTGCTAGGAGAGCCATTTCCTTGTCCCTGGGGCCGGCACAGCCAGGCACGGGGGATGTGGACGCCCAGTCAGCAGATCATGATTCGGGGGCAGCATGGAGCAATGGGAAGAGCCCCCGTTCTGCAGACGGGGCTCCAATCCCGGCCCTGCCGCCTCCTGCCTGCAGGCCTGGGCACCTCTGGAATTTGCTCCCAGCCTGCGGAGTGGGTCGACCCCCCAGCTCCAATTTGGAGTCCCCGGAGCCCAGAGTCCTCAATGGAATTTTACAAGTAGCTCTTGTTGAATAAAATCAGATGCAATAAAATGTAACCTCCAGTCCACGAAGGACCGGCGGTGAATTTAGATGGAGGGAGGCCGGGGTGTTGGGTCATGAAGAAGCGCCGATGGGCGGTCTCGCTGGGCTCAGACATCTCCCTGCGTGGAGCCCGTTTGTCAAGGTGGGAGGAGCCTTGGTGGTGGGAAGTGCAGGGATTCCGGGGCGCCAGGGTCCTGGGTTCAAATTCCAGCTCAGCTGCTCGTCAGCGGAGTCACCTCAGGCTCGGCGCTTCGCCTCTGTACATCGCCCATTCTTCTCCGTGAATTGGGGGTGACGACCAGAGGGCCTTTCTCGGAGTGCACCAGCGCTATGGCTCTGAGACCAGGACCCAGCGGCTGCCTCCTGTTCTCCCTGCAGGTGTTTCCAGCTGTGCACGGAGACTGACGGGCCGAGGACCCACCCCGGAGAGTGTCGGACACCTTAACAGTGAACGGTGAGGGACTCCTGGGGTCTGAGCTCCTATCTCCAAAGGGCGCCATTGGGGTCCACTGACAATGTGGGAGCACCGCGTAGCTGTCCCCTGGGCCTTGGGGACATGGCTGGGACCTGTGCACCCCCCCTTCATTGCACTTAGCGTCGTCACTCCCAATTTTCCCACGATCACGGGATTGCGGGTGAATGTTTGTCTCCCCCACTAGACCGTAAGGGAGAGGGGAAGGTTCCAGAGAGGCAGCCAAACACGGCTGTCCAGAGGATAGATTCTGAAGTTGGGTTAACTCTCAGCTGAAGGACCTCGGACGAATCACTTAAGTTCTCGGTGCCTCTGTTGCCTCCTCTGTGATATGGGGTTCCTCACCCATCTACCTCGCTGAGCTTTTGCAAGGATGAAGAGCGTTTGTGTATGTCAAGGCTTCAGGATAGTCCCTGGTGTGTAGAAGGTGCTGGCCGGCTATTGGTTAAGTAAATAAAATAGCAAAACAGGAAGTAGTTACGCTAAGGAACCGGCCTTGTGCCTTGCCAGGGAGAACCAGGTTGGGCTTGCTGATCTTGGCTGGCCTCTTGAAGGCAGTTGCAGTCCAAGGCTCCTCTCACGACCCCGGTCTCCCCTTGCAGAGCATGGAGGGGGAGGATTACAACACCTCCTACTGGTACGAGGACGAGTACCCCGACGATTCCGAGGCCATCGTGATTTTGGAGGAGTTCCCACCCCCGGAAGGTGGGGCGTTCAGGATCTTCCTGGTGGCGGTCTACAGCATCATCTGCTGCCTGGGCATCCTGGGCAACGGCTTGGTGATCTTCATCGCCGCCTTCAAGGTGAAGAAGACGGTGAACACCATCTGGTTCGTCAACCTGGCCATCGCCGACTTCCTGTTCAACCTCTTCCTCCCCTTCCACATCGCCTACGTGGCCATGGACTACCACTGGGTGTTCGGGACGGCCCTGTGCAAGCTCAGCAACTTCCTGCTCAACCACAACATGCACACCAGCGTCTTCCTGCTGATGGCCATCAGCTTCGACCGCTGCGTCGCTGTGCTCCTCCCCGTCTGGTCCCAGAACCACCGCAGCGTGCGGCTGGTCTACGCGGCCTGCGTGGTCATCTGGGTCCTGGCTTCCCTCCTGAGCCTCCCTTCCCTCGTGTTCCGGGACACGGTGCTCGTGCACGGGAAGATAGCGTGCTTCAGCAACTTCAGCCTGGCGGAGGCCCACGCCCCCCCGGGGCTCGCTCACCCCCATCCGGGCTCCCTGGGGTCCCGCTGGCACCTGGCGGTGAGCGTCCTGCGCTTCCTCTGTGGCTTCCTGATCCCGGTCTTCATCATCACGGCCTGCTACGTCACCATCGTCTGCAAGCTCCGGCGCAACCGCCTGGCCAAGACCAGGAAGCCCCTCAAGATCATCCTGACCATCATCATCACCTTCTTCCTCTGCTGGTGCCCCTACCAAACCCTCTACCTCCTGGAGCTCCACCACGCCTCCGTGCCTGCCTCCATCTTCACCTTGGGCTTGCCCCTGGCCACGGTCCTCGCCATTGCCAACAGCTGCATGAACCCCATCCTGTACGCCTTCATGGGTCAGGACTTCAAGAAGTTCCGGGTGGCCTTCTTCTCCCGCCTGGCCAACGCTCTGAGTGAAGACACGGGCCAGTCCCCCGACCACAGCCACAGGAACTCCACCAGGATGTCGTCCATAAACGAGAGGTCCTCGAGGAACGAGAAGGAGACCAGCATGTTCTGAGCCTCGCCTGGAGACCCCGACAGACACCCCCGACCTCGGCGTCCAAGGCGCTGTCTTCCCAAGGCCGCCGCCGCGGGAGCCTGCGCAGCGCCCACCCACGCCCGCTGCGTTTCACCCGGGGCGGACGGCGTGTTGAGCCGGGGTACCCAGGGCTCGGGACCCCTTTCTCCCGGTGGCATGGTGGGCGTGGCATGCCCCGGGGCCCACGGCCTTGGACCAGCGTCCCACGCTCCTTGGGAGACCAGCCTTGACCAAGGACAACGACGCAAAGCACAAGAGGGAGAATTCTCCAAAGCAGTGCCGTGGACCGCGATCAGAATGAGACAGGGAGACGATGCTACCTACTGTGCGCTTCCCCGGAAATGACACAGACACTCTACCGGGTCCCATCCCAGGGGTGAGCAGAGGAGGGCAGAGCACGCCTCTCCCTACTTACCTATCCAGCAGTCAGACAGACGTCTCACCCCTCAAGCCACTCCTCTGGATTGGGGCACGGGGAATGCACAGGGACCTGGGAGAGGAAGGTGACAGATGAGCCCTGGGCCGTGCCTTTGTGTTCCGCTCTCCCAGGAACACCAAGAACAGGCCCTGAGGGGCCATGAGGGCTCATCGGGGAGGGGGGGTGTCCCTGGGAGGAGAATGGAGAATGGACTTCCCATGGGCTTTGTGCTGAGCTATTTTGGGGGTGCGAGTGGTGCTAGTCCTTTCCCCCCAACCCCTGTTCTCACTTTCAACTTGTTCCTGGGGATGCTGGGTGGAGGGGGGCAGCTTCATCAGCAGCCCCCACCCGCTCCCCAGGGGTTCCTCTCTCCTTCCCTAATCTATGGGCTCTGGCTGGAGCCACTCAGAACGAAACACTCCACTCCGGGGCAAGAGGTGAGCAGGGCGGGCCCCTCCTCTCCCTCCTCCACTTCCTCCACGCCTTGCTGGAGACCAGTCCCCAGGCAACCGCAGGAAGCTGCGTGGAGTGCCTTGCGGCTGGGGAGTGCGTCCAAGGGCCCAGTCGCTGAACTTGAAGCGGAGGTTGGAGCCTGACCTTGACCTTGTGCTCTGGGAGGCAGGCCTGGGAGGCAAGCAGGCCGTGGGGTGCCAGAGGCACGGAGCTCCTGAGCGCAGCCCTGTAGCCTCTTCTCACCTGGGACACCTGGCCCAACCGCACACACAGCCAGCCAGAGGCTCTGTCTGACCCTATAGAGAATGTATCTATTGAGAATGTTCTAGACTATAACGATAGCCTGCCTTTATTTAGCTCTCCCATGATAAGCCCTGCACAGGTATCTCCTTGACTAGTATGCCTCACAGCTGCCCCGCGTTAGGTACAAGGACACGTGACTTCCCTCTTACATGTGAAGTATCTGAGGCTCAGAGAGGTTCAGGGACTGGCCTGAGGGCGCCCAGCTGGTCTCCGCCAGCGCCTGGATTTGAACCTAGGTCTCGTTTGGCTCAAATACAGCTGCAGAGTCTTAAGGTTTTGAGAGGGGCTTGGGGGTCTTGACCATAAATATATATGTGCCTCAGCGGATTAATCTAAACGTCGTCATGGCCTTTTAAGTCAGCTTTGCAAACCGTTTTCAAAAGATGACGCCGCTTGGCAAAGAAAATGCCGTTGCCCCTCCAGCTTCCTGGACAGCCATCCGCACTCACCCACTGGCTCCCTCCCCCTCCTGCACCCATCGACCTCGGGGGAAGGCAGCGGGGGAAGGCAGCGGGGACAGGCGGGAGGCAGCCCCTCGTGGGCCCAGGCCCTCTGGTCTCCGAGGGCTGCCTTCTCCCCCTCCCTTCATCCCTTCATCCTGAAGCCAGTTCTCCAAGAGGCAGCGAGCAGCTGTGATGTCTTCCCAGCGCCTGGCAAGCGCCCCAGGCCACGGGCGATTTGGAATCACACCTCATTAGGAGACAAACTGTTCCTTCCCTTGTCAGCTCCATTGTGTCCCCCACGAGCAGCCTCCGCCTGCTTTAAGCAACCTGCCCTTGGACAGTTTGAGAGCAAAAAGGGGGGGGCTTGACATACTGCCCCGCGTCTCCACCGTCCCCTCCCCACCGTCACAGGTGAAGCGACGCAGGCGCAAGATGGTGTGGGACCGGCTCCAGGTCCCAGAAATAGCCACCGCCGCCAGTCCGCCACTTGGGCCTCTGAGCCCCAGGACAGGCCGCTTCCTCGGCTCGGAGCCTCACTCCTCCTGGCTGGGCCGCGTGCAGGCCAGGCCGCCCCGGGGTGGGGGGGGGGGGGGGGGCGGTGCCGGGAATCATTTTGTCCTGGGAAAAGCCGGTGAACAGGAGCAAAATCCAAACCAGCTGTTTTCCTCCTTCGGGTCGGGCCTCCTTTTTCTGCCCCAGATCCATCCCTCCTCCCACCCATCCATGTCCACAACCCTCTCTTACCTATCCACCCGTTCCCCCAGGCCATCAACATCTATCCAACACCTGCTTGTTGTCAGGCTGGGCTAGGCCCTGGGGAGACAGGGCGATCCAAACATACAACCTCTGTCCTCGTCAGCTCCTTCGTTGGAGAAATAGCCAATAATTAAAAAAACAAAACAACCATTTTTCTCTAAACGGAAAGCAGCCTCCGTCAGTGCCTCACGCGCATTGGAGAGGGCTCTGACCCCGGCCAGAAGGCCAGGGACACTTTCTCGGGGGGGAGAGATGCTTGAGATGCGAGGGTGAGGTAGGCACTGGTGTGGTGGGAGGCGCGGAGAGGGTGCGCCGGGGGTGGGGGGGGGGAGCAGCGTGGACGTGGGAGGGAGCAGAGCGAACGTGAGGGTCTGGAAGGGGAGCCACCTGGGCAGAGCCGGTCGACTGATCATGGGTACACAGGATGGAGAGGAGGCAGGACCGGACCCTGGGACCCTGGGACCCTGGGACCCTGGGACCCTGGGACCCTGGGACCCTGGGACCCTGGGACCCTGGATGAAGGCGCAGCCCGTACAACAGTGATGTGCTCAGATCTGCACACTGAAATGGTGCCTCCTGCCTTATGCCTGGGCCCTTCTGGTTGGGAGGGGGTGGGGGAAGGGGTTCCTGTGATGATGCCTGGACTCTGGGAGCAAAGGTCGACCTTGAGAGACGTGGGCGGACAGTTGGAGAGAGATTGCCAAGCTCCCCACGCCTCCTCCGGGGCGTGGTTCGTGGGAAGCCGGCCCGGGGGCCATTCCAGCCGCGCAGGGGCCTCGGTTGCGATGCTCTATTGACGGAACTTAATTGTAAATATTATTCAAATGCGCCTCCCCGTGCACAATTACGTTTCCCAGGGGAGCCCTCTGCGCGCGCGCACACAGTAAAGCCCCATAAATAATACATAGATTAACCCACAAGGAGCGGAGGCCCGTGGATGCTGCAAGTGCGGGCGGGGGCCGCGGGGAATCTGTGCGGGCAGCACCCCCAGTGCTTGGACGTGGGTGTCACCGGGAGGTAACTGAGTTCTGTCCTGGGGGGATCTTCCAGAGGTCTCCCCGCCACACCCCCACCCCCACCCCAGGAGATGGGGATACCCCGAGGCACGTCAGCCAGCTACTGCCCTAAAGACAGGGTCAATGGGCTGTGAGTGCGAGGTGAAGGGAGGAGGGAACACAGGCCTCTAGGGCACGTTCCTGTGCTCAGGGCTTCAACAACAGCAACAACAACAATAATAATACCAGTAGGTAATCTGACCTGAGCATGTCCAAGGCTGGGGCATCGCCAAGCACGTTCCTTCCATTTTCTCATTGAATCCCATAGCAACCTCTGTGGGAGGGACCATTGCTATCTCCATGTACAGATGAGGGGATGGGGGGTTCAGAGAGGCGAAGCGACTTGCCCAACGTCACACAGCTAATAAGGGACACAGCTGGGATTCGACCCCCAGTGTAGCGTTGGACTCTAAAGCAACCTGCAAACCTAAGCTGCCCTCTGAGCAGACTCCTCCGTGGGACGAGGAAGGCGCACGACAAAATCCCCAGTGTCGGATTTTGAGGAGAGGGGAGAGGGGGGACGTGAGGGATTGCTTTCTCCTTGGGAAGGAGGGAAGGGTGTCTGGATGGTGTTTGTCACTTCCGCACAGTCCTGGGAATCTTTTAGAGTTTAGAAGAGACTCTACTTCATCAAATGCATCCCTTCCCATCTCCCCATTTTACAGATGGTGAAACTGAGGCCTTTTTTTCTTTTGCAAATAAGATGGGGACCTCCTGGCTCACTGACTGCTGTGAGAAGAGATATGTATGAAAATGCTCATGGGAGGCCCTTTTAAAGCATCATCGTGCTAGAGACCTGGGCATTCACCAAGCCCTTCCCCCCACCCCCACCCCCCCCACCCCCCCCCGGGCATTCATCAAGCCACCCTCTTCACGTCTTAGTTTGTGGGCAAGGCCTTTGGTACAGATCTGCCCTGAAGGATCCCAGCCCAGGATCTGGGAGTCACTAGGGAGTTTCCAGCAAAATTCTGGCTGGAGATCTTGGGGAAACCTGGCACGGGGCAGGTTTACGCTGTGTTTGAGTCACAAACTTCACCCTTGAAACTGTCCTGGATACAGGGGCGGGCCACTCGATATCAGGACCTAGGTGGTAGTTCCGAGGCTGAGTTTCTATGTAAAAACTCACTTGTCTTGCCCTGGCCGGTTTGGCTCAGTGGATAGAGCGTCGGCCTGCAGACTCAAGGGTCCCAGGTTCGATTCCGGTCAAGGGCATGTGCCTTGGTTGCGGGCACATACCCGGTGGGGAGTGTGCAGGAGGCAGCTGATCGATGTTTCTCTCTCATCGATGTTTCTAACTCTCTATCCCTCTCCCTTCCTCTCTGTAAAAAAAAATCAATAAAATATATTTTTTAAAAAACTCACTTGTCTGAACGTATAAGATGAATGCAATTCCTACAGCAAGTTACGCCTCAATAAAAGGGTTTTTGAGAGTAAAGTAATTCATGTCTTCAGCAGTGACTTCTCCCTCCCATTGGCGCTCTGCACCGAATCAGAGTGGGTTCTCTCTGATTCAAAAGAATATCACAGCGGAATGAGGCCCTTGCAGGGTTCATCCAAGAGCCTCAGGAAGGACTGAGCCCTCCCAGGGGTCACCCAACCCTGTCCCCCGACTCAAAGGGACTTAGATGGTTATGACACAGGATCACCTGGGCTCAGGAGTCAGACCGCCGGGGCTCAAATCCCAGCTCCACCATCTACCTCAGCTCGAGTTAAGGCTAGAATTAGGCTCTATGACCTTGGTAAGCTCCTCAACTTTTCCAAAGCCTCAGCTTTCTCACCTGTGGAATGGGTATAATAAGAACCAGCTGCTCACAGGGCCGCTGTGAGGATGACATGAGATGCCACGTGTAAGCATTTAGCAGATGCTGGGCCTCACGTGCGCCACCCTCTTTCATCTACATGGGGATCCCCATATCCAGGCTTGGTCTCCCCATATCCAGGCTTGCCCCCTGCAGCCCTCTCTCCACGAAGCAGCCCTAGGGGCTTCCATCACCGAGTACAACCATGCAAACTCCAGGACTGCTCCCTCCATCTGCACCTCCTGCTGCTCTGCAGCCCGCCTGCCTCTCAGAAACAAGCAGCTCAACAGCAGCAGCACGAATGCACCCAAGGCTGTTCCCACCTCGGCCTTCGCATGGACGATTCCCTCTGTTCCCGGCCACTGTGGGCACGACCCGTTCCTCCTCCTCCTCCTCCAGGTCTCAGCTCACCTGTCACCTCCTCAGAGAGGTCCTTCTTCACCTGCCCCCCCCCCCCACTTCAAGTCAGCTCCACCCCCATCCACTGCCTATTAGAGCCCTTATTTTATTTTCATTACGGTACTTCCTGCCATCTGGAAGCTGCCTGCCCCCTACGCGGTGTGAGCTCGGTCAAGGGCAGGGACCATGTCGGTCTTGCTCGGCTCTGTATCCCCAGCACCCAGAGCGGTGCTTACACAGGAAAAGTGCTTGTACTTTTTTTGTGGAATGAATGAATGAATGAATGAATGACCATAGGCTGATGTTACTTGTGTCTTCATCACCATCGGGTTTCGTGACAGTCACTATTATGGTACACCGTTGGTCAAGTATATTCGCATTTTTCCCCCCATATCGATGAAGCTTGGGAAGGGTGGGATTATCCCCATTTCACAGACATGGAAACTGAGGCCCCAGGTCGCTTCGTCAGAACTGGAGAAGCCAGAATTCTTTCCCTTGGACCCTCAGGAGCCGTCACACAGGAAGGAGATTTCTGTTCGTTTCACACCAAGGATGTTTCTCCTCCCTCCGCCTTTCCTTTCCCCTTTGTCTTAATTATTACAGCCTGAAAATAAAGAAATCAGATGCCTTCCCCCTCCTCCGCGCCCCCCCCCCTCGCTTCCACCCCCTCCTCCTATTGTTTTGTAATTCTCTTCTGGCCCAGGACTCTATCAAGGATTTGGCTGGTACAACTCTGACGACCACAGACTTCCTGTGTTTATCCTTCCACTTTGAAATCGTGGATGGAGCAACCCACTGGGCGCCAGGTCTGTGCTGGGAACTGGGCGAAGCGACAGCAGAAAGCACAGCCAGGTACCTGACCCCAGGTGTCCCGGGAGCCCCGGTGCCTGGCCCCGGGACAGGCGGGACCCGGGATTATCTTTTCCGTGGTTTCCGTCATGCAGAGGTCTGGTGCCCATGGAGCAAACATCTGGATGACAGAATGAGTTTCTGGCGTCGGTCGTGTCTCCCGGGTGCGGGTGCTAAGCAGCTGGGACACATACAGGAAGGTGGGAAAGGGGGTTCTGAGCCTTGGCTGGTGGCTGGGAATAGCCTGTGAGCCCCTGGTTATGGCAGGCAATTTCTTATCATTGTTTTAAAATATTTTTTTTTTTATTGATTTAACAGAGAGAAAGGAAGAGGGAGAGAGGGATAGAAACATCAATGATGAGAGAGAATCACTGATCGGCCACCTCCTGCATGGCCTCCACTGGGGATGGAGCCTGCAACCTGGACACGTGCCCTGACCGGGAATCAAACTGTGACCCCCCCCCCCCCCCCGCACCCTGGTTCATAGGTCGACGTTCAACCACGGAGTCACGCCAGCCGGGCATGGCAGGCAGTTTACAATGCCCAGGGCACTGCCCAGGCTCCAGTGCCTTACTGGGCAGGAGTGACGGGCGATGGGATTTCAGGCTTGGTGACAGGCAGCCGAGGCAGTTTCACATCTATCATCCCATTTCATCCTCGTTGGAAACCGGAAGGGTAAACCCAACTTCATTTTAGAGATGAAGACGTTGAAGCTCAAAGGGGTCCAGTGAGTTTCCCGGAACCATGCAGCTATCCACCCGTTGATTTGTGTTGAGTACCTACTGTGCGCCAGTCGCTGTGCTAGGCCCTGGGAGACACAACAGCTGTCGCCATCCTTGCTTTCATACACCTTTCAAGGTGTTAGTGTGTAGCGGAGCTGGGATTTGAACCCACCTCTGGATAGCTCTGTGGCTTCTACTCTTTCCCTCGATATTCTGCTGCCTGAGTTAGAGAAATCAGTACAGAGCAGAGAGGAGGAAGGCTTTCTGCTTAAAGCCGTGGATCTCTCGGGAGTTGGAGAGCGAAGACTCCCATCTCGGCTGGAGCTGCTGAATCGAGATCGATTCTGGGAGCCAGGGTGCAGCTGTCAGCAACTGCTCCCCATCCCCGAGTCCCCCCAATATAGGTAAGTGATCCGATCCAAAGCTCCTCCCTCCTTTGAGAGAGCAGCAGGGAGATGGCGCGGCTTTCCCCACAAGAACGGCAGGCCGAAGTGGGATTGCAGACACCGAGGCAGGTGGAAGGGACAGACCGGGGGTGGAGCGGGTGTTCTCGATGAACCCGAAGGGACCATTTCAGCGGTTTGAATCCAAGATGTCACCCCTTTCTGCTTGCTGATGGTCAGCCTGGTCCTGGCCCCCCGGACCATGGCGCCTTCAAGGACGCAGAAGGCTCTATGGGAACAGCTTGCTCGTTTTTAGCGTGCCAGATGACGAGGTTGAGCTGGAGATCCCTGATGGGAAACTAGTCCCGTCAGAGGTGAGCCAGGGCCGGTACCCAGGTGCCCCTGCGCCCAGTCCCGTTGTTCCCCGCTCTGCAACGTGATCATCCGTTCCCAGCAACATCCCAGTCTTTTCCTCACATGCTGGTCCAGACACCTCCATCCACGGGACCTTGAGAAGCAGGACGATAGGAAGACCGGCGCCACTTCCAAGGCCGGGAAGATAAAGGAAACGAATGAAAGTCCTTCTTGATCAACCAAAGGACTTGTATGCATGCATACAAGCCTAATCAATGGACCCAGACAACAGAGGGGGTAAGGGCATGAATGGGGGGAGTGGGGGGTAATGGGGGAATAAGGACACATATGTAATACCTTAATCAATAAAGAAATTTAAAAAAAAAACTCCTTCTTATCCACGCTCGTTGGACTTACAGCTCTTTAGACCCACAGCTTGAAACACACCAAGCCAAAGTCAAAGGAAATAAGATGACTTCTCTCCGTGAGGACGCTTTTGGCTTCAAGTAACAGAAGCCTCCACGCCCCGTGGCTGAAGCAAGGAGGAAGGTGCATTCCTTCCCGAACGGGAACACCTGCGTGAGTTTGGGAATTCAGCAGCTGTGCCCGACCGGGACTTGAACCAGCGACCTTTGGGTTCGTGGGCCGACTCTCAACGACGGAGCCACAGGGGCTGGGCTGTTGTAATGTTGTTGTTGTTTTTCCTTTTCCCGTTTACTGGAGCAACGAGACGGCGTTTGCTTTGTTATCTCCGGGGGCCGTGCCCAATCCAGGCCATTGATTCAGGAGGCTGCACAAATCTGCCTAAATTATGCATTGGAGTTGCACCCGGAACGCTTGGCTACAGCGTGGGTGTGTGATTTCTTTGTGGGTAGCCGATCTGGTCTTGTCTACGACATCCCTCTCAACCCCTCCCACACCACCCAGCACTGGCAACCAAACAACACGGGAACCAAAACAATTAAGCGCTATCCATGTTATGGGTTGCATGGTGTCCCCCCCAAACTCATATCTTCACGTCCTGACCCCCAGGACCTCAGATTGGGACCTGCCTTACAGAGGTCATCAGGTTAAAATCGGGTCGTTCCGTTGGGTCCAGATCCGATATGACTGGCGTCCATATAAAAAGGGGAAATTGGAGCACAGACACGCACGGAGGAAAAGAGGAGGCAAAGCAGCACCGGGAGGAGATGGTCGTGTACCCCGAGAAGGGAGGCCTGAGCCAGCCTTCCCTCAAGGAACGACCCGGCGGACACCTTGACCTTGGACTTCCAGCCTCCAGACCCGAGACAATACATCTCTGTGGTGTAAGCTCTCCCCACCTCCACCCCCACCCCCACCCCCTTCCCCCAGTGTGTGGTACTTTGTTACAGCAGCCCTCCCACGCGTATCTAACCAGTTTCACCATTTTAGTCCAAATATCTGTTTCACAGGTTCCTAGGCTAAGTCTCCCCTGGGTAAACACACTCACCCTCTCCAAGACGCCTCCGGCCCTGCCTTTCTCCCAGGTGGTTTTGGGTGCGTGGAGGGTGGGGCTTGGTCGGAAGGTCTCAGAGGGGGAGGGGTCTGGAGGTCCCGAGAGCCCTCTGCCCTTCCTCCCCGGTCCTGCGTGAGTGGGAAACCGTGGAACGTGGACTTCGCTCTGGGCTTGGCTGCTCCCAAATATAACCTGCTCCCCTGCGCCTCCCCACCCCCCGCCCCCCGCCCCTGGCTGCCCTCTTGTCAGCGAGAATTGGGGGGAGGCACCCCAGCTTGTCTGAAGGTCACCCGTTCCTGTCCCATGACTGCCCTGCGGGCTTTCACCCACGTCCAGCTCCGTCACGGCTTCTCCGTAACCTGAGGGGGTCACGTTCCCCTTCTGGGCGTCGACCTTCCCTTCTGATACATAGGAAGGGTTTTGACAAGAGTGTGTGTCCGCCGAAACCGGTTTGGCTCAGTGGATAGAGCGTCGGCCTGCGGGCTGAAAGGTCCCAGGTTCGATTCCAGTCAAGGGCATGTACCTTGGTTGCGGGCACATACCCAGTAGGGGGTGTGCAGGAGGCAGCTGATGGATGTTTCTCTCTCATCAATGTTTCTAACTCTTCCTCTCTGAAAAAATCAATAAAATATATATTTTTAAAAAAGAGTGCGTGTCAGACGTGAGCACATGCCAAGTGCCCATGTTGTGCCAAGTGCTTCCATTGCACATCATCCCACTGGCTCCTCCCCAAGCCCTGGGAGGCGGCCGTGGCTGTGTCTTGAGGATGTGGGGACTCAGGTGTGTGTGTGTTTCCAGAGCCTTCCTCTCAGCCAGACGACCTCGAAGGGCCCTTTAAGCTCTGACATTCCAAGATTCCAGGGATTAGACGGATCAGGCCTCAAATCCCGCCTCGGCCGCTTCCCAGGCATGTGACCTCTCTGAGCCTCCGTTCCTTCACCTACAAAACGGGTCCAATCACGCGCACCTTGCGGAGTTCCTGAGGTCATTAAATGATACACAACAGGCGTGGCACAGGGCCCATGTGCCTTGGTGCCCTTTTCCCGCCCACACTCTGAATGCTGTGTGCGGAGCCAGCCGAGGAGACCCGGTCCCCCCCTCCCCAGCAAACTCTGCCCTCCCCACCTCCCCGCTGCCCTGCGTCACCAAACGCCAGCCGCAGCAGCTGCGGTTCATTGGATTTGACTTAATAGTTTTATCGGATGCCTTTGGTTCAGGGGACAAAGAGGCCTCTGGGTAAGGTGCACGTTTGTTTTTTTTTAACAAACCAAATAAAGAGCTGCTAACCATAAACAAGTCCGTTTTAATTGGATTAAGGGGAGGGTTGGCTTGGGAGGAGCTGGAGCAAAAAGAGGGCTCTTGGAGGTTTCGGATTTTCTGCTTCCTTGGACCCCAGAGCCCTGGACACCAGGTGCTGGCTTCCTTCCAGAAGATTCCGGTTCGCAATGCCCAGGGGAGCAGAGGAGAGCTGTCCCTGCTCAGATTAAACATTCATAAACGGATAAGTGCACAGAATCCCAACTTCTGCCTCTTATTCCCTTTGGTCAAGTGGTTTCACCTCCCCGAGCCTCAGTTTCCCCATCTGGGAAAATGCCCTAGGGTGGCTGTGGGGATTTAATTTAGCTCCTACAGTGTTTGGCAGAGTGCCCGTGCCGGCTCGGTTCTTGATGAATGCCAGCTCGTGTTTGTTCATCATCGTCATTGGTTTTCCTCCCAGCAAGTTCTTCCCATTATCAGCGCCCCACTCTCTCCCCATCAATTGAAGGGTCTGTGCCATTCATTTCCCAGGTTCCCTCCGGCTCCGATTTCCCGGCTCTCAGGTCTAGACCCCACCCAGACCACACACGTCCCTCCCGGCAGCCGCCCTTGTAGCCCAGGTGACCCACCTTTTCTCAAAATAGAAAAGGCCCCCCTCCCTCCAGCCCCGTCAATGCCCTTTTCCTGAGAGACGTCAGGTGCAGGGCGAGTCCATGCCTGCTGAGGGCTCTCTTCCTGGGTTGCAGAGGGCCGCCTTCTTGCTGTGTCCTCACAGGGTGCAAAGAGAGATCTGGTGTCTGTTCCTTTTTGGTAAGGCCCAGCCCTAGCAAAACCAAAAACTATCTCCAGACATTGTTAAACATCCCTGATGCATAATCTCCACACCGACTACCCCCCCCCCCTCAATTGAGAGCCACTGTTTTAGAGATTAGGGTTTCACATTGGGTTTTGATTGACGATAGGATTCCGTTGCCCTGCTTTGGAAATGGCTAGATCAGGATGATTTTTAATTCCCCGCTTTTGGTCCCGAGGGGTCTACATGCCGCCTGTAGCTATATGCAAGACTCTGTGTGGGGGGTGTACGTGTATGCTCACATATTCCTGGGGAGACGATGCGCGGCTTTCATGCGATTTGCAAGCTGATCTGAGAAGCCCTTTCTGCAGTCCCTTCCCAGTCTGACGATGGGCACTTCGAGGGTTTAAGCCCCTTCTTCTCTTTTGTTCTGGCCCCCCACTCCCCGGCAAATTTCCCTCCACAGTGCCATCATAAAAGGGTCTCAGGCCATCCTTGCTTCTCCATCACCGTCTCTCCTAGGGACGAAGTTGTCACCTTGCCTCCGTCAGCCGGGAGGGGCGGCCG
The DNA here is from genome assembly GCF_951640355.1 of Cnephaeus nilssonii. Classification (NCBI taxonomy): domain Eukaryota; kingdom Metazoa; phylum Chordata; class Mammalia; order Chiroptera; family Vespertilionidae; genus Cnephaeus; species Cnephaeus nilssonii. Next base: position 22,561,024 of record NC_137093.1, on the reverse strand, counting down.
TGGAGGCAAAAAGGAGAGAATTTCTGGAGAATCACTGAGCTGTGTGGAGTATGAGATTATTGCTTGGCAGTTGCCATGGGAACCTATAAACCAACGTTGCCGCTCCCAGAACCCAAAGTCCTCGGGGGCTCCGGCTCCAAGCCTGCTGCACGAGTGACGGCCTTGTCTCTCTCTCCTCCCACCCCACCTCGGGGTCCGCAGCCCCACAAAGGCCAGCTGTCTTCTCCATGTCGCTTTGCCAGATCCATCCCTCCCTTCTTGGCTGTGGGCTCATTCCTCCCCTGGGATGCAGTGTGGTGTTTAGACAGAGGGACTGGGGCTTGGCTGCCTGAGTTCAAAGCCCACTTTTATCATCCCCAGCTGTGTGACACTGAGTGAGCTACTGAACCTCTCTGAGCCTTGGTTTCCCTGACTGTCAAATGGGGAGACCTAGTGTCCCGGTCTCCCAGTGATGGGACACACAGGAAGGGGCTAGCATAGCGCCCAGCGTGTCATTAGCACTCAATACGTGTTAGCGGCCATCATCCCTGTGCGCGGTTTTACATTCCCCGTTCTTCTTGGCCGTTGTCTGGGCAGGTGAGTCCTTCTATCCATTCATCCCAAAGTTCGTGACGGCTGAGAGAGGTTGGTGGATGGTGTTCTATGTAATCGATGTATTCATCCTCTGATTGGCTAAATATCTGCTCAGCCCCTAGTCTGTGCCAGGCGGTACCTGGAAATCCAAAGGTGAAGGCCCTGACAGAGTTCATGCCCTGGTCACACACACACACACACACACACACACACACACAGACACACACACACACACACGACTAAAGTGATCAGAACAATGGCCATGTCCAGCCAGAGCTGCGACGGCAGAGGTTAGAGAAGTTGCTGAATTTGGTTCTTGGGTCAAGCAGGGGAGGCTGCCTGGAAGAGGAAGAGCTGAGTCTCAAGGGGGCAGAGATATCAGCCAGAATAAAGCTTTCCAGGTGGAGGGGACACGATGAATAGAGCCGCAGAAAAGACAAGAAATGGCACCGTGTGTGCCTGTGTGCTTTGGGCAGCTGTGTGCTGGTGAATACTTAACAACCGGCTCTGCCCACCCCCCAAAAAAAAGAACACCCCAAACCAAAACTAAAAATCCTGCCTTTGTTGCATTTGCCATTTGCCATGGTGTAAATATTCTCACTGTGGCCAGTTTCAAGCTACCAATGTGATGTAACTGAGTGTGAGCTTGAGAGAATATGTGCATCATTGGCTCTTGAGAGCCAGTATGAGTGGGCCACACCACACCACTCATGGGGTCTGAGGATTCAAGTGGGGGGGGGGGGGAGGAGTGGGGGAGTGGGAGGAAAAAATTCCAGACAGTGAGGGGCATGACTCGGGCCTGCTTCAGCTGATGACTGGCCGCTTTTCTCTGAACATCTTTAATATTCCTGATTCACCGATTCAGGAAATCAACAAGCATTTCCTGAGCACCTACTATGTGCTAGGTACCGTGCTAGGGCCAGGGATGCGTGGATCATAATGCATGGAAGGCCAGGGGTGCATGGAGGATACTGACGATCCTTTGTGGGCGCCTGCTGTCCTGGTGCCTGACGGGCCAGGAGTTACCAACAAGGCAACTGGGAACACAACTTTGCCTCCCGCAGGCCCACAGCCTCCCTCCCACCGACTCCTGGCTTTTTTGAAAACCTGCTTCAGAAGGTCTGGGATAAGGGTTGGGCATTCTCCGTTTTGGAGGCCCAGGTAACTATGGTTACAGGTTGGGTACCTGCCCCTCCCTCCAGTCCCTCACTGTAGGACACACACACACACACACACACACACACACACACACACGTCTTGTCCCCACCAAGATCTACCGTCTCTCTCACTTCTGGCGACTGTTCACTCTCCATCATTGTTTAGTAAATGACTCAGGATACACAGGAATCATTTAGTTGTAACACATTCTCTTCCATAACGACTGTTCAGTTCAATTAGCTCTCAGCGGCCTGAGATGCGGACGCGGGCCCGCCGAATGTCTCCCCACCTTTGTTTGAAGTTGGATTTAAGGCGGCGGACACTGGGGGGCGGGGTGAGGGGATAAATATTTTATCACCTCTTCCTCCTCAATGTTCCGCCGGTTTGTTCTCATTTCCACGGTTCTCCCCCTGCACGCCGGCGGGCTGCAGACTGTAAATTTGAGGGGAAATTGTCAGCGTGCAAACGTGATGAACAAACACGTTGCTTTTGTGAGGACGATATTATAATCACCCAGATTTACAGCTCTCCTCGCCACCGGCGCGGGGTATTGCATTTGGGGAGAAGCCGAGCGAGGTTTTCGGTTTTCGTGGGTTCCCTTGACCAACTTTCTGCCCTTCGCCCCCATCACCCCCCTCCCCGCCCTGGAGTCACTTAAATATCAGCCTGAAAGAGGGGGAGCAATTCGTCTCTGTCTCTCTGGAAGTGATGCGTCTTGACAGGTGTTTTCTTGGGGGACGTTTATAGCTGCAAAAGCGATCCTACGTGGGGGGGGGGGGCTTTTGTCTCTTCCCTCCCCATTTGTTGTTTCTCTAAGAGGGAACATATTTTTATTTTCCCGGTGGGAAAAGTACCAGAAAAGTGATTTTAACCGTCCCCCCGCCCCACCCCCCGCCCCGCGGCCTCTCCACATTTTCTACCCCCTTCTGTCTTCTATCTTGGGGACTGGCTCTGGGTTGTTGGTTTGAACCCAAGGATCCTCCCCTGAGCAAACGGATCACCTTCTCTGTGCCTCTCATGCCCCTGGGGCTGCTCCTGATCCCCCGCGCTCCTCGTCACTAATTTATAGGGAGAACTGAACGCGATATTTCCGTGTCTGTCTCCACCTCCCCCGCCCCCGCCTCCCCCCCATGCCATCCCAACTAGACGGTGAACACCAGGGGACAGGGAGTGACGTCAGCTCACAGCCTTTCCCCCTCCCGCCCTGCTCCTCGGTCCCAGGTTCTCCTGTCAGTCAAAGGACCTCCTCCCGGGAGCTGCTCAGGCTGAATCGTGGGGGGCCTCTCGGCCTTGTCACCTCCCCCTGCCCACATCCGGTCTGTCACCCAGTCTGGTGGCTTCCTCCCTCCGCTCTCTCCGTGTGACATGCCTCTCTCTGACCCCACGCCCCACCTCCCCCACAACCTCTCAGATTTCCGGTCTCCCCACAATGCCAGGCATGGCCTGGGGCTGGTCTCGGACCACAGTCCCCTCTCACGAGGGTCGCAACAGCAGTGTCATGACTGACTTCTCTGTCTCCAGGCTTGATGCCCCCCCCGCCCCTCCCCACCCCCGCCCCCAGTCCTCACTGCAATAGCTAAGGGATGGGGCTGTGGAGCACATGCCTGCAGACTCCGTTGCTAAGGAAACCACTTCCTTGGTTACTGGCCTGGGTAGCAAGCATGTGTCTCACTGTGTCTGGATCCCGCTGAGTCACGCCCACTCTCCGGGAAGGCGAGGAAGAGGATTGGGGAGAGGACAATAGGGTGGGGAGGGAGGGAGGGAGGGCACGAGCAAGAGGTGGGCAGGGAGACCGGAGCTCGGAGCTCAAGGGACAGATGTAGTGAGATGCTGGCCCAGCAGCAGAAAGAAGCCAAGCAAGAGATGATGATGAAACGAGGGAGAGGAAAGAGAGAGAAGGACAAGGAAGGAGAGGGGGTTATGAGCAGCTGGGGGAAATACACGAGGAGGGAAACTGAGAGAGGGAGGCCATGGGAAGGAACACAGTGAGAGAGGGGGAGGGGTGGGGGAGAGCAGAGCAATGTGTGCGAGAAGGGGGAAGGGGACTGAGGCTGGGCCTCTGAGGGGGGGATCAGGGCTCAGTCTGTGATCAGGATTCCAGCTTCGCTGTGACTCAGGATCAGTCCTCTGGGACCAGTCACACTTAGTATACTGGTTCAGGCTCAGGCTGGGACCGGAATCCCGATGTGAGTCGGGGGTCAGAGGGTAGCCTGGGGCCCAGGGGGGTCATCACAGAAGGACTTGGGGAGCCAACACAAGCCCCCCGAGGAGCAGGACCCTCCCTGGATCCTGGAACAGCCCCCCGCTCTCCCCTTCCTGAGGTCTTTCTTTCCACACCTCACCCCCTCCTCCCCGTCCTGGGCACCCCTTCCCCTGCCCGTCCCCGCTGTTGACCGCCCCGCTCCCCCGCTGACCGCCCCGCTCCCCCGCTGGCCACGGGGACCGTTTCGCACACGGAGGCGCTCGGGTCTCCGCCGGCCGTTCCAGAGTCACCCAGACACCAGCAGGTGGGCACCCGGAACATTCTCCCTCACCCAGACACCCCCAAAAACACCCCTCTGTGAGCGCGCCTCACACAACACTCCGCCACGGGGTGGGATTCTCAACAAAACTCACTTTTAATGACGGTGTTGACCTGAGGAATCTTCAGACAGAGGCCGGTGGCCTGAGGTGACCGCGGGCAGAGAGCTGGCCCAGGCCGTGGGCCCAGAGGCTCCCGGAGAGCGCTGGCCTGTGGGTGGGAACCGGGGGGTGGGGGAAGGCTCCCCCAAAGACTAGAAATGAGCCCGGGGGGGGGGGGAATAAACGCGGTACAAAACACATTCCGAGCCCCTGGCTGGGCCCTGGGGTCGCCCACAGCCGACAGGGGAGGGTTCAGGGTGAGAATCGCTGGTCTGATCCCCTGGCCCCTTCGCTCTGCATGTCCGGCTTCCAAGAGGCGGAATGTATGAGTCCTATTCCTCTTAAAAAAATAGATCTCTTTACGCTCGCCTTCTCCATGGTCTCCTGGCCATTTGGGAGCGAGCCTGTCCTTGCACCCCGAGGCTTCAGGGGCGCTGCTGGGGAGAGGGGGTGCTCCGGACAGAACAGTGAAGGGCTGTGACCTATGGCTTTTGCAGCTACGTGGTGTGGGCGGTGCAGGAGCGCAGGTGCGGGCCAGGGGGGAAGCCGCTGGTCTCCAAGGCGGGGGAGCGGAGGGATCCTGGATCCATGCTTCCGAAGATCGAGGATCGGGGGCGCAGGTCCCCAGGAGTCCTTTGGTTTGCCGTCTCAGCTTCGGGGAGCAGCGTTTGTGCGGAAGGGAAGAGCCGTTGCATTCGTTTCATTCCTCAGGGGCCTCGCGCGGGGTCCACGCCTTTGGGACTGTGGTCACGGAGGCCGATGGTCCAGGAGGGGAGCTGGATCTCCTTTGGGTCTGGTCCCACCGGGTTTGGAGCATCCCTTGCTCTCTCACCTGGAGAGCGAAGGCCCCGTCGGCAGGGGTCAGAGGCAGTGTGAGGTCCATGTGTCGCACCAGCGGCAGGACGACGTGTTCGTACTCAGAGTCCGCGTGGGTCCTCGGCCCTCCTGGTGGGGTAACCGTCGGTGCCCGGAGAACCCTGGACGTGGGATCAGGGACCCCCAGGTCACCTCCGGGGCCCAGTGGGGGCGGAAAGGGCAGAATGTGACCTTAGCGCGGTCCTCAGGAGCAGTGTGACCTGGGGGTGGGCTCGTGATGCAGGGACCCCACCTGGTGGTGCCCAGGAACCTCCTGTGAACATTGGGGCTCCCCCACCCAGCCAGAATGTCCGAAACTGGACGCTATGGAGAAGCCTCCAGCCATCTTTCATCCCCCCGAGTGGCTCGATGAACCCGGTGCCACTCACTGCTGCTCGGTGGAGAGAAGGGCCGAGAGCCTAGCCCCAGAGGGCTGAGCGCCAGGGGTCACTTTTCCCAGCATCCTGGTCCTCAGCACCCATGGGAAGCACCCGAGTCTCCGGGACACCCAGGAGCCCGGCCTCCCCCGGGGAGAACCAGAGAGGTGGGGCAGGGCCGTGGGAGACAGAAGCCTGTGTGGCTGGGACTCCCCCCATCAGGGGCCTCCTGGGCTGTGAAGGGCTGTGGGCAAGTGGCTGTCCCCCGAGGCTCCTGTGTCCCGCAGGAAACGCACTGAAGGCCAGCAGCAGCCGAGGGGGCTGTCCCCAGACCAAAACGGGGCCAGACGAGGGGCGGGGTCCCCAGGGGTCTCGAGGCCCCTCCCCGGCGGGCCCATCATCTGGGGTAGTAGTCGTCGGGCACGCCCGTGAGGTTCCGCCCCTTCAGGGCCGCGTCCACCAGCTTGATGTAGGCCTGGATGGTCTTCTGCATGTCCGCCGTGTAGGGGTCGTACTCCAGCTTGCGCAGCCCCGAGCGCTTGAAGTTGCCGTCCTTCTGGCTCTCCACGCACAGCAGCCGGTCCTCGCGGACGGCCACGCCCAGCAGGCGGACCATCCGGCCCAGCTGCACGAACAGGTCCTGCTTCAGGTCCTCGAAGTGCACCACCAGCACCTTCTTGCCGAACTTGAGCCAGTCCAGCGTGTGGGTGGCCCACCACGGGGCATAGTTCCTCACGAACTCGGGCCACTCTGTGGAGAGAGGAGGGAGGGCCGAGTCAGAGGGCGGAGCGGCTCCCGGGACGCAGGGCCGAGTGGTCGCTGTCACTCACAGCAGGAAGGACACCTCAACTCCCGGGAGATCTCCACACTCACCTTGCTGGGTGTGTAAAAGGACAGGACGGACTGTCACCAAAATTGGGAAGGTATTTTTGGGATCGTCTTGACTTGTACGTCAGGCTATAACCGAATGCGGGAAATTCCTTGGGGAGCCCTGGAGAGGACCCCAAAGAGCCAGCCAGCCAGCCAGCCCCTGGGGTGGCTGAAACCAGAGAGAAGTTGGGTAACTACAGGGGGAGGCAGGGGGGGATGCTGGGTAGCGAGGAAGGGAGTCTATAGCCCCAGGAGGAGGCTGGGACCAAGGAAGGGAGGCCAGCCCAGGAGGAGGCTGGGACCAAGGAAGGGAGGCCAGCCCAGGAGGAGGCTGGGACCGAGGAAGGGAGGCCAGCCCAGGAGGATGCTGGGACAGGAAGGGAGGCCAGCCCAGGAGGAGGCTGGGACAGGAAGGGAGGCCAGCCCAGGAGGAGGCTGGGACAGGAAGGGAGGCCAGCCCAGGAGGAGGCTGGGACAGGAAGGGAGGCCAGCCCAGGAGGATGCTGGGACAGGAAGGGAGGCCAGCCCAGGAGGATGCTGGGACAGAGGAAGGGAGGCCAGCCCAGGAGGAGGCTGGGACAGGAAGGGAGGCCAGCCCAGGAGGAGGCTGGGACAGGAAGGGAGGCCAGCCCAGGAGGAGGCTGGGACAGGAAGGGAGGCCAGCCCAGGAGGATGCTGGGACAGAGGAAGGGAGGCCAGCCCAGGAGGAGGCTGGGACAGAGAAAAGGAGGCCAGCCCAGGAGGAGGCTGGGACAGAGAAAGGGAGGCCAGCCCAGGAGGAGGCTGGGACAGGAAGGGAGGCCAGCCCAGGAGGAGGCTGGGACAGGAAGGGAGGCCAGCCCCAGCTGGAGAGTCACGGGGCAGGCTCTCCGAAGCCCTGAAGCCAGGCCCACTGCTTTCCACGAGGACAATGCCAGGTGCCCCCTCCAGAAGGAAGTGCTCATGGAAGGAGCGTCAGTGAGTGAGTCTCCTACCCCTGCTGGGGAGCCCGGCTGGTTCTTCAGAACTAAATCTGCACCCGTGGCCGGGTGACGGATCCCCGTGATCTCAGTTCATCCTAACGACTACCCTGGAAAGAAAGGACTACTCTTCACTATCACCATTGGGTAAACTGAGGCCCAGAGAGGTGAAGTGACTTGCCCAAGGCCACGCAGCCAGGGAGCACCGTCCAGGCCAGGCCTGCCTGATTCCAGGTTCTGATCTTGCTCTATCGTTATTTCGAAGGCACCAGCAGCCTCGCCCCCACTGCCTCCCACCCAGCGGGGGCTCAATAAATAGTTCTTGAGAGGAACCGACATGCCCAGCCGCCCGCCCGAGCTGTGAGAAAGGACTCCTCTGTCTGCGGAAGACACCAGGCCCCGTGCTGGGGCTCCCGCTCCCCGAGCTCCCGCTGGCACACCCTGACGGCTGGGGAAGTGTTTATGCTGGTGAGAAGGATATTCTTTATCCCCAAAACAGATTATTTACAATGTATCTGGCTAATTGGGCCTACACTGTTATAATGGGTTGAGACCAGATGTATCTGGGTGATTAGAGAAAATTTAGCGTGTACATAGTCTGTTTCACTTTTTTTTTTTTTTCTAGAATTTCCCCGCTCCCGAGTCACCTCCCAGCATCCCCCGTGATTCAGGGCAACTGCTGCTCCCGCGGCAGAAGCCCCTGGGGATGGAGTCAGCGCTCGGGCACCAGGGACATAGAGATCCCGACTCCGGGCCTGGCCACTCTGACTATCGCAAGGGGTTGCTGGAAGAGGGTTGTCCTCAAGGGAAAGGGAGGGGCGTGATGGCCGGGCCCTGCAGCGGGTTGCAACCTGGGATGCAGGTGGTGCGGGGATGGCCTCCTTGTTGGTTGCACGCCTCCGTGGGACGGGAACGTGTGTGGCCTCGGCACCCACTGTGTGTCGGGGCTGTGGTGGGCGATGCGCAGGCATCATCTCAGGCAGTGCCCACAAGGAGCCTGAAGAGTAGGAATTCCTAGCCCCATTGTACACACAGGGGAGAGAGAGGAGGCTCAAAGCGCCGTTGCTAAAACACAGGTGGTGTCCAAGGCGGGATTCGCACCCACATCCACCCTGGACCCGGCCTGGCTCCTGCCCTCCTAGCAAACCCTCTGAGCTCCTGATCTTTTTTCAGCTCAGGCGCTCCTCTCTCCGGATGTTGTCTGTGACGACTTTGGAGTCAGACCGCCTGCGTCCGAAACCCAGCTCCTCTCCACGTTAGCTGTGTGACCTTGGGGACATTAGGCGATGTCCTTGAGTCTCAGTCTACCCATCTGCGAAACGGTGACTGTGCTAGACCTGTGGCCTACATGCTGTGCAGATGAAACGGAGTGAGATTGACCAAGGCCCTGGCACAGGGAATGGGATAGAGGAGAGAAATGCTGGCCCCCAGCATTTCTGAGGGGCCTCCCAGGCCCCATCATTTAGGTCAGAGCTTCCCCCCAAGACCACGTGTGAGATCCAGGCAGTCTGGGCAGCAGCTGTATCCGCCCCCATGGCACAGATCCCTCACTTGAAGCTACTTCATTGGAAAGGAGAAGAATAAAAATGAAAAACAAAAGCCTTGATTAGCTCAGGGTTTCCAGGAACGGATTGCTGCCTTCAAACTGGGTAACGAAGGCTCACTGAGCCACGGACCACACTGGTCACGGGGGCTGGCCGCGCCGGAACTGCCGCGCACGTGGGCCTGGCCACCCCGCTCCACCTTCCTGTCGATGGGAGGAACCGGGGCCTGATGAATAGCTTCACTGGACCCAGTTCCCCACGGAATCATTAAGCACAGTCCTCGTTTCATTAAGCAGACTCAGGACAATTCACCTTGCGTAATCATAGCACATAAAACTTTGCTTTGGACCCACTCCAGGGACATCGTAAAATTAATGTTATGGAACCAACGGGGGTCGGGGGGGGGGGAGCATTACAAGAGCTTCAACCCAGCTATAACCCGGAGGGGACACAGGCCGGGTGGGGTGGACACGTTCAGCAGCAGGGTGACCTCTGCTCTGAGGGAGGTGACCCTCACACGCGAGGCTGAGGGCGGCATCCTAAAGCAGGGACTCTCCAACTTCCAAGTGCGCACGAAGCTTCTCATGAAAATGCAGATTTGGATCCAGTAAGACTGGGGGGGGGGGGGGGGGCGGGGGGAGAGAGGGGTTGAGATTTGCTTTTCTAAAAACCCCCCAGTGAAGTCGATGCCACTGGCCCAGAAACACCTGGGGGGGTCGCTAAAACACAGGTGGTGGCCGGGCCTCCCCGGAGTTCTGACTCAGCGGGTCAGGGGCCGAACCTGCGGTTCTAACGGGCTCCCAAGTGATACTGACATTGCTGGTGCCGGGCCCCAGAGTGAGGGTCTCAAAAACACAAATGAGGGGGAGGGTGGGGGGGGCTGTGGGGCTTGGTTCTTTGGGGAAGGCTCTGGGCCAGAGCTCTGGAGGACCTGGGTCAGGCTTGGGAGGGGAAGCCCCCCCCCCAATCAATTCCAGACTCATATGGGGACCCCAGAACCCCAACAGGAGATGTGCTGAAACCCCCCACTCTCTCACCCCCTGAAGCTTCCAGGCTCAGCCGGTCCTGACCATCCCTTCTCTTTCTTTTTAAAGCTCCCAGCTGCCGGCCCCTTTAACATGGTCTGAACTGAGACACTGGGCTATGCCAGGAGAGGAGAAGCTCTGGGCGCTAGGTCAGCAATGCCCCGGGCAAGAAAGAGCCTGGTAGCTGATGCCTGGGTCAGAACCCAGCTCAGTCTACACCAGGGCCCTCGGCCACGTGACTTCCTCCCTTCCTGCGATGATATCTCACCTGTGAAATGAAGGTTAGGATGCTTATGGCTGCCTTTCTTACCTCCTCGGCGATCAGAGTTTAAATGAGATAATGAAGGCTAAGTGCCTGCTCCCCCATGAGCTTCTCAAGCCAGTCCCCCCTTTTCACTTGGGGCAGCAGGACCTTGGCAGGCCCCGCCTCTCTCTGGGCCTCAGTTTCCCCATTAATAAACAGCGGATGAGTCAGGGTTCTCGGTCCCGCCTGAACACTGGAAGCGGCTGGGAGCTTTACAAATGCGGATGTCCGGGGTGCAAGGCAGTCCCGGTCCCGGGCGCAGCCTGAGCACGGATTTTCCCACAGTCCTCTGGGGATTCTGATGTGTAGCCGGGCTGAGGACCACTGGGTTCAGGGATCTCTCAGGTCCCTCTCCAGCTCGGCAAGCAGAGGGTCTGTTCCCGGGACCGGCTCCCGCCATGCGCACCTGCAGACTTTCCCGCCTGGCCCTGACCGGTGCTCCCTTCCCATTGTTCTACAAAGAAATAATTCTGAGGCCTCTTTGCTCCTGGGAACAATAGGACAAATGTCACCACCTGTCCAAGTCTCCATCCCCTCGCTGAGAGGGGAAGCAAGGCGGAGAGAGGGACAGATGGGGGAACAGGAACCCAGGGCACGGATGGTCAGGCCGGAGGGTTTTCATCAATGACAACAACAGTGAGGGCGTGACTGGTGGATCGCCAGTCAACTACATCCTGCCAGGCTCCAGTCCTCTCAGGAGGGACCAGAGCTTTAGAGCAGCCGGGAGCCGGGGGAGGGCTGGGAGGAGCAGAAACCATCCCCCCTGACTTTGGGCTGGAACAGCCTCGTTCCTGGATGAATTTGGGGTGGGGGGGGGGGGGGAGCTGGCATTTACAGGGCTCTGAACTGGGTGATTCCTGTCCACGGACATTTCATTGAATCCGCCACCGTGGATTAGCACAGTGGTTAAGAGCAAGGGCCCTGGAGGAAGAGGCGTTGGGATCCAAACCCCAGCTCCTGGGACTTCCTGAAAAGGCTCCTTGGCCTCCCTGAACTTAGTTTGTCCCTCTGTAAGATGGGTTAATTGTGCGAGAATCGATGTGATTCTCTTCACCACCATGGAGCTGTGGGTGGTAACGGAGTAGGGTGTTTGAGACCCAGTAGGGTTAAGGGTACTCAAGACGGCAGACGTTGGGTCAGACTTCAACGTTCTCACCACAACCCTGGGCTACCACCCACCCGGCGCTGAGACATCCATCCACGCGGCAGCCACCTACTCATAACGGCAGAGTGGAATCTCAAACCCGGGTCATCTTCATGAAGTTCGGTGGCTAGGAGCCAACACTGTCACTCTCCAGCTGTGTGACCTGGGGGCCAGACACTTAACCTCTCTGAGCCTCCCAACCCAGGGTTGTTGGGCTTGTTCATCAAAGTGACCCCTTAGGACCTCATAGGTCACGTGACCTCGGGGCCACTTAGCCGTTGACCTTGGTCTGGATTTGGGTCTTCCTGACTCTTGAACCTCCTCCTCCTCCCGTCAATCAAATCACATCAACCTGAGGGTCTCCATCTCCATAATGCATCATGGATCACATCTACTGTGTGGCTGACAGGGTTAAACTTCTAGAGCCGCCCTCGTGTTACAGGTGGGATGATCTAAATTCAGGGAGGTGGGGAAGCTTACCTAGGAAGTGATGGAGCTGGGATTAGAACCCAGGGGCGTCTTGCTCCACAACCACGTCCTTAACCATTGGAGCATCCCAGCCTAACTCCCAGAGGGTGTTGCTCGCGGATGCGCGGGATGTGGTAAGAGCACTAGAAGCTGAGGGACTGGAGTCTCACACGCTTGCCCTCAGGAGGCGCTCCTGGACTCCTCGCAGGAGGCAGCACCGGCCCAGTGCACTGCCCGCTGCACCCTAGCTCCCCTCTCCTCCGCACCCCTCCTCTCCCCAGCAATACCTTTGCCCTTCCAGTGCGCATGCGCAGCGAAGCCGATGTGACCGCCGTACTTGCGGTTGAACTCCGCCATGAGGGCCTTGTAGGGGTTACGGATGAGCAGGATGGCGGCATCAAAGGCCTCGATCTCCTTCTGGCCGCTCTCGTGTGTCTTGATGCAGATGGTCCTCCCGCTGCGCCAGTGGTCCCGTTCACCTTTAAACCCTTCCCACGGGGAGCGGGGGTCGGGGGGAGGAGGACATGTGGCAGGTGAGGGGGCGGTAAGGCAAGAAGAAACCCACCCCGCCCCCTGCTGGGCCTTTTCCTTTTCGGGAGTCTCACACATTCACTTGGGTAGGCCTTCATTTCATGCTCTTACGTATTTATGGAGCACCTACTATCTGCGAGGCACTGGGATGGGAACTAGGGATACAATGATTTGCAAGGTCTCTGGCTGACTTCGGCATCCTTCTCCTTTATGTCCCTCTACCCAGGGCACTCCTTGTTCATGGCCCTCATTATTATTCATGCATTCGTGTCACTATGAATACTAACAATCGCTGGCATTTATTGAATGTCTACCGTGGGCCCAGTGCTGTGTGTGACAAGTGATTTATATATTCTGGGGGGTGTGCGCAGAAGGTCTGTACCTGGCAAGTAGGCCATTCCCCCTTCTACACCCTCAACAGGCATCACTACTAGATTAAGGCACTTTGTTCCTGAAGGAGAACAGAAGCTCAGAATCCTTCTCAACGCATTGTTCTAAAGCAGGGATTCCCTGGAACTGACACGTGAGATGAAACCACTCTGGATCCATGAGCCAAATGATTCTCAAGGACCCTCCTATAATTTGTGACATTCTAGGATTACCTGACAAATAGCAGAAGGTAATCAATGTCCCCAAAGTGGACATAGCTATTGGATCTCTGTGCACAGCTCAGAGTTGCTGGTCAGTAAATGTGTTGAGGTACCTGCACACATTAGGTGTTTAAGGAATGTCTGCAGTGATCTAAGCAAAGGGAAGGTACCAAGCACATAGTAGGTCCCAATAAACATGTTCGGTTGAGCTGAGCAGCACACAGTAGGTGCTCAGGAAGGGTAGTCCCATGGTCTCCCAGTGTGCCCTTTTGAGCCCAGGCAGCCTCCTCACCTTTGTTGTAGAGAGAACCGTCGAAGTAGTAGCTGCCGGTGTAGAAGCCGGTGGCCAGCTCGATGAGGTGACGAGCCCATGTGTTGCCGGCACCTGGGAAGCTGGCCAGAGCGATGAGCTGCTTGGACTTGGCTGGAAGGAACCTTCTGTCCATGCAGCGGTTGTCTGCAAAGAGCAGGGCATGAGCAGGGGGCAGGGGCAGGGGCAGGCGAAGCCTGGGTGTGAGTCCCACCCCTGCCACTTCCTAGCCATTCGACCCAGTGTACATGATGGAACCTCTTCTGGGCCTCAGTTTCCCCGTCTGTAAAATGGGGGAAATGGTTGCTCCCGCACAGGGTTGATGTGAGGGTTAAATGACAATGTATGAAAAGGGATTAGCACATAGTAGGGATTCAATAAGTCAGGAGAATGAGTCTTCTCTACTGCCTCGGTTTCCCCCTGCCGCCGTAAGTCACCTTCTTCCTACCCCCACCCTCTCCTCCAGATTAAACCCCTCAGATGGTGTCACCTACGTGAGATCCAGTCCAAGTTTCCTAACTTGGCCCCTGCATCCTCCAAGGCTCATCCCACTCACCTGCTTCCCCTCCCACCACCCACCTGCCAGTCACCTGGTGTCCCTTCATGTCCTCATCTGTGCTCTGCGCCTTCCTGACTCAGCACCCTCAGACACGCTGTTCCCTCAGCCTTCACTGTCTCCTCTCCGCCCTTGCCAGGTAGACTGATTCTTATCCTTCCACTCTCTGCTGAACCAGCTCCTCCTTCCTTCCTAACTCCTGGGCTAGCATCAGTGTGCTGTGTCCATTTCCTTCGTATCGCTTACCACAACTGTCATTCAAAAAGTATTTGTTTAGTGAGAAACCCTGCCTGTACTGCTCTTCAATGACCCCCCCCCAAGTGCTTCCCATATTATCTGGCATATAGCAGCGATAATAAATGTTTCTTGGATGGATGGGTGGATGGATGGATGGATAGCGGAATGGCCAGATGGATGGATAAGTAGACGGGTGGGTGAATGCGTGGTTAGATGGATGATGGATAGGTGTGTGGGTAGATGAATGGGCAGATGGCAGATGGATGGGTGGAGAGATGGATGCGATGGTGACTGGGTGGATGGGTGGGTGACAAGAACATCAAGATTGTAGGGCTATTGTAAGGATTAAATCAAACAATGCATGTAATACATTAAAATGCTAAAGCGCTCAAAAGGTGTAGTAATTAATTTTCTCTAGCTCTCAACTTCCACACCTGTAAGATGGGTTGGGACAGGTGAGCACTATTCTGATCCTCTCGATTCTCTGCCTTTACAGAGACCCCGGGATGCCACGACTGTCAGAGCCCCTGGAAAGTGTGGGCCACAGCCTCCCGGGGCAGCCCCTCCCGGAGCTAAGAAGGCACAGGGGTGATTTCTTCTGGTCCCTACAGATGTAAGGGAAGCTGAGGGAAAGCCCCGAGAGGGGAAGTGAGTTGCCCAGGATCAGGCAGTGGTCTGTGTTGGAGACCCAGGTCTCCCCCTCCCAGCCCGGATGCCTTCCCACTCAATGCCACGGTCTCCATTTGGAGAAGAAAGCTACCAAGGGGGTTTGCAGTATGAGGGGTAGAGATGAGGGTCCTCAGAACCCACCCCCCTTGCCTGGGCCTCCCTCTGTGGCCCATCCAGGATCTCTAAGCCTGCCCAAGGTCACCAGCCCTGCCCCTGCCCTCCGCCCTCCGGCCTGCACAGGATGGGCTGCGTGGAGTGGACTGTCCAAGCACCTCTGGGACGGAGGCCCTGGGAGAACACCCGGGGTCGCTGGGGGAGGCCTGGCTCACCCTGCACCTGTGTCTGGTACACGATGAAGTAGCTGGGGGTCCCGCAGCTCTCAAACTCCTCCGCGCTGCACTTCTGGGCGCACAGCTGTTCGTCTTCCCTCTCGTGCAGGGGGAAGCGCGTGGTGGGGAAGCCACAGTGGCATGCGGTGCCCGCAAGGGCCGCCAGCGGGTACTCCTGGGGGTGGGGGGGAAGGGAGAGGATGAGGATGAGGAAGAACTCTGCTAAACCCCTGGACGTGGAGCAGCCTGATCCTTCCTGTCTCCATCCCTCTCCCCAGCTGAGGATCCCGAAACGTCGTGAGAGAACCCCGCTTTTACAACGCGGCCCCATCTGTGTACCTCCTGCGCTACGGCATTCTTCCAGCTTTGCTGAGGTATAACTGACAAACAAAAACAGCATGTCTTTAAGGTGATGTCTCGATACATGTATACGTGGTGTATTACTCATCACAATCAAGCTCATTAACATACCCGCCGCTTTAAGGGTGACTATTTTCTTAGTTGTTTCCCTGTTCGTTAGTTAGTTATTTGTCTCCTCTCAGTCCACTCCCTTTTGGGGACTTAAATTTCCAGGGAAACTTTGGACCACTTCCGGGGCTTCCATGGTTTCCATACCGTAAATGCAAACACCATGGACACACAACAGTGTCATTAAGTTCTCACTAAGACCTCCTGCCTGCCAGCACTGAGCCCTGTGTCGGCTCCATTTTTCTTGCAAAAGGGAGATTAGTTGAGGGTAGAGAGTGTTCAAGACACTTCGGCGCTGAGATGAGCTTTCTCCTGGAGGAACTGGAAAGAAAACTGAGAAATCAATGCCTTTCTCACGGTGTGCAACGGCCACGGTCCATGTCCCTGGTCTGACAGTGAGACAAAACCCACGCCTCGGGGAAAGCTGCCTACATCCATGCTTTCACACCAAAGAGGGTCCTGGGGCCTGCGTGTACCGGTCTTGGTTGGGAGAGCGGCTCCCAATTGCTTTGCTTGTTCTATGGGACGGCGAAGTGGGAGCAGGATGACCTGAGATTCGGAGGGAGGGCAGGGGACTGACTGTCCTTCGTCCAATCTGCTTCTACTCAAGCCCCACAGCCCCATTTCCCCTGGAAGCTGGTCCAGGAATAATCCGGAAATGAACCAAGGTCACTCCTACAAGGCTGGGTCCAGTGAGTTCTACCAAAGTACGTTTGGTTTCTCTCTTAGCGGTGATGGGAACTCCCTCCGTCCCAAGGTGGGACGGTCCCTGCCTTTACCTGACAGTCTTCCGAAAGCCACGCTTTTAGGCCCAGCTCACTCCTGAGTATTCCTCACTCTTGCGAGAGGAACTGACCCTGTGTAACCCCTACCTCGGGGGAGACAGATGACAGGGGCACACCCTCTCCCACGTCACGGATCACAGGATCCCTCTCCAGCCCGGCATCCCGTTCCTCCGGCCGTCCCACACCGCCCCTCCCTGGGCTCCCCGTCTCACCTTCTCCGTGCAGAGGTCCACGCACTTGTCCACGGACATGTTTGGCATGGCGGCCGTCACGGGCAGGGCCAGGGAGAGGTTGCCGGGCCTGCGGAAGCAGCCTCGGAAGACCGCGCTGCCATCTGCAGAGCCAGAGGGGAGAGGGCCGTCAGATCTAGGCGGGAGAACCACCTTCCCACAGAAGCACTTTTAAAACGGGAGCCCAGAGAAGGCGAGAGTCTGGCCCGAGATCGCACGGTGAAGCAGAAATGGAGGCGAACGAGCTGGAGAGCTCAGTGCTCTCCCCCACCCTGGCATCTGCCAGCAATCCGGGTCACGGAGATGTTCTTGCGGGGCCACCTCATCCCCGGTTCTTTGTCAGCGTGCCTAGGTCTCGCTTCCTCATTTTCAACCACGGCAACTCCCCGTTCAGGAAGGTGGGAGATGCCAGGGGGGGCTGACAGGACCTCATCAGGAGGGGGCTGAGGAGGGAGGGCAGCAAAGGGCCCAGGTTTGTCCTGCCTCTCCTCACAGCACCCGGGGAGCCTTCTCCTCCCATCCTCTGGGGGTTTAGGGGGAAAACCCCAACCCAGTGCTGAGCACCTGCAGGCTGCAAGGGACTGAGATGTGGGAGAGACTCCCTTTAAAATAACCCCATTTGGAAAGATCCCAATTAGTTGACTGTGAGGAGACTTCCTTCCAAGGAGTGGGTGAGCCTCACCTAAGCAGTTGAAGGCCTCAAGAGCCAAACAGGTTTCTCAGAGACCTGGAGACGGCAGCATTAGCTCCTGCCTGCACTGCAAGCCCGCTGGTCTGCCCTGCAGCTTTCGGACTTGCCAGCTTCCTTAAATAAACATAAACACCGCTACCATCTATCTGTCTGTCCGTCCATGTGTCTTTCCACCTGCCTAACCTCCTCCTGGTTCTGTTTCCCAGGAGAGCTCTTGACTGGTAAGAAGCAGGATTCTAGGCAACTTTTATTCCCATTTTTTTTGTAAAACTTTTCTATTTTTTTCTACAGTGAATATGTATATCTTAATATAATAAAGACAAACTAAAAAAAAAAAAAAAAAAAGTGGCCCCAGTCAAATTTATTGGAAGGTTCATGAGGCCCATTTAAAACTGGGCTCGGTTGTTTTCAGAAACCTGAGCTGCACATACCTTTCCAGAAGCACAGCTTTCGCATAAAACAAGGGGCGCTGTTGGTGCAGGGTGCGTGTCATTAGTGCCAAGGATGTTACACACACTGTATCTGAATGAATCCTCAAAGCAACCTGTGAGGCAGGGGACACTATGATCCTGCTTTGCAGGCAGAGACCCTGAGATGTGACAAGACTCGATCACTTCCCCAAGTCCCACAGCGAGTGAGGAACAGAGCTGGGCTTTGACCCCAATCTTGTCTGACATCACATCCTAGTTTTCCACATCTCTGCGGTTCTGCGGTTCTGCGGGAGGCCTGCCGCTTCTCACGTGGTGGAGCTCCGGGGATCCCGTGCCGGCCCCGTGCGTTTCCCAGAAACCCTCTCAGGCCCCACCGCAGGGGCCCGAGGATCACAAGGGCCCATGCCCCACATTCCCACAGAGTCAGCGCCTCACTGCCAGACTAGCTGAGACGGTGCGTGACCTCCGCGGCTTGGGGGGTTTTTATGAGCGAGGGGTGGGCAGAGCAACTGTTCGGCAACTCTCTTTGCTGGGGGCAGACGAGGAACAGCCCGGAACCAGCTGCAAGTGCCTCTGAAGTCCCGTTATCTCTTTGTTCTGGGGCTTCACAAAAAAATGAAGTAAATGTCATCAGGCGTCGGCTTAAAGGCGGGCGTGGAAGAGTTCTCCTTGGTTTGAAAGCGGCTAACCCTCCCCCCACCCCCCCACCCCCCGGTAATTAGGCCAAGCTCCACTGCATTAAAGATGCAGGTGGGGAAGAAAGGCACGAGCTGGGGGCCGCTAACGGCTCCCTATAATCAGAGAGAGATGGAATTACACAAAGAGCCTGGCTGTCTGAGAAGAATTCAAACCAGCCATTTCTGGGCACCCCTGCAGGCTCCCGTCGGCTTGTGCACATTCAAATAGCCTGAACTGGGTGGTGCTCAGAGTAGATTGAGGAGTCTTCATTTTAAGGAGATTGGGGAGGGGGTGGTGGTGTTTACAAATACTCCATAACAGGCACTGTTCTAGACGCTTTCTCCATTTTATCTCACGGAGGGGGTCACAGCAATCTTTAAAGGTTGGAATTGCCCCCATTTTACAGATGAGGCAGTTGAGGCTCAAAGAGAATACATGACCTGGCCATGGTCAACAGAGCACATAAGCGAGAAAGCTGGCATAGAAACAATGTCCGCCTGACTTCAAAACCCGCGTCGCTCCCACAGCCTTCTGGTATATTGTGTGGAGGGGAGAACAGCTAAGCCATTCTCCCCCCTCATGAGGGAGAAGGAGAAGAAACTTCTAGTTACCATCTCCTTGGTTCTGCACTGCATAATTCATGAAGGCCCGCATAAAATCCAGGACTCCCAGACATACATCAAGGGCAAGGAGAGGCCTGCAGGCCGGGCAAAGAAGGAGCCAGGGTTGGTCTATCCATCAAAATGGGACTTTTTTTGGCAATCATCTGAGCCTCCCCTCAGCAGAAGTGGTCAGAATGGAGTATCGGTGAGCATAAATCACCAGCAGTGAACAAAATTCCCCTTCTAACTTTGGAAGACGGGAAAAAAAAAAAATCACCAGAACTAACAATGGCACACAAAATCCACTGTGTGAATTGTGAACCATTAAGTCAAGGATCTGTTTTGTTCAGCACCATGGACAGCCACCACGGGAACGACATGTAGATGTTGCAATACAAATCTTGCAAGAATCTTCCAGGCGAATTCTGTTTCCTGTAACACCCAATGAAGCCCCGATGTTTTCAAATCACGGCAGGTCGCTGCCCCTGGAGCAGAGCTACCCTAGCCGCCGACACATTTAGCAAACCGCTGTGAAAAGTGTAATCCAACCACGAAGGAAGTCCGTTTCTCGGTTCTTTTGTAACAACGGGGAAGGGTCCGTGAGAGTCTGTGTCGAGGCAGAACAGCCGGGTGCCTGCAGACACTTGCTCTGCCAACCTTTTCATTCGCTTGCTACCGTTGGGAGCCTTCCAGCACCTCCCCACGGAAGGTGGATGTCCCCCACCCGCCCCAGCGGTGCCCGGAAGATAACAAACCCCCTTGGAGTCCGCACAGTCTTCAAGAGTTCGGTGCCGCTGCTTAGGGAAACGCAGTCACGACACAGTGCTGATACCAGTGGATGATGCTACAAATGGGATCTGGTGTTTGTCCTCCCGGCCTCCTGGAGGCAGCAGGTCATTTCTGTGACTGATGGGATACGAGCGAGTGTCATATGCTGGTGACCTGGAGCCTCCCGTTCTCCAGGCTTTGCTCACTCGATTCCCTTTGCCTGGATTTCTCTGCCGCGTCTTGGAAACGTGTCTTGAGTCTGGATAGCACGCGAAACCCTATGTGTCTTTCAAGGCCCTAATCAAACAGCCCTCCTCTGGGAACCTTCCCCAAGGAGGCTCAATGGAGCCACTTCTGCTCTCTGGGCCTCAGTTTCCAAAACTGTAAAATGGGACATCAGAAAGGAAGGTGCGTCCAACATGGCACTCAACACCTGAACTTTGCTGAGCCTGGACTTTGGCTCGTGGCTAGAACACAAGGCTCTCTCTTTCACCTAGAAATCTCCTTTGAGGAAGATTCAGCTCCAATGCTGCTCCCTTGGCTCCTACAGACAGAGTCCCCACAACCCCTTTGCACACACCCCTCCCCAGTGGTCTTGGGCCTGTCTCTCCACTAGATACCTTAGGGGCTGCTCACACGCAACCATCCAGCCCTCCTACTGTTACAAGGGCAAAACACACCTTTGTTTAGTGGTCTTCATGTATTGAGACTTATAGTTCAGCTTATTATAAAGTCCCAGATGATCAGCGAGCATCCTATCTAATAAAGAGGGAATGTGCTAATTGACCATCACGCCATCGCAAAGATGGCGGCACCCACAGCCAATAAGGAGGGAATATGCTAATTGACTGTCCCGCCCTCAAAGATGGTGGCGCCCACAGCCAATAAGGAGGGAATATGCTAATTGACTACCCCATCCTCAAAAAATGGCAGCACCCACAACCACAAGAGGGCGGTGCCCAGTCCCCTCAGCCCCACTGGGGTGGCAGGCACGCGGCAAGGCCAGGCCTGCCCGAGGTGGGCCCGGCCACTCCACATGCCTGCCTCCGGAGTCCCCCAGTCCCCTCAGCCCCCTAGCCACCCAGGGCCAGCCCGAGGTGCAGGCAAGCCTCAGACAGCAGCTGCCCAGCTGCCCAGGGCCACCCGAGGCTCAGGTAACCAGGGCTGGCTGAGGCTTGCGCTGCTGGCAGTGGCAGCAGCAGAGGTGTGATGGGGTGTCATCTCCTGCCCCTGAGGGCTCCGGACTGTGAGAGGGGGCAGGCCAGGCTGAGGGACCACCCCCTCCAGTGCATGAATTTTCATGCACCAGGCTTCTAGTGTTATTATAATAGGTGATCTCAGAAGTGTGTGTGTGTGTGTGTGTGTGTGTGTGTGTGTGTGTGTGAGAGAGAGAGAGAGAGAGAGAGAGAGAGAGAGAGAGAGAGAGAGAGAGAGAATAAGACTGTCCAATCTGAACATTAACCGAAAGGACGTCTGGCCGATTTCTGGCTAATGACCCTCACAGCCCCATCCTTGTTATCTGGCTCATCCCATCCACTGGGTTGTTTTAGTGGCAGCATCTTTTCCCTCTAAATACCCATGACACTATGGCCATCTCTTCAGATGGTCAAAGCCACCATCAAAATAACATAAATACTGGCACAGGGGTTCAGTGATGGGGATGATAAATCTACCATCAAATTAAAACCTCATTACACGAATGGCCAAACCAGGAACTGGCTGTGCGAACATTCTCCAGCCTGGATTTTTTCATATGCCACCTGCGCCCTCTGCCAGCCAGGCCTTCAGACCCACAGGGAGGCGGGTGGGGCATCCCTTTGCAGAAATCGGCCCCTTTGCAAACTGGCAGCAGGCTCACTCGACCCTACTGCAGAGCAAAGCTTGAACGGGGCTTCAAAAATATGGTGTTTGTAAAACAGAATACATTCTCGAGCAATCCATGGATGAATTTTTATAAACAGCGGCATTCGCGTGGAAGAGACCTCTCTGTGCGTGCAGACAGGCGTGAAGTTTTGTGTGGGCAAGGCTGCATCCCAGGCGGGCCTTATCGGCTCCACCAGGGCCTAAGGCCTTATTACTTATTAAAGTGTGGTTCCTGGACCAGCAGCCTGGCATCATTTGGGAGCTCCTTAAAAATGCAGCATCCCACCCGGACCTGCTGAATCGGAATGTGCATTTTAACAAGATCCCCATAGGGTTCATCTGCACGGTCAAGTTTGGGCAGCGCCGGCCCCCGGGTAAACAGGACCATCCTCCGCCCTCCGTCTGTTGTCGAGGCCATTAGCTCTTTTTACAGGTCTGAAGGTCACCTTTAATTAGACTGCGTGGCCTTGGGCAGGTTTACTTAAATTCATTAACCCTCGCTTTCCTCACTGTAAAATTCTCCATGGTAACATCCGTGCCCGGAAAGGTTGTAGGGAGGGTAAATGAGATGGGTTCTGCCGTGGGCTTAGCATGGTGCCTGAAACACAGCGGATTTTGACAGTCAGATATTAATTGCTATTAAACATCCACAGAGGGGACAGTAGAACGGTGTCCACAGCTCCTGTCCTCTCCTATTTGTCCCCCTTCCTCCCTCAGGTTGGAAACTGAACTTCTGCAACAAGACGGAAGCACTGACAAGCGAGGAATGAACTCTCTCCACGGGAGCATTAAAGACATAGGCTCTGGAGTTGGTTTAAATTCTCTGCTGTTTATGTGACATTGAACCTCAGTTTCCTCATCTGTAAAATGGGAGTAGGTGACTCACAGTGCCTATTGGAAGCATGAGTGTGAGAATTAGATGTACGATTCCATATAAGGGACTTAGAAGAGGGTGCATTGTTTGCCATTGTTATTGTCATCATCGTTAGAGACAATCTGCTTTCAGAAACTCAGGAAGGACAGGCTCAGCTCAGATTCTAGCTCAGTTGAAGGAGGAAGATGGGGGCAAGGGGTCCAGCAGGCAACTCAGGGTGGGAGAGAAGGGAGCGGTGGAAACATGCCAAGCAGCTGGAGCAAAGGGCTCTGCACGTGGTGGGTGGCAGCCTTGGAGGGCAGCCGATGGCATGGGAGTGGTGAGAGCCATGGAAGGTGTGGGGCAGACGTGCAGGTAGGCAGGCAAGGGCCAGGGCCCGCTGGCCAAGGAAGGAGCCGCAGAGAGGGGCAGGGGCCAACTCACGTACACCTGCGGGCCGACTCCTGGGCCAGCTGCAGCCGGTAAACGGAGAGGCGGTTGGCGCCGCCGCACAGGCTGCCCCGCTCGCCCTTGCACTCCATGTCGCACTCGGCCTCGCTCACGTTGGCCGCCTGGATCTTGTGGCCGCAGTAGCACTCGGCGCCGAACTCCAGCCCGGCATACAGGTAACCCCTGGGGAAGGCTGCGGTCAGGCCAGGGCAGCTGCCGCCATGGAGACCCCGGGGACAGGGAGACTCACCCAGCGAGGAGACCTGGGGATGGGAGGGCTCTGGGGGCCAGGACCCCTAGGAAACACCCACCTGCCTTCATCCCCCCCATTCACCTATCCTCATAGACATACCATGGCCATATTGACTGTCACCTGTATACACCTTCAGCACAAGGCATGCTTTACATACATACACACACACACACACACACACACGCACTTATGCATCCACAGCCTTACAAGACCCTTTCTTTGTGGCCACGTGCTCACCCTCCATCACATGCTCCCATGGAAAAGAACACCACAGGCAGGAACCTGAGAAGGAAGGGGTCCGAAATGAATGGAGCTTGGGACGTCAGGGCCCTACCGTTCTGCACAGTTGTCCTGGCAACGGAAGACGGTCATCTTTTTGTAGTCGAAAAAGGACACGCCTCGCAGGGCCCGACTCTGGGTGTCGTCCAGGTAGCAGCCGATGTACTTGGCTTTGGGGAGAGGAGAAAAGTCAGACGGGGCTGGGCTCGAGGCTGAAAGGGTGACGGGAGTAAGCAGGTGCCTTGGCTGTGTGGCCTTACGAACTTTTTGGTACCAATTCCTTCCTCTGAGCAGAAAAGCAGGCAGGAGAGACTGACAGTCATGGGCGTTGGTAGAACGTGGTCCCTAAGGGCAGTGGAGTCCAAGGGGTAGGGCTGTGGATCCTGGAGGCCAGCAGAGCAGAGGAGGAGACTCCTCTGTGGCCAGGGTTAAGGTCAGCCCTGAGTCCACTAGTGACGAGTGGGCACACGAGAATCCAAGCCAAGGCCACTCCGTAGCACCGAGCAATGAGACCCACACTGAGGTAGCTCTGAAGAGCCTGACCCTCGACAGCATGTTATCATTTCTACAAGAGGCCTTAAGGTATTTTCCTTAGAACCAACACGGGACTCAAGGTCAAGGCCTTCCTCTCACTTTGGTCACCTTCCAGTCCTGGCCTGGGGGGTGGGCCCGTTAACCTCTCTTAGCCCAGTTTACTTCATAGTGGGGATGAAAATACCAACCCAGCGAGGTTAAAAGGGGACGACTTGTGTCGATGTTTCTACCGTCGTGTCTTGCATACAACAGGCCAAAGTTAAGGGGAGGAGATAAGTCACTGGCCAGTCGCAGTGCTGCGGGCGTTCTTTACAGTTTGCCTCCACTGTGGGCCACGGAGAAGGCTTCCATCCAAAGGAACATTTTAAAATTATGTCCAACGACCATCTACTTTATTTTCTTAAAGGTAGTAAATGCCTCCCTGGACTTCCTGGTAAATAGCAATTCTCACCTACGAAGGTCACACCATTTATAAAGTCCTTTCCCAGATGTTCTGACAATGATTACTATTAATTTGGACATAGCATTTGCCAGGTGCTTTACGCGTTGAATTTTTACCATGTTCCTATGAGGTCAGTACTAATATCCCCATTCTATACAGAAGAGGAAACCAAGGCCCAGAGAGGTTAAGTCACTTGCCTAAGGAACCACAGCTTGCGCATCTGAAGCCAGGATTGGACCCCTACGCTCTGGCCCATGTTCTGAACGACCGCTTGCTGCTTCTTAACTCTGGGGAGCTTTGCGATGACCCACGTGAAGGGGGGAGCGCTGGCATGCTCACACTCTTTTCTTTTTTTTAAAAAAAGAAATGTTTTTATTGATTTTAGAGAGACAGAGAGATAGAAATGTCAATGTAAGTGCAACATCGATGAGCTGCCTCCTGCATGCCCCCCACTGGGGATCGAGCCCACAACCTGGGCATGTGCCCTGACGAGGGATCGAACTGGTGACCTCTTGGTGCAGGGAATGACGCCCAAACAACTGAGCCACACTGGCCGGGACACTCACACTCTTCTCAGATGACTGAACAGAGGCCCAGAAAGGTGAAATGGCCTGCCTGAACCCTGCGGCTAACTGGGGTCAGAACAAAGGTTCCGTGGGATCCCAAACCAGTGCTCTTTCCTCCATTCCACTTGGAAGGAAGTCGCTGGAAGTTGGGCTAAGGATCCCGCCAGCCCTGGAATTACACAGCCCTCACAGGCATGACCGAGGCCAATACCACCTGCCGCTTGATCACTCTCCCTGGCTGGCTGCTGTCTGTCTAAAACTGTAGGCGTCTCACCCCCTCACTCCTGGTGCAGAGCAGGGTCTAGCAGAGGGAGCCGGCTCATTGCATCGTGCCCCACAATACCGCTCTGCTAAGTGCAGGATTTGTCAGCCCCGCAGGAGATGCGCCTCGACCTCCATCACCTTGAATTTCTTGCGAGAGACAGAGGTGATCTGGTCGACTAAGAACAGTTCATCTTTTAAAAGAAACATCGCCTCCCTGGGGCGGGCGGATCACACGGTGACAGCTCTAGGGGAGCCCACGTCTCGTCGCTGTGCTTGTTCAACAACGTGTGTCCCTCCTGCCACAGATGGGACCGTGCCCTGTGATCGCGGGGAGACACTGACCTTGGCAGGGCCCATCGGTATTGTCTCTCCCACCAGCCAGTGATGGATTGCTCTGGGGAAGGGCACATGACCCATTGGTTGGATTCTTATAAATTCAAGCTGGGGGAGGGGAGGGAGATCTGTTTTCCTTGGGATATGACGTTGGCATTCTCTAAGGCCAGAGCCACCAATAGCCACAATCCCTGGTACCAAAGTCACTCTGTGTAGAAGAACCAAGCTCAGGCAGACACAGCAGAGAAGAGAGTGAGAAATCATTCATGTAAGAATCCAGCCCCTTCCATAGCTGGGGACAAGTCCCAGTATCTTTTCCTCTTTAGCTTAAGCTGATTCAAGACTCCAAGATGGGTTTTTGCCCCTTGACTGATATGCTGATTCTCAAGCCAAGTGGCTTGGGTCTGTGCAGCTCTGAGGGTCTAGACTCTAGACCAGTGGTCAGCAAACTGCGGCTCGCGAGCCGCGGTTTACCGCTCTGTTGACTAATAAGTTTGCCGACCACTGGGATAGGGGCTGAATAACAAGGAACAACAACAGCCTGTAATTATTGGAATCGAGAGTCTAGGTCAGTGGTCGGCAAACTCATTAGTCAACAGAGGGGCAAACTGCGGCTCGCGAGCTGCAGTTAGCCAACCACTGCTCTAGACCAAATCCATGCCAGGCCTGTGTACTCGTTTTGTTCCATGCACCACACCAAGTCCCAGCTTGACAGAAGGGCATCTCCATACTCACCAGGGAGCCCTTCATGGAGGGAGAATGGGAAGGGTGGTCCCTTGGGAGAAGAGCTGGGATTCAACTGTAGGTCATGTGCCCCCAAACCTGGGCTTTTCCATGCTGCTGCATCCCCTCCCTCTCCCTCCTCTGGGCCAGGCATCAGGATGAGATGCCCCATGTAAAGACTTGTTGCATGGCTGGCTGGCATGGCTCAGTGGTTAAGCATTGAACTATGAACCAGGAGGTCACAATTTGATACCCAGTCAGGGCACAAGCCCAGGTTGTGGGCTCAATCCCCAGCGTGGGGCGTGCAGGAGGTAGACGATCAATGATTCTCTCTCATCACTGATGTTTCTCTCTCTCTCTCACTCTCCCTTCCTCTCTGAAATCAATAAAACTGTATTTTAAAAAAGAGACTTGTTGCACAGACAGATGATGCTCTGTTCCTTCATCTGTCAATAGGAGGGATAAAAAGACACACGGCCCACGGGCATATTACACACCACGACCTGCCGAGTGGCTGAGCTCTCCTGGCCAGGATATGGATATGGAGGCGGTTTCCTCTCATCCTGGGCCAGTGCAGGCTGTGACAACCACAACCTGGTCCCTGTCCCTGATTTCTCCCTCCCGCCGAGCTCACCAGGGTGGGTGCCTCCAACCCACGGCAGCCATTTCCCCAGAGCCCTGCCCGGGCGGCAGAATCCCTCAGACAAGAAGGGAGGCCAGGGGTCTCAGACAGACCACGTCCCAGGCCACTTGAGGGTGGATGAATGGCTGAGGCCACACGATCTATCAGCTCGTCTCCGCCGCCGCAGTGCACGTATCGCTGAGATGGCAGAGCCGCCCCAGCCGGGCTATTTGTCTCAAGCCCGGAGACCAGCGAGGGCTGAGCCTGGGGAAATGCCCTCCCTGTGGTGTTCTTTGCTTTCCTTTCGCCTTTTGCTTCAGTTCATCTTCTTCTCCAAGAAATGTTGCTCTCTTCAATAAGGTGACTTGTTAAAAGGGAAGCTAACCGTGACTAATTCGGATTCCTTTTATTCGCTGTCTGTGGGTAGATTCACAAACGGGAGGCAGTGGCGCATACAAGAAGGACAGTTTTGAGGCCAACCGGATCTGGGTTCAGATCCTGACACAGCAATGGCCTTGTGCTAGTGATTACCCCAGCTCCCAGAGATACTGTTCTCCTGCCTGAAGAGTGGGAATAAAAACAGAGGTGTTGTGTCCCCCACTAAAAGCCATTTGTTGACGTCCTAACCTCCCCCCCCCCCACCCCCCAGCATCACAGCCTCCTCCAGGCCCAGGCGCTCGCCCCTCTTACCTCGCTCCTCCTCCTTCTCCCGGACAGCCCTCCCCTTGAGGGCTCGGCTCCAGGCTCCACCTCCGTAGTCGCCCAGCTTGGTTCTCTCAATCCCATCTTTGCCCTTGAACCAGGGTCCGTGTCCGAATCTGCGGGCGAGGCTCAAGGTTTCCCCCGCGTCCCTGAAGCCTCTGCCCAGGTGCCAGTCTTCCAGGAAGGGCAGCTCGGCGCCCTCGGCCGGGGCCCCGGCGGCAGGGCTGGCCTGGTTCTGGGAGACGGCGGGCTGGCCCACGAAGCCAGCGTGAAGGAAGACGAGGCTCCCGGCAGTCAGGTAGAGCACCAGGAAGGTAAAGAAACGCACGGGTTTTCGGCGGAAGTACCGCTGGAACTTGAACCAGAGCTTGGCCATGGCGGGATCATTCCGGACTGGCTGGCCAGGGGCTTGGCTGGAGGGGCCACAGGGCGGCGATGGAGGGGGGCTTCCTTTCCCAAGCTCCCCTTAAGGGTGGAACCCCTGGGGGCCTTACGTCTTATTCCTTCTGTGAAGGCATCTGCCAGGACCAGAGCTGGAGGGCGTCTGGCACGTGGCTGAGGCCAAGAGAACGGAATACAGAGCTCGCCAGCCCACCCAAGGCCAAGGTGAGCGCCTTTGGGCCACAAGAGGAGTTTTGAGGCTCGGGACACCCAGGAGTTGGTCCCATTTTCCTACATCTTGTTCTTGGCCTCAGGGAGCCCCAAAGAACTTCGGGAGAAGCGAGTGGAGGAGGATTCTCAGGTCACCAGCAGCCACAGTGCCCTCCTCGCCTTTCTCAGCTGCTCAGGCCGGTCGGGGCTGGATTATTTCACCGAGGCCGTTCCAGGCTTCTTTCCCAGCTGGGGACCACGCTCGGCGTGTCCATTCATGGAAACAGAAGCTGGCGGGCGTCCATCCGGTCAAGCATCAGGGCTCAGGGCTGCGCCACCTGCAACACGGCACAGACACGGGCATGAGAAGCTTCCACGCCGAGGCCAGAGCTCGAAGGCTCTCGAACATTTTCAATCATCGATCGGTTGCCTCTGGGTCGGTTGCCTCCTGTGTGCACCCCGACCAGGGAATAGCAACCTTCCAGTGCATGGGATGACGCTCAACCAACTGAGCCACACCAGCCAGAGCCATTTATTTTTTTAAAAAATAAAAGTTTAGTGAGCAGCTACTATATGTAGCAGACACTGTCCTGGCCTGTTTTGTTCACTGATCAGAACAGTAACTGGTATATAGTAGGTGCTTAGTATTCCTGGGTGCTGGAGACAAAGCTGTGAATGAGAAAGACAAAGTCCCTTCCCTCACAGGGCTCACATTCTAGTGATAGAGATCAAGTCCATGGTCTCTCTCTGTTATCCAAGGAAGAAAAGGGGCGGGGGAGGTTTATTTAGCAACATATTCATTCAGTAAGATTTACCCTGCTTTGTGCCAAGCCCTCTGTGTGTATTATCTCCTTTAGTCTTCCCCAGGGTCCTATGGGAAGTCACAATTTCCCCATTTTACATATGAGGAAACTGAGGCCACAGAAATGGTGAGTGGTGGCATTGGGATTTGAACTCAGGATCGTCCAAATGGAAAACCACAGCTCTTAACCGCTGCCTTTTTGACTGTGTCCTTTCCCCACGTGGTCTGGTCTGCACTGCCTCCCAGTGACCAGCAGGGGCTCACCCCGGGGGCAGGGTCCTTCAGAGTGTGGTCTGAGAGGCATCGGATTCAGAGTCACCCAGAAGCCCGGTTAAAGATGCCTGACTTCTCCAACCAGAAGGGAAAGCCTACAGGTGTAACGAGGGGCCTTCGGGTGATGGTGATGAGCACCAAGGTTTTGAGAACCACTGCTTTAAGAGTAAACCTTCAGGATCATCACCAGGAGAAACATAGAACGTAAATTAGAAAAGAGAAAGGAAACTCTGTTTGGCTGGTGTTGTTTCACATTAACACCAGCAGGGGGCCTCATCACAATCTTGGTCAAAGCATGGATTCCACTGTCAGCCACTGGGCCATCCGAATGGTAACAGCCCCTCCTAATCCAGACAGTAGCACGGGAATTTAATTAACTGTGGTTCAAGGTAGAGACGGCCAATCCCCCATATGCCTTTCCATTCACCCAGGAACTAAGTACTGAGCACCTACTGTGCACCCGTTACTGTGCTGATCAGAGAACAAAAGAGCCCCCAATCCATGCTCCTGTGGGGTCAAACTATCTGCTCTCCCATAGATCCATCCATCGCTCCATCATCCTTTAATCCATCAGTCAGTCCACCTACCCATCTATCCATCAAGTCACAGTCTATCCACCCATCCATCATCCATTCCTTAATCCAGCCATCAATCTACCTACCCCTCCATCCACCCACCATTAATCCATCCATCCTCCCATCTGAACTGTAAGAGCACATTCATCCATCTAACTCTCCACCTATCCACTCAGCTACCCATTCTTCCACTCATTTAAAAACATGTGTTTCTTGCCTATCTGTGTGTGCTTGGGATGCAGAAATAAATAATTCAGAGTCCCTGCTTTCAGGTAATTCAGAGCCTCCCCCGGGAGACAGCAATTTCAATAATCACAACACTAAATCACTGTACAGATAGACAGTGATAAATCCTGTAGTAGATGTAAGTATAAGATATAGAACAGCAATTAATATGAATAACTCATGTTTGTTGAGCACTTACTGTGTGCCAGACATTGCTCTAAACACACAGTACTCTGATTTAATCCTCATAACAATTCTATGAGGGAGATCTGTATTGACTTTACAGAGGAGAGAAATGAGGCTCAGAGAGGTTAAGTAACTTGCCCAGGGCCACACAGTCAGTAAGCAGCAGCTGGGGTGTGAACCCAGGGCCAGTGGATTTCACAGGCTGTGTTCCTAACCTTGAGTCTAGACTGGTCTTGTATCCCTTTGATAATCTGATGAAAAATACAGACATATGCACAGAAAAGAACGCTTGTACATAGGCCCTCGGATTTGGGGGTTTGGGAACCAGGGGGAGAGAAGTCCTTGGAATGTGGGAGCCCAGAAAAGGGTTTGAAAAATAAGGGTCTTTGCTGGCAGGCCTCTCAAGAAGGACACCCCAGGGAGGAGGAACTGCAGAGATGAAGGGGGGTCCCTGTGGCGGGGGAGGGAACAAAGGAGCTTCGGGCATGGTGGGAACACAGGTAAGCAGCGGGCAGGGGCCGGGCCGTGGGGAGCCTGGGACGCCAAGCTCAGGAGCCTGGGCCGGGCTCTAACATCGCACGTGGGAGTCCACGGAAGTTTTGGGGTCACACTGTCACTTGGAAGCCTCCTGGCAGTGGATGGTGCCTCCTGGTGTTCCAGGTGCAAGAACATGCCAGATGTTTTTTGCAACTGGGCCAGGATGAGAAAAGGCCAGCAGCCCTCATGCGATGGACAGGGGTCACAAACCCTCCAGAGGCATTCAGGCAAGAGCATGGACTCTGGAGGCAGGCTGACCTGGGTTCAAATCCTGCCTCTTCCACGGGGCAAGACACCTCTTGGCACCCACTGACGTGCCTCATCTATGAAGCAAACAGAAGAATCCTGACACCACACAGATACATTGCTGGGAGGACTGAATTAAAAATTGCCGGAAGAGGTCCGAGCTGGTTTGGCTCAGTGGACAGAGCATCGGCCTGCGGACTGAAGGGTCCCGGGTTCGATTCCAGTCAAGGGCACATGCCCGGGGTTGTGGGCTTGATCCCCAGTAGGAGGCGTGCAGGAGGCAGCCGATCAATGCTTCTCTCTCCTCGTTGATGTTTCTATCTCTCTCTCCCTCTCCCTTCCTCACTGAAATGAATAAAAATCTATTTTAAAAAACTGCAGATAGAGTGTCTGGCACATAGTAGGTGCTCAAGAAAAGGGCCCCGCCCCACCGCTCTCATGAGCAGCCTCTGAAGCCATTGGCCAAGCAGCAGGTCGCTGCCGCGGAGACGGCACCGATTTGGGCTGCTGTGTTCTCCCTGGCTCTCTCTCTCTCTGAGGGCATTTCTGGGCCTACTCCTTTACTGTTGTCCCCTCCTCATTCTTTTCCATTTCAGCACATCTTTCCTCCACGTGGGTGCCAAGTGGGTTTTAAGAGGGTGATGAGCTCATTGGGAACTGTCAGGGAACAGACTGAGGCTTCGGTGGTGTGGGGAGTGAACGGGCCCCCCCAGGAAGGGACTGAGGAGGGGGTTCCTCCTGGGAAGGGGGTGCCGACTGAGCCTCCCATACCACCCTGCCAGTGCTGGGAGGCAGGGGCGAGTCGGGAGGGAGAGCAATCTGGATCTGAGCCCCACGGGGTAGGAATGCGTCTGCTCTCTCACCGCGTTCACCCCGGCATGTGGTGCTGTGGGTCCCCCGGAAACACCAGGGGAGGAGATGGATGCGAAGAATCAGGGGCCAGCCTCCCCACCAGGGCTTGAGCTGCACCCACGGCTCCATGCCAGGTGTCAGCACAGCTGGTGATGGCCTCGGAGCACTGTCCGTCCAGGCTCTGTGGAGGTGACATCCCGCATGACTCAGCTCTGGCTGGGCCAGGGGTTCAGGGTCCCTGCTGAGCCAGTCTCACCTCCCCAAGGGAACCCCAAAGTATTCTCTGCCTCTCATATCCATCCATCATTTTCTCCCCACACAAGCATATCTCTCTCTCTCTCTCTCTCTCTCTCTCTCTCTCTCTCTCTCTCAGAAATTCTACCCCAAAGATCATGGGGAAACAAAGTTAACTGTCACTTGTTGAGCACCTACCATATGCCGGACACTACTGAAAGGTTTCACAGGCACATTCTTTAAAAAAAAAAAATTACATATATATATATATATATACACACACACACACACACACACACACACACACACACACACACATTATTGATTTTTTTTTTACAGAGAGGAAGGGAGAGGGATAGAGAGTTAGAAACATCGATGAGAGAGAAACATCAATCAGCTGCCTCCTGCACACCTCCTACTGGGGATGTGCCCACAACCAAGGTACATGCCCCTGACCGGAATCGAACCTGGGGCCCTTCAGTCCGCAGGCCGATGCTCTATCCACTGAGCCAAACTGGTTAGGGCAACAAGCACACTCTTCAGGTCCTCCCTGATCCACAGATTGCGTATCCACGACCTCGGGTGGGGGCTCGGTTGGCCTTCAACAAGCCCCTCCGCCTCTCAGTCTCCACTTGTCCATTGCACGTGGGAAACCCGGACCGCATGAGCATCCTCCCTGGTCACGCGCAGCTCTGAGGCCAGGGCAGGTGTCATCACCTCTGAGCTGCAGCTTTCTCTCCGTTAAGTTGGGGGGTGACCGGAGACTCTCCCTCCTGGGGTGTGGGGAGGATTCAACGAGAGGCTCCCTAAGGCTGGATGGGGTCCGTGCTTGCGAAGAGCTGGCAACCATCGCTTCATTCCTCTTCGTTTTACATGAGACCCCTCTGAGCCTCAGTTTCCCCATCTGTCGAGCGTGGCCGATGACGCCTACCCGGCTCCCCTCCCAGGGCTAGCCGGAGTGTCCATGGGGACGAGGCCCAGGGCCCCCCTCGGCGGGAATGGTGGCATTTGGTTACTGCAGCCCGCGTTTCCAGGCGGAGCTCCGCATGTCTAAACACAGCCTATTTTTAGCACCGCAAGGAACCTCTGGGGTTAAGCTGCCAAGAAAATGACTGGCGGGCAGAGCTGCCCTGCGGGAAGGGAACACAGAAGGTGCGGCCTGCCTCGCCCTCCCTCCCCTGAAAGGGCCACAGTGCTGCCCCTACCAGATTCCGGGGCAGGCGGGTCTGGCTGGACGCCCGTGAGGCTGGGCAGCAGTCCAGCCCTCCCTCCACAGCCCCCTGGACTCTACTTAAGGGCACAGGATCGGGGACCAGCTGACCCCCTGGTCTTCCAAGCTGGGCCAAGATAGATACTGAGAAGGCGGTTTTGTGGTTTCTTCACAGTTCTGGGTAGGAAAGGCAGCTGGGGATCTCCAAGACACGGGGCGCCCCGGCCAGAGGTGAAATTTTAGTCTTGGTCTAAAGATAAAATTATCAGAAATCGCTGGTATTTGTTGAGCATCTGCTAGGTGCCAGGCACTGTGCTGAGCATCTTATTCCCACGGAGCCATTGAATCCTCATGAGAACCCCCACTGGGGTAGCTAGTAATCTCTTGGGGTCTCAGTTTCCCCATCCACAGAATGGGGAAATAATAGTACTTATCTCATAGGGTTGGTGTGAGGACTAAATGAGTTAATATATGCAAGTGGCACCTAAGTGTTACCTTTCATTATAATAATGTGTAGAGAATATATGTGGTTTTGTGCCTTTTTTTTCTGGTGTAATAACCCCATTTTCCTTTATGGAGTTTCTTCACCGTCAATTCTCAGCTAGTATGGCTTGGGCAGAATGGAATCCCCTCACTAGCTGCAGGAAACTAAGAGTTCATGTAGGGTGTATATATGCCTAGGAGTGCAATTGCTAGGTCCTACGGTGAGCATCTTATGATTATCCTGAGAAATGCTGGCTTGTTTTGCAAAGCAGCTGTAGTGACAACCACTTTCAGTGGCGTGTGAGCATTCCTATTGCTCCAAATCCATGCCAACACTTAATGCTATCAGTCCTTTTCATTTTGGCCAGCTGGTAGATCTGTACGGATGCTGTATGTGGCCCGCCCATAGAGGTAACTTCCAAATGCCATACGAAGGCAGCCTCAATCAATGACTGATAGACACCGGGGTATACATTCCCCAGGTCTCTGTGCACTAACCCTCTGATGCACTAACTCTGAGGCTCCCCAGAGGGACTCTGCCTCAATCACGCTCTGTGGTAGCTGACGTGACAGAACACGCCTTATGGGTTTCTTCCCCACTCAGGGAAGGAAAGGAGCCACTGTGCTCTTTGCCTCCTCAATCAATGACTTATCAATGATACCGATTACTTGGAATATACCAAGACTTGTTCAACCTTTTCCTCATCATTGGACATGTAAAATGTTTCCAGGTTTCCTCCCTTATAAACAAGCATGCTATGACGAACCTCCTTTTGTGCTGATTCCCGAGAAGCAATACAGGACCTCTCAACAATGATGAGATGTAGGCACGCTGATCCCCGTTTTACAGATGAGGAATCTAAGGCTCGTGGAGATCACGTAACTTGCTCAAGCACACAGCTAGCGAGAAGTGGAGCATGAATTTGAGGGCAGGACTGTCTAAGCCTCGAGGTCACGAAGCAATGGCACACGCCGAGTGGACCACCAGGGCGGCCGGCCCTCTCTCACCCACTACATCTCTCAGCGGAATCCCAGCCTCCAGAGAAGGGCCCTTCCTAAGCTTGCAGACGTGGGACGCCATCCCTCAGACACTCCTCCAGGTAGATGCCCCCCCCCCCCGCCCCAACTCTTTTAACAAAGTCCCTCTCCTCCTTCTTGCTCCTGGACCAGCCACTGGGCAAGTGAAAGAAGTGATAAAACAGTCTGAGAAGCACCATTGTGAATGTCCATCTTGTGGCTTTGCCTCACACTTGTAAGGGATCCAGAATTTTATGAACCCAACTAACCCTGGGAAGCATTTGGCACCCTGACACGGTGTGTGGACGCCCCGTTGTGTTGTGTTGCCAGTTTGGAGCCAGGCTCTGCAAACCTGCAACGGGCATTTCTGTACAGACAGACTTACTTGCCGGGTCAAAACAGTGGGATTGCCATGTCTGAGAGTCCACGTGTGTGTGTGTGTGTGTGTGTGTGTGTGTGTGTGTGTGTGTGCACCCTTGAGCACCCTCATGCAGCTCCATGCAGCTCCTAGGAAGAGTTCCCAAGACCCCCCACACTGCCTCCTCTGAGTTCCTCGGTCGAGGACTTACCCGCCACTACCTGGCAATCACTGCACGCCATCTATATTCATTTCCGTTCATCCTTCCAAAACTCGGGAAAATAAATGAGAAGGCAAAGTGCCATTAGCTAAATGGCCTTTAACACCCAGCCATCTGCCGTGATGTAATTAAATAAAAAAATCAGAGGGAGCATATGGTGCCCATTATAAATAAATATTAAAATTTTGTTTCCCTGGGTAATGACTCCAGTGCCTCTTGCTCAAACTTTACAGCCACTGTCACTTTACTGCGGGGAATCAGGCTGGGCCACAGAGAGCGGATGTGACCGCCAGGAGGTCACACAGGAAGTGGTGAGATCCAGGGTTAGACATTCCTGCTGAGCCTGCCTCAGCCACACGGTGGCTGTGAGACCTTCAGCAGGTGGCCTCTCTGAGGTTCAGTTTCCGCACCTGCAAACAGGACCAACCCGCCCTGCCTCATGAGAGAGGCAGGGAGCTTAAATGAGCTCACATCTTTAAAACACATGAACACAGTAATACTACATGTGCTAGTATTTACTGAGCACCTACTATGTGTCAGGCACTGTCCTAGAAATTAACTTATTTTTTTAATTGATTTTTTACGGAGAGGAAGGGAGAGGGATAGAGAGTTAGAAACATCGATGAGAGAGAAACATCGATCAGCTGCCTCCTGCACACCCCCTACTGGGGATGTGCCCACAACCAAGGTACATGCCCTTGACCGGAATCGAACCTGGGACCCTTCACTCCGCAGGCCGACGCTCTATCCACTGAGCCAAACTGGTTAGGGCGAATTTAACTTATTTAATCCTTACAGCAATCCTATATAAAATGGCTCATTTGTTAGCCCCACTTTACAGACGAGAAAACGGAGGTTCAGAGAGGTTAAGTCACCAGTGCCAGGTCACACAGCCAGGAATGGTCGAGCAGAGCTCAAACCCAGGTAGTCTGGCTACAGCGCCTTCACTCTGCCAAGCCCGACATAGGAGTTTCTGAATAGATGCTCATTCTCTGCCCCAACTCTGGCCGACAGACCATCTCCTTCTTTCTCATGACAATACCACTTGCCCAGACTTCATCTCAGTAAAAGGTAAGAGTCGTGAACTGTGATCATTAGAGACCACCCAAGGTACGTGTGGAAGATACACTTGCGGGGGGGGAGGGGTAGGGGGAGGTCTCTGTAATGAGACCTGTGCAGCGGGGTAGGTCCCAGTGGCCATATTTGTGCCACACAACCCTGCCCACTGGCATTGCCGGTGGACCACAGGTGGACTGAGATAGGGAACTAGTCGACCGATTCTTGCCTTCCGGAATGTGCAGTTGAGAGCTGAGACATTCCGATCTGTGCTGGTCATCGGGACTAAGGACCTGCAGCCTGAGGAGCTCTCAGCACGAGTTCAAAGGAAGAGCAAACGCTACTCTGCAAAGGGAAGGAATAGAAAGCAGAGGAGCAGAGGCCAGACCGAGCCGGGGCCTCCGAGGAGGCCTCGGGTTCCTGACTTGTGGAGAGCCTTCCAGAGTCACAGGAGCACCGAACCAGAACACCTGGGCGCCTTTCTTTCCACGGTGCCGGGTATACCGCACGGACTCCCTACGAGCCAGCCACCGTGAGTCTTCAAAGGGCAGCCACGCAAAACTAAGCATCCTCTTACCGTGACTCGGCAGCCACTCTCCTCGGTATCACCTCCAACAGTCGAACGTTTATGTCCATATGAAATGTCTAGAGCAGCTTTATTCCTAACTGCCCAAACCTGGACGCAACCAAGATGTCCTTTAGCAGGGGAATGGGTAAATAAACTGCGGGGCAGCCGTGGAAGTATTATTCGTCATGAAAAGAAATGAGCTAGCAAGCCACGAGGAGACACGGAGGAGCCTGCAATGCATATAGCTACGTGCAAGAAAGCCCATCGGAAAAGGCTCACGTGGTGTGAATCCAACTGAACGACATTCTGGAAAAGGCAAGACTATGGAGACAGTAAAACGATCAGTGGTTGCCAGGGATTAGGGGGAGAGAGGGACAAATGGGGGCACACAGGGGGATGTTAGGGCAGTGAAATGACTCCGTGTGAAACTATGATGGTGGATACATATCACAGACATTTGTCCAAACTCGCAGAATGTACAGGACCAAGGGTGAACACTAATGTACAGTGTGGACTCTGGGTGATAATGATGTGTCAGTGTAGGTTCATCAACTATAACAAGTGAACCCTCTGATGTGGGGGGGTGTTGATAGTGGAGGGGGGGGGCCTGTGTGCGGTTGGGGGCAGAGGTGGTCTATGGGAAATCTCTGTACGTTCTGCTCACTTTTCCTGTGAACCTAAAACTGCTCTAAAAAAATAAAGTCTGTGTTAAAAAATGAAAGGGCAATTATATACTTGAAAAGGCAGGAGCCCTCGGGAGTAGGTGTCAATGAACCATCCAAATTCTGGGCTGGGGGGAGGGCCTGATTTGCAGGAAGGGACAGGGGGGTATGAGGAGGCATAAAAGGGAGAAGGGACAGTGTCCCATGTCCCGGGGTTTGATGATGGAGGCCCAAGGCCCAGGCCAGCCAACCCGCTGGCCTTCCCCATTAGGCGGCTGGCAGCCCTTCCCCGAGCCCAGATCACTTTCCCCCCAAGAGGGACCCCTAAAGAAAGGCCGCAAATCCCTATGGTGAGCCATCTGCCCTGGCATCGCCTCCTGCTGCAGCGCCACCCTCTGACCTTTGCAGGGTGAGTGGGGTGACTCGAGGTCCTCCACAACCAGGGGATATTTCCCAGGGAGACCCTTCAGCACTCAGCTGGGAAGGAGGAAACTGAACCCCTTCTAGAAGGCACAGGGGTCCCCAAACCCCTGTAGTATCTTCCACATCCTTCAGGGGCCCCAGGGGTTCTACTGACATCCAAAGAAGTGTCCCTCCCATGACAGCAAACACTGCCTGAAACTGATCAATGCTTTGCCATCTGGGCGCCATCGCGAAGGCGGATACACACACACACACACACACACACACACACACACACGGTAGTGCTGCAGGTACAGTCAGAGCTGCAGTGTTCGTTCTCACCACACGTGGTTTCTCATTGCCTGGGACTGTCCACAGATTAACCCAGCACATGTCCCCAAAAGTCTAGGCCAAGGTCTCAACCTCAGCACCACTGACAGTTTTATCTATTTTTAAAAAATATATTTTTATTGATTTCAGAGAGGAAGAGAGAGGGAGAGAGAGATAGAAACATCAATGATGAGAGAGAATCATTGATCGGCTGCCTCAGGCATGCCCCACTCTGAGAGTCAGCCCACCATCCGGGCATGTGCCCTGACCGGGAATTGAACTGTGACCTCCTGGTGCATAGGTCGATGCTCAACCACTGAGCCACGCCGGCCAGGCACCACTGACAGTTTGAACTGGATAATTCCCTGTTGGCAAAGATATGGAGTGGGGGTGTCCTGTGCATCGTAAGATGTTAAGCGGCATCCCTGGCTTCTACCCACTAGATGCCAGCATCGTCTCCACAGTTACGACAACAAAAACGTTCTCTAGACTTCGGTCTAGACCTTGCCTTTGTGGATACACTGATTCCAGATTTACAAAGTCTTAGTCTCAGATTCTAGAGCTCAATTCTAGATTGAACCCCAGGGCTCTATCCTAAGATTCTACTGTAGGGTTCCATGCTGGGGTCCCAACTTCTAGCACCCTATGCTGGACGCCAGGTCAGTTTCCATGGTGGCGAGTTCTCTGGTTCTGAAGTTCTGTCCTAAGCTCCTCAGACGCCATCGCCTCCTGTGCCGAGGTTGAAACTCTCCCTGGAATACAGCCACGACTCGCCGCCTTCCAGTGACCAAGGTAAAGGATGCGCCCATGAATTATATATTTCAAGTCATCTCTAAATGGCTCGGCAATTACAGGACACCCAGGGTCAGCGGCCAGGAGCAGGAACCTCCCTTCAGCAGGGAGAAACAGCGGGGTAGAAACACACCAAGGTATACTAGATGTTACCTCTTTTGGGGTAGGGTTAGAAGTGATTTTTTCATCTGTATTTTCCTTTTTCACAACATCTGCAGTTTAAAGCGAGATGCAGAAAGCATGAGGTTTTTAAAAAATGGGTGTTTTTTTTTATCGATTTGGGAGAGAGAGGAAAGGAGGGGAGAGAGAGAGAGAAACACAGATGTGAGAGAGAAGCATTGATCAGTTGCCTCTGGTACACACCCTGACTGGGACCAGACCTGACACCTGAGCATGTGCCCTGACCGGGAATAGAACTGGCCACCTTTCCATGCACTGGACGATGCCCAGGGCCGGAGAGCATGAGCTTTGATGTCAAATAGACTTGAGTTGGAATCTTGGCTTCACTACTTACTAACACAGAGAATGTAAGGAAGCCACTCACCGTCTCTAAGCCGCAGGTTCCTCACCCCTAAAATGGGGGAGAATGACGGTACCCCCTGCACGGGATGTGGAGAGGGTTAGGGTAGCACGGATAACGTACATACAATGCTCAGCATGCGGCCAGGCACACTCTGGGCCTAACACTATCACAAGCGCTTACTAAATTCATGTTTGGGTCGACACAAGCGGCCATGGCCTGGCCGGAGACATGTGGGTCCTGGAATGTGCTGGGGTCGTCCGAGTCCTGGCTCAGCACTGTCACTTCACGACTCAAGACCCCAGGAGGGCATGTCCCTTCTCGGAGCCTCCGTTTTCCCGACCTGTAAAATGGGCACGAAGCTGCCACTTCTCAAGGTCTGCCACAGGCATCGGGCAGCAGTGGGCGTGCCTTCCTATTATTACCCCAGCCAGCGGGGCCGGCAGCCACAGGGCCAGGTGGGGTGGCCGAGCGGAGGGGGGTTGGAGGGACCAGGCAGACGTTAGAACTAGAGGTGGTACCTTCTCTCTCAACTTACGTGTGACTCTTCTCAAAGGAGGCCTCACCAGCCCCAACATTAATAAGTCTGTGCTGTCACCGTGTCTTTAAATTTGGAGGAACACCCCCCCCTCCACAAACACACACCCACCCACACATCCCCAGGAATAAACCTGGCCGGGTGGGAGGGAGGAAGTCTGTCTTCTTATCCGGGAGGGAGAGGGAGACAGGCGCTAGCTGGGGGCTCGAGGCTCCAGCTCAGGTGCCTGGGGGCAGGGAAGCACCTCTCAGTGGGCACAGGCCGCTCCCTGCCCAGGGCACCGGATGGGGGTCACAGCATTGGGATGCTCAGACTGTGGGGAAGTGGGGGTTCATCAGCAAGGCCGGTACAATAAAGGGGTGCACGAAATGACCGCTAAGGTTTATGGGTTTGAATCCAGAGGCCCCCCGCAAAGCAACCTATGGAGCCACTAGCCTGGTCTCTCACCTCCCTTCCTTCCCCCCGACCCCCGCCCCCACATTTCAAGCTCTGTCTATAACTGTGTGGCCCGGGCTAGTGGATTACCCTCTCTGTGCCTCCAGTTTCTCTTTTATAAAACACAAACAAAAACGACTTCAAAATTTCTTCTGGCTCCTACTTACTGCCCCCGCCCCATTGTTCGTTCATTCATTCATTCATTCATTCATTCAATAACCCATTCACTGAGTGCCAGCCACCTGCCAAGCCTGGCCTGAACCAGGGGACATATCCATGGGGAGAGTTTTTCCTGCACAAACTTCACAAATGCATCATCTCTGGACAAAATTTCTCTTTCCTCACCTCCAAAAACCTCCACTCCAATCCACAGGAGCCCAGGACCCTTCCCTCAGTCCCAGCCTGGGGTGCAGCTTGCTTTTATCTCGTCACTCCACAAGCCTTTATGGAGTGCCCATTGTGTGCCAAGGGCTGTGGGTCCGCCTCTGACGGAGATGTGGCCCCTGCCATCCGGAAAATGACCACCTTATTTTGTAACGTGTAAAATCTTGGGGGTCCGTGTTGGGTTTAAGTGCTGACAATGACAGTTTCACTTGAGCTTCCAGACTTAGAAATGACTTCATAAGGTGGGTTCTAGTCTCCCCGCTATCCGGGTGAGAAACCGGAGGCTCAGCTAGGTCAAGGACTTGCTCAAGGTCACACAGCTCCCGAGTGACAGAGCCAAGATGTCACCCCAGGGTCTGTGTGGCTCCCACGGGCTTTTTGGTGCCACCACTACCTCTTTGTACAGAAGTTTATCTCCCCAAAGAGAACACGCGCTCCTGGCGGTTGGGGGCTTGACTCTGAGTTTTCACCTCATCCCCGTAGCTCACTCATAGCTTGGGACATGCACCTTCCAGCAAGGAAGTCAAGGAACCCCCGGTACAAATGCCAGCGCCGTCCCCACCCCCGACAAAGGTGGGGGCCTTTTTGGTGCTCCTCACACAGCAAGATGGTCCCTGAAGTCTCCCGAATCAGAGAGAGGAAAACATTCAAGGCCAGAGAAAGCCACTGGCCAGGAGCCACTGGAGATTGAAGCTGTAGGTCCCAACTGAGATCTGAGGCGGCCTTTGGATCCGGGTGCAGTCTGGCGACTCCGTGCTTCCCTATGATCCTCTGGGAGGGTGCACAGTAGGAGTTCTCAGGCTGGAGCCTGCGTGGGAAGCCTCTGGCAGTGGCTGGGCCCCGCCCACGAGCTTCTGACTCAGCACATCTGGGGTGGAGCCTGACAATGTACATGTCTCACCAGCTCCCGGGTGAGCTGCTGCTGCTGCTGGGCCAGGGAAACTCCCTCGGTCAGTAACCAGAGCAGCCCACGTGGAAACGGTTACAGGAGGCCGGGAGGAACCAGGACGTGATCCTCCAGAAGGGAGCCGAGCCCCCGAGGCCCACCAGACCTTGATTTAAATGCCAACCCCACCGTTGGCACCCGTGAGACACTGGGTGTGTCCAGGAGTCTTGCTGAGCCTCCGTTTCCACATGTTAAGTGGACAGCAACTCCCTCGGAGGCTGTGGTAAGCACTGAATGAGTGCTACCTTACAATACTAAGAATGAACTAACACCCAGAGAGCGCTTCTATGGGTTGAATGTGTCTCCCCCAAATTTATTTATTATTTTTTAAAAATATATTTTTTTTTATTGATTTCAGAGAGGAAAGGAGAGGGAGAGAGAGAGAGAAACATCAGTGATGAGAGAGAATCATTGACTGGCTGCCTCCTGCACGCCCCACACTGGGGATTGAGCCCATAACCCGGGCATGTACTCTTGACTGGAATTGAACCCGGGACCCTTCAGTCCATAGGCCGACACTCTATCCACTAACTGGCTAGGGCTCTCTCCCCCAAATTTATATGTTGAAGTCCTAACCCTCCAGGACCTCAGGAGGTGACCTCATTTGGAGATTTTCTACAGAGGGAATCGTGTTACAGTGAAGTCAGGAGGGCAGGCCCTAGTGTCCGTATGGGAAGGGGGAATCTGTATATAGACAGGTACGGAGGGAAGATGTGCGAAGACTGAGGAGACGATGGCCATCCTCAAGCCGAGGAGAGAGGCCTGAAGGAACAAACCCTCCCAACACCTTAATTTCAGATTTCCAGCCTCCGGAACTGTGAGACAATAACGTTGTGTTGTGTAAGCCACCAGCCTGGGGTACTTTACTATGGCAGCCCTATGACCCTGACCCACAGGTAGGTGTTCTGTGGAACACAGCTCAGATTTTTTTCGTGTGTGCGTGTGTGTGTGTGTGTGTGTGTGTGTGTGTGTGTGTGTGTGTTTAATGAGAGTATATACATATGGTCTGGTAAAAGTGCATGCATCTTTTTTTTTTTAATATATTTTATTGATTTTTTACAGAGAGGAAGGGAGATGGATAGAGAGCTAGAAACATCGATGAGAGAGAATCATCGACCAGCTGCCTCCTGCACACCCCCTACCAGGGATGTGCCCGCAGCCAATGTACATGCCCTTGACCGGAATCGAACCTGGGACCTTTCAGTCCGCAGACCAACGCTCTATCCATTGAGCCAAACCGGTTTCGGCAGTGCATGCATCTTAAGCACAGGTTACAGGACTCTTACATATGTACACACTCAAGATAGAACACTCCCCTCACCTGCACAGGTTCCCTGGTGCTTCCCTCAGCTAATCCTCCCGCTCCAGTTATAATCTAACTTCTATTTCTATAGACAAGTTTTGTCCATTCTTAAGCCTCAGAAGTGACTGAACGATATGGAACAGAGGAAACCAGCCCTTTACATTTAAACTCACTTGAAGTTCATAAAATTAAATTTAAAA
Source organism: Cnephaeus nilssonii (assembly GCF_951640355.1). NCBI lineage: Eukaryota > Metazoa > Chordata > Mammalia > Chiroptera > Vespertilionidae > Cnephaeus > Cnephaeus nilssonii. The sequence goes on along the minus strand of NC_137093.1, from coordinate 22,517,421 downwards.
AAAAACACAACACCTGAAAAAGGCACTATGTTTATCTCCATTGGACAGATGAGGAGTTAGAGGCCCAGAGAGGTTCAGTAACTTGCTCAAGGTCACACAGCTAGGATGTATGTAGCAGAGCTAAGATGTGAACTCTGGTAGTCTAGCTCCATTCACTGTACCTATTGCTTTGTAAGTGCCCAGGAAATATAATCATAGTAACCTCTACCAAGTTGTAAGTTATGTCCAAGGTCATGGGACCAGTGAGTGGCAGAGTGGGGATGAACTGTGGCTGCTTGAAGAGGTCACTGACTTCGCCTGCCTCCTGCCAGCTCCTGCTAAGTATCAGCCCCGGGACCACAAAACTCAACAGCCTGTACATCCATTAAAACCACACTGAGCTACCACAGCACCCCTGCTAGAATGGCTCAGCGATGTAACCCAACCATACCAAGTGCTGGAGAGGACGCAGAGCGACAGAGACTCTCAGACACCAGTGGTGGGGATGCCAAAGGTATACAGCCACTTAGGAAAGTAGTGTGACCGTGTGTTAGAAAGCGAAACTTCCACTTACCATACAACCCAGCAGTCCTACTCCTAGAAAAGAAATAAGAACCCCTGCTCCCACAAAAACTTGTATGCAAATATTTGTATAGCAGTCTCTCTCTCTCTCTCTCTCTCTCTCTCTCTCTCTCTCTCTCTCTCTCTCTCTCTCTCTGTAATTGCCCCAAAGGAAACCACCCAAATGTCCTTCAAGGGTGAATGGACCAATTGTGTTGCATACACGTGGAGTGCTGTGCAGCCATAAAAAAGAATGCATTACTGATATATACAAATGCATTACTGATATATATACTCCTTGGACGAATCCTAAAGCCATCAGGCCGAGTGGAGGAAGCCAGACTCAAAAGGCTGTCTCATTCCACTTGCTAGACAAGGCCAAAGGGACACAGATCAGCGGTCGCCAGGGCCTAGGACAGGGGCAGGGATCCACTGCAAAGGGGCAGAGAGGGCTTCCTGAGGCTGATGGGACTGTGGCAGATCTCGATTCTGGTGGTGGTTCCATGGCTGAACACATCTGTTAAGACTAGTAGAACCATAAACGACAATGGGCGGATTTTACTATAGGTAAATTACGGTAAAACATTTTATTTAAACCCACTGTGTTTTTTCTTGCTATGCTGGCTGAGCCCGGATGAAAGGGATGCTCGCTTCTCATCCCGGGACCTAGGATACTCAACTGGAGGGAAGGGGAGGGGCTCTTTCAGGACAGGGACAGTTCCCATGAGCACCTGGGTTCCCACGTGACCCTCATCTCATCGCCTGCTCTGTTCCAGGAGCAGGAACATTGGGGTTATTTTTGCTCTGAGAAGTACTAGCCACCGGGTACTTTCTCCACAAGCAGCCGCCACCCCCTGTGGTGTTTACATAAAAACACATTCGCGCTGGGTTTTGTTTTTGCATTTGCCTCAGCTGCTTGGATTCTATTAAAACATGGGGAGGCCGGATTATTTGCTTGGAGGCAGCTGAGGAGAGGGGGCAGGCCAAGCAGGATGCTGTAGGCACGCGCGGTCCCTCCCAGTCCTTTGGAGCCCTGGGGGCTGGATGATTTGTTGGGGGTGAGGGGGGGGGGGAGCTGTCCAGGGCATTGCAGGTTGTTTAGAAGCATCCCTGGCTTCTGCCTCCCAGCACCTGTCCACCAGTGGAGACAATAACAATGTCTCTAGACATTGCCCAATGTCTTCAGAGGGCAAAATCGCCCTGAGTTAAGAACCACTGGCACACACACAAAGATGGGCACGCAAGCTCAGCTCAGCTCAGCATCCCTCTGCCTTCCAAGACCCAACTGAGAAGACAGCTTCTTCACCTCTATATCCCTGGCTCCTTCCACAGGGTCCGTATATTCACAGAACAGACATCCGAGACATTGGTTTGGGGGGGCATTGTCTAGCAATCCAATTCTGGCCACCATGCGTGGGTTTGTACCGTGTGTAGGCCTGTCCCATATCACCTCACCTAGTGGCCAGATCGAGGTCCATGATTATCCCCATGTTGCAGGCGAGGAAACCGAGGCACTCAGCTCGTGGGTGGTGGAGCTGGGACCTGAGTCTGACACCACAGCCCAGTCTCTTAATGATCATGCTCTGCTTAAGACAGCCGCCTTTTTAAAGGACAAGATGGGGAATGAAGAGCGACAAAGATTCTCTCCCTAAGCAATCTCTCCTTGTGCTCCTCTCAGCTCTTTTTTTCACGTAGGCGTCTCTCCACTGTCCAATTTTAGCAAGAATCCTGCCAACTTGGTTTCGCCAGAATCCCCATCCTCCACATCTGATCAGCCTCGACGTCTAAATGGGTTTCCCACGCCCCTGCTGGATTCAGAGCTGAGCTGGTTCTGTCCTAAGGCCTCTTTCCCGCCATTGCACTAGTCCTGAATATAAAATCGGTTTTTGTCACCGTCCAGCTCTGGTTTTTCTTTAACAAGAGACCCAGGCACATGTATCTACACACATGGGGAGGGAACATGGGTCCAAGATGAACACGGTAAGGAGTGTGGAGTCTGGTGCAAGGCGGACCAGCCTCTGAATCCCACTTATCAGCTCTGTGAACTTGGGCAAGTGCCTGGGCCTTGATTTTGCCATCTGTAAAATGGGGACAAGGGCCATCGTACAGCACAGGATTTGTGTGAAGATTAAATGAGACCATGCTATAAAGTGCTTACCGGAGCCTGGGAAATAGCCAGCACTCAATACTAGTAAACGCTGGTTGGATGGATGCACACACTAGGCTCTGAGGAGAATGGTCCCCTGTTAAAATGGAAACCAGAGGCAGAGGTGAGTTTACATGAAACTACCCAGCAAGGCAAGGGTGTTGGAAACCCAGAGGGTCCTCACTACACACACACACACACACACACACACACACACACACTCACAGAGTGATCCAGGAACTGGCTCTTCCTCAACGGCCTCCTGCTCTCTGATTGGACCAAATAAAGGCCCACAGTGCCTGCTGACCAATGACAGGCCATCACGTTGGGTAAGAGACCCACAAAGGCCCCTCTGCTGGAGGGGTCAGAAGGCTGCTGGCCCCTTAGAAACTGCAAAGCGTAAGTCAGCATCCCTTGGCCCCTTCTCAACAGACACGTGGAACACAGGCGACTGTGACCTGCCTTCGGCTGAGACCGCCCTGGTGAGAACCACCGGCAGGCACAACTGTCCCTCCAGGCCTGACGGAGGGACAGGACAAAGTGGGCCTCGGGCCACCCGCCGCAGAGGGCTCCACGTCTCTGTGTTAATTCAAGAGCATCCACGTCTCCTACTGAGCCGCTGAAGAGCCCTCCGGAGCCTCTTTTCAACTGAAAACAGTAATTTGCAAGAACTCATAATGCACGGGACCGACAGGACGGCGCAGCTGAACCTCAGCCGGCCTTTCTCTCCGCCCAGAGCCCCCGGGGCCCCCTCGAGGCGCAGCAGCTGCTGCGGGCTCGTGGGACGGTCTGGGGACAGGGGGAGGGACAGCGCCACAGCTCCCCGGACAAGCTGGGGCTTCCCCAGCGAAGGAGCAGCAGGCGTGTCAGGCCTGGTGTATTTGTTTTTAAGAGCTGCCCCATTATCAGAACTGGGGGGTTCAAAACAATAGAAACACATCCTCTCAGGGTTCCGGAGGCCAAACATCCCAAATCAAGGTTGGGGGGTGGCGGGCTGGTTGCTTCTGCAGGCTCTGAAGGAGGATCTGTTCCCCGCCTCGCTCTAGCTCCGGTGGCTGCAGCAACTGGTGGTGACAAATGTGTTGCCTTGTGAGAGAAAAACACCGATTGGTTGCCTCCCATAGGGATGGAACCAGCAACCTGGGTATGTGCCCTGATCAGGAATCGAACCCGAAACCTTTTGGTGTACAGGACGACGCTCCAACCAACTTAGCCATCTGGCCAGGGCAGTCATTCCTAGTTGAGAGAACATACCCACTGTTCTGTAATGTCAGGGTCATAATAACACCTCCTTCTTCACAGAGTCGGCAGGGGGATCAAATGAGGAACTACAGGAATCACTTTCATCTCTTCAACACTGATCCAACCATCGACTGAGCATGTTACGGGGAAGTGCCATTTTATCCCTGTTCTATGGGTAGGTAAACCGAGCCCCTGAGAGGTGCAATAACTTGCCTAGTATCACACAACTAGCAAATGATGGGCTTAAGTGTAATACACCTTTTCACATGGGGTGGTTGTGAGCATTAAGTAAATTAGTAAATTAAATAAAAACTGGGCACATAGTGTATGCTCAGATTTTTTGCTCTCATCTTCATCACCATCATCACAGTCATCACCATCAACATTGACATAATCATCACTGACGTTATCATTATCATCATCACCACCATCACCACCATCACAGTCATCATCATCAACATTGACATCCTCATCAATGTTGTCATCATCCTTATTTTTGTCATCACCACCAATGCTCTCATTGTCATCATCTTCTGTCTTCCGGTGTGTCTTATAAACACAAAGCATAGAGCTGGGCCAAGAGTTGCCAAGCTCACCTTGAACATGTTTCTTAACGAGGCCAAGAAATAAACTGTGTTCAATCCAAATAACACAAAAAGTAAAGGTAAGGCTGCAAGATGAGTCTTGTCTGGAGTGCATGTGTGCGCGTGTGCGCACGCGCGCGCACACACACACACACACACACACACACACACGCACGCACCCCTACACCCAGGACATTTTCTTTGGCCAGAGAACACTGGCAGCACACAGCTTTGACATTGTCTTTAGGGAGAGAAAAAATAAGTCACCGGCCACAGGTCCTGTGAAGTCTATTTTCTCCTTCCCAGCACAAGAAGGCCCAGGGAGCACTGTGTCCATCTTCGGCTTCTTGGCTACTTCTGGGGGAAGCTGCCAAGTGAAATAACCTCCCTTAGGTCTTAATGGGCTGCTCAAACAGAGGGGGCCTTGTTGGGGGCATTTTATTTATTTATTGTTAGCCCTACTGCCAACCAAGTTTATCCAGAGTCACTGCAGGTCAAGCTCTGGGCAGAAGCTAAGACATGCTCTGGCTCCCTCTCCTCTCACCCAGGGAGGCGCCCCCTCAATGACTCTCCCTTCCTCCATCCCTGACCCTGCAAACCTCCCAGCCCAGAGTCCTGCTCCCGCCCAGGCTGCTCTTCTAATGAACTCTTCAAAACCGTGACACGCTGGTGGTAATGAGTTTAGATGCAGATATTAGCATGTTAGCAGGGTTTTCCTGAACATCAAGGCCCTGGGGTGGGGATGGATGGGAGTGGATGGCGTGGAGAATGGAATTTCAAAGAAGGGAAGCAGTTCGAGATCACTCAGTAAAGGAAGACTCCCACTCCCAGTTCACACTGGCCTGGCAAACTTGACATTTCTGGCGAGACCTTGGACAACCTAATTGTACAATTCCGGGCTCTCAACATAGCCAGGGGGATGCCCTAGATCCGTGGTCGGCAAACTTCGGCTCGCGAGCCACATGCGGCTCTTCGGCCCCTTGAGTGTGGCTCTTCCACAAAATACCACGGCCTGGGCGAGTCTATTTTGAAGAAGTGGCGTTAGAAGAAGTTTAAGTTTAAAAAATGTGGCTCTCAAAAGAAATTTCAATCGTTGTACTGTTGATATTTGGCTCTCTGTTGACTAATGAGTTTGCCGACCACTGCCCTAGATCATGCTGAACTGAGACATTTAGTCCACATATTTTATTGAGCATCTGCTAATGCCAGGCACAGCTCTAGATAACGAGGTGGAAAAGAGAGTAACAGGAAATCCCAGTTCCATATATTGGACACCATAAGGGAGGGAAGGCCTGATTTCAATAGCTTGATATTCCACCCGGATTTCAGGGTCGTCATTCTTTGAAGCTGGCGTTCACCGAGCCCAGCCCTGTGTTCACTGCTTACAACCATTATCCAATGCAACAACCCCATGAGACAGGTATCACTTTCGTTATCCCCACTTGACAGATGAGGAAACTGAGACACAGTGAGGTTGACAAACTTGCCCTAAGTCATTCATTGAGAAACTGGGAGAATTAAACTGGGGAAAACTTAAAACTATAGAAGAACATGGAGGGGTATCCAACCCAGTCCTGGGGTGAGAAGTCAGGCTGCGACCTGAGAGCTGTGCAGGGGAGGGGGTGCCTGGTGGAGGACGTGGGGCAAGAGGAAAGGACAGCTGGGGGAGGGTACGCCCCCCTGTGAGGGCTCCAGGTGGAAAGGAGCAGAGCATGGTCAGGACCCAGGACCTCTGCCTCTGAGACCATGTTTCTGCTCCTGTTTTATACCCTTGACCTGTGAGCCCCACTCTCTAACCAGCTAAGCTAAACCAGGGCTCAGCAGGAGCCCAAAATAGCTACAGCTTCCAGGCAAAATTAGTGCCGAGTCAATCTTGCCCCATTCATCACTCTGACTCCAACCTTGTTATTTTCAGGCAACAGGGCGCTGGGAACAAGTTGGGGTGGGAGAGAGTGAAGGAGAGAGTGAGGGAGAGGGCGAGGAAGAGGGAGAAAGCGAGAGCGGCTCCCTCAATCCTATAGCATCTCTGGGTTTCTTTTGGAAAGTTTGTCCTTGCTTTGAGAAAGGCATCAGCAAGTTGGTTGATGGCAGCCCCAGCATCCTGTCTCCAGCACCAGTACCTGCAGAACCCACATCTCCCCCAGCCAGTGTGGTTTGAGTAGGTGGATACATTCAACTCCAAAAATGGGTCCTGACTGGCCTAAGCCTAAGCCAATCAACAAAGCTCATTTCCCTTTCCCACATGGCGATTGGTCCAGAAACAGGCAGGTAATCTTATTAGAACCAATGGACTGGCTGGGGGAGAGAGATTCTGGTTTCTTAGTCATCCAGGAGAAGTGAGCTTGGGTCCTGGGGACATCTTGCTATATAATCAGGGCAGCCACAGACTGGGGAAAGGCAGAGATGCAGAGAAACGAAAATCTGACGGTTTTGGTTTGAACCTGGGTCAAGCCACACCTGAAACAAGATGCTGGTGGATTTTGAAGTCTGTGGGCCAAAATAAGTTATATCCTTTCTAGAAAGTCCATTTGAGTTGTGTTTTTGCCACTTTCAACATAAAAACATCTTACATGCATCAGGGCTGTTGCAGGATTCTCACCCAGGTTCGGGAACACCCATGGTCTGGGCTGCGGGGAGGCAGAAATCTGGAGTGTAATTGAACTTGGCGGGGGGGGGGGGGGGCTTTCTGAGACAAAGACCTGGGATGATTATGAGTTACTAGAAGCAGAATCAGCTCTGCAGAGAATTTAAATGCAGCCGATGGCTTCCTCAAGAAGGAATAACTATAACCATGGCCCATGCCTATCAAATAGCTGGCTAGTGTTCGGTGCATTATCTCACCCATTCCTTCTTAGCACCTGATGAGGTAGGGGTGAATGTTCCCACTTACAGATGGGAAAACTGAGACGCAGAGAGAAGCGGCATATAAAAGGAACACAGGAAGTAGACGGCGGAACTGGGCTGGGAACCCACATGACTCGGACCGGGAAACCACCAGGCCTAATGCATCACCACGTCCCTGACCGCGGGTGCGCGGGGGAGATCCTGTTTACCCGCCAGTGGCTGGGATTTAATGTCTGTGCCTGCAAGCAAATGGCCAAGTCTGTGAATGTCACCAGGACCATTTTCTCCACTTAACCTTAGCAGGATCCCCAGGGCAATAAACATTCCCCCGGAATGGCAGAGAACTTTGCTGAAGCTAACAGATGACTCTGCTTAGGAGGGCATCCCCAGGGGAGGGCAGTGCAGAAATGTCCTGGGTATTCCCTCCCATCATGGCAACGCCAGGACCAGAGTCATTCAGTGGGTACCTCCCTGGCCTGCAGAGCGTGTGCTATGATGGTCCCATTGTACAAGGGAGGAAGTTGAGGCTCAGAGAGGGGACCTCTGATCCAATGTTGCAGAGCTAATATGGGATTCAGAGAGCTGACCCCCATACCAGTCGGACCAGCCTGGACGGGAGGAAGAGGCCAGCATTAAATAACACCCAAATGCACAGTGAGAAAGTTATTCCCTTTTCATTTTCTTTCAATCCTCTGCTTCCATCGGTGAAAAAGTCTCCCTTTGGTGTAACACAGTGGTCGGCAAACTCAACAGAGCCAAATATCAACAGTACGACGACTGAAATTGCTTTTGAGAGCTGAAAACCGACTTCTGCGCATGAGCCACGAAGTTTCAATCGCACTGTACGTGCATGCCCGCACGTGGTATTTTGTGGAAGAGCCACACACAAGGGGCCAAAGAGCCGCATGTAGCTCGGGAGCCGCAGTGTGCCGACCACTGGTGTAACAGATCTCTAACACCTCCTGGCCCACCTGCCTTTATGGCAGAGGGAGGCTGCGGGCTCCCAGCCCCAGGCTGGTAACAGTGACCGGCTGGAATTGATCCACCTGGTTCTGTTTTTGTAGTGTTTATAGTGATTAACCTCTATTTAGGCAAAGTCATATTGATTTCATATTTGCAGGTAAATTAGCTTCTAAAACAAACCATCTCAGTAAAAAAAAGAAAAAGTCAATTCAAAGAAAAGTAAGCAAATGAGGCCCTGGCTGGGTAGCTCAGTTGATTAGAGCATCTCCCAATACGCCAAGGTTGTGGGTTCGATCCCCGGTCAGGGCACATAAAGAATCAACCAGTGAATGCATAAATAAGTGGAACAACCAATTTCTCTATATCTGTCTATCTTTCTATCTATCCATCTCTCTCAAAATCGACTTAAATAAAGAAGAAACAGAAGCCAACGTGACAAAAATCACGAAGGTATTGGGCTGACGAGTTGTCTCCACCATACTCAATGGAACCCCAAACTTCTGCCTCGTCAACTCAGCCAATGGGACGATCCAATATAAAAAAGGGGGGGCCCCAAGTGAAAAGAAGAGTGGGCCCCCTTTCCTCTCCATCCTTTCTCTTGTCCCACACCCCAAACCATCAGGCCCGATGACGCCCTCCTGGGCCAGAAGGTGAAGGACTGCTTATGAGTGTCCTTACAGACATGGGGAGATGGAGGCAGAGGTCAGGGTGATGCTCCCAACAAGCCCAGGAAGCTGAAAACTGCCGCAGACCACCAGGAGCCAGAGGAGAGGAAGGCGGAGTAGCCCACCCTGCTCCGGCGTGACCTCTGACCTCGTGAATTCCATCGGCAATGACCCTGGTTCCAAATAAGCTCGCATTCTGAGGTGTCGGGGGAGGTTAGGACTTCAACATACGGATTTTAGGGGAGGGACATAATTCAACCCGTAACAGTCCCTAAATGCTCTCTGTATGACATTTTCTTCTAACAGCTCTGCAAGGTAGATTAGAATCAACATTTCATTTTACAGGTGAAGAAACTGAGGTTCCTAGAGGTGAGAAACTCGCCCCAAAGTCACACCCGGCACGTGTGTGGTGCTGGTGCCGAGATCTGAATACCAGACCCCACGATTCCAAACTCTGCTCTCTATCGCACACCCGACTGCCTCCCGATAATGACCCAGTGAGACGGCTTCCGTCATTACTGCCACTTCACAGGCGAGGAAACTGAGGCTCAGAGAGAGAAGGTGGTGAAGCCAAGGGTTCCAGAGCTCATCAGTGGCAGAGCTGGGATTCGTATCCAGGCATTGATCTGCCTCCTAAGTGTGTGTTCTTGATCATGTCACCACCCTGCCTCTGTGAGCTCCTAGGTTTAGTACATAGTATGGAATATTGTATTATATATCATATCATACCATCATATCACATCATCATATCACATCACATAATCTCCACATCACATCACATCACATCACATCACATCACATCACATCACATCACATCACACCATCCTATCTAGCTAAAGAGTAACCAGGAAAGGATTTAGAGCAAGCTCTGCCCACCCCAGACCTCAGGCTCTAACGCGAGTCTTTAGAACAGCCCTGCCTTTCCCCGCCTATCGCAGAACGGGAGCGCTTCACCCCCACTTTGAGTCTTGAGAGAAGCTAACACTCAGCGGCCACCCAACACCCAGCAGCCCTCACCCCTGTCCAGCCAAGCCCCTAAATTAACCATGAGGCTGCAAGGAGCCTTTGTTCTCACGTTGCCATACCCGTGTGTCTACTACCTCCACCACGTCCCCGAGCAGGGCCCCAGCCAACGAAATTCCCCGGGTCTTGGTGCAGGGTTAGGGGGAACCCTCCGGAGTCCCTATAGCCAGAAACGCCCCATAATATTGACTCCCTGGATTCCACTGCCTGCCAGGGCAGTTTGTATTGGAAGAAAGCCAACACTGAGAAAAACAAATGATGGCAAGGACCTTCCTCCCACGCCTGCGTTCCCTGGCAAGAGAGGCTTCAGGGACCGCCAGGGGTTCTCTGGAGCCCGGAGGCAGATTCCTCCCTCGGATGAACCAACTTCGAGTCCAAGAGGCATAATAAGAGTCCCCTGCAATCACATGGCCCCGGGGAACGTGCGTAGGCTTTTACCATCACTAGTCCTTTGTAAGCAGGTGGAGGGGAGCTATGGGGGGGAAAGAGGAACACCTATAATAATCTGAACAATAAAGATTTATTTTTTAAAAAAGACAGTTATTTATCATTTCATCAGTTTGTTGAGCACCTACTACGTGCCAGGCCCTGTGTGTTACAGATGCAGAGAGAAGTTAAGTCAGAGTCCCTGCTCCATGGGACTCAAGCTGGAGTGACCAGAGGCAACTGCAGTATTGTGGAACCCCAGCATAGCTTCTTTCCCCTTTGTGCCTCGGTTCTCTCATCTGTAAAATGGGCAGAGAGTTGCTGTGAGGACTAAAATGCTTTAATACAAGTAAAGAGGCTTAGGACAGAGTCCGATACACAGAAAGGATGTGTGTTGGCTATCGTGATCAGGGCTGTGATGGGGAAACAGAGAGGGCCAAGGAGGGCTGGCTGGAGGATGAGGTGTCAAGAGTGATACCCGAGAGGATGATGCTGTGTTAGGAAAAGGAAACCGGGTGGAGGGAAGAGCCAGGGCAAACATTCAGAGACGGGAAAGGGCTCCGTCAGTCTCAAGGGCAAAAAGAGGCTGGTGGGTTTCGATTTCATTCCAGGGGCAATGGGAAGCCACAGACGGCCTCCGGCGATCAGATCGGTGTTTCAGGAAGAGCTCTGGCTGCAGTGTGGAGGGTGTCCGAGGAATCTAGGCTACAGACAGAGGTGGCCTGGCTCCGGGGAGTTGGAGGTGAGGGTGCAGGCATGGGAGACACGAAGAAGGTAACTTGATGGGATGGCTGAATTGACAAGAGCAGAGATGGGGACTTCCTTGGTCACTGCTGTGTCCCCAATGCCTAGAACAGGGGCCGGCACCCAGTAGGTGCTCAGCAAATATTTTTGGATTGCATAAATATGGTGAGAAAGGAGGAGGACAACAGACTGGGAGAGGAGATATAAAGGAACCTCCTGGGATATGACAACCCATTTATTCCCCCGTGACCTGTGAGAAAAACATGATTGCCACCTCCTTCTTTTATTTCATTTTTGGTCTCCCTGAGTCTCCGCTCCAGAGATGGTAAAGGAGACTCAGAGAGACAAAGCACCTTGCCAAGATCACACAGCACAGAAGGGGGAGAGAGTGGAGCTGCACCAGGTGCTCTACTGACCAGTCCTCAGCCTGTCCCAGGGGCCCTGAGCATAAGCACCCATCAGGGACCTGCCAGGTGGAAGGATGGGGGCGTACTCGCATCATGCCAGGGAGCATTTCCCTTAGAGACTCAGGTAAGACCCTGCAGCCTAATTCAAGGGCCATCTTCACTTTGGCTGTGCCTTGACGAGCGACGCTCGGGCCTTGAGCCTCCCACGGTGTCCCTGTCCACCTGCCACCACCCACTCCACTACCTGCCACTCCAGCGGCAATTTAATCTCTGGGTGTCCAGTTCCCTGACACGTTCCAGGAAGGAGGTCAGTGGGGTGAATTGCAGCATTAGCATCAATTATTGACCCAGAGCTATGGCAGCCACGGAAGGACTTGGTGCGTAGCCCAGGCCGGGGCCCACAGCCTCAGACAACAGGTTGGTTCGGGTTGTACAGAAAACACAGAAGAAATCCGGCGCATGTAGGCTGCTGGCTGACCTGGTTCCAGCCTCAGACGGGCCTGCAGCTGGGTGTTTGCGTGGCCTCGGGTGAGCCTCCCATGGGTTGCAGGATAATTTTCAGAAGAATTAATCTGTGTTTGATTTCCTTGTATGTTCAAGGAGGTGGCTAGTCTTGTTGTGACCCATGGCCTCAGGGATATATTTGCAGGAATTAGAAGCAACGCCCCAGTCAAAGGCTGTCCAGGTCTTTGCAGGAGGCCAGAGCAGGGTCGAAAACTCAAATGCCTACGGGAGCCAAGGAAGGGAGAGGATGTCCTGTGAACCCTGACCTGGAAGACGAACTGGGAGAGGCCCCGCCCCTCTGAGAGGGCAGCCTCCGAGACTAGACTCCAGCCCGGTGTTAACCTGGGATGTGCCAATTTTTCCAGAGATATTGGACGGCCAGGTTTTTATAGAAAATATTTCACTTTTTTAAAATTTGGAAAATAAATTAATTTAAAAACCTGGGAAAGACAAAAGTATGGAGTCAGGATGAAGATCAGTGGTTGGGAGGGTTGGGAGGGAGGCAGGGCGGGAGCAAGGGGGTATTTTTAGGGCATCAACACTGTTCCCGCAGAGAACAGTAATGGCGGATCCTGTCATTATACATTTGTCAAAATCCAAAGAATGTACAGCGCACTATGACCTCTAATGTAAGCTATGGACTTTAGGTCATTATAATGATCACTATTGGCTCATTAGTTGTAACAAATAACCACACTCACATAAATCATTAATCAGAGAAGAAACTGGGGGCAGGGGCCAGGGAGCAAGATTGAAAGGGGATGCCCTAGCCAGTTTGGCTCAGTGGATAGAGCGTCGGCCTGCGGACTGAAGGGTCCCAGGTTCGATTCCGGTCAAGGGCATGTACCTTGGTTGCGGGCACATCCACAGTAGGGGGTGTGCAAGAGGCAGCTGATCAATGTTTCTCTCTCATTGATATTTCTAACTCTCTATCCCTCTCCCTTCCTCTCTGTAAAAAAATCAATAAAATATATATTTTTTAAAAAGATTGAAAGGGGATATGGCGATTCTCTGTACGTGGTGCTCCATTTTCCTGATCCCTAAAATGCACCCCCCCCCCCAATAAAGTCTATTAAACAAATAAACAAACCCAGCAAGCAAAAGGGTAGCATCTGGGGCCTCATTCAACCTTACAACTGTCCGTTCACGAACTGCCGCAAGGTCAACCATGAGCCTGCGGAGTGGTCTGGGAAGGAAGTTGGAGGTTAGGAAGCGATTTCTCTGTGGCAAGGAACTGGCCAGAGGTTGCAAGTCCTGGCAGTGCCCGAGTCAGGGAACTGGAGGGGCTGGGACCTTGATGGCAGAAATACCAACCTGGGCACAGGTTCCCATGCTCCAAGCGGTGCCCGAGAGTAGCAGAGTTTCCAGACTTGAATGAAACATGCAGGGTAAGTGCATGGGTTTGATGCTGACCAGGTAGACGGGGCCAGTTTCGGGGGATATCCTGGCAGGAGGGAACCCCAGTTAATGACAAATACTAAGTTTCTGGCAACCCAGTAGAGACTCCACGTCTAATTTGAATTCATTTTAAGATATTTAATAAAGTTGCTATTTTGGGTACACCTGAACTTGTGGGCTTAAGCAAGATTCCTTGATATCCACCACCCACACCTGTCCGCCTCAACGGAACTCAGCAATCTGTCAAACCAGATTCTTAAAGGTGGCGGCTCCTAAAATACACAGACAGAGCTGAATTTCAACCCATTCTTAGAAAGGCTCTGCTTGCCCTGGCTGGTGTGGCTCAGTTGGTGGAATGTAGTCCCATCCACCGAGAGGATGCGGGTTCAATTCCTGGTCAGGGCACATGCCTGGGTTGTGGGCTCGATACCCCTACAATAGAGGGCGTGCAGGAGGCAGCCGATCAATGTTTCTCTCCTCTCTTCCTCGCTCTCTCTCAAATCAACAAAAATATATTTTAAGAAAGAAAGAAAGAGAGAGAGAGAGAGAGAGAGAGAGAGAGAGAGAGAGAGAGAGAGGAAGGAGGGAGGGAGGGAGGGAGGGAGGGAGGGAGGGAGGGAGGGAGGGAGGGAGGAAGAAAAGGCTCTACTCAAATCCAACAGGAATTCACTGGCTTATCCCCCTTCCAGCTAATGGGGAAACTAACATCAACAAAGCTACTACTATGTGCCAGCTATTTCACAAGTTTTGTTTCAAACACCTTTAACAGCTGCTCTTGGTTGGGCTTCCTCGGTACGGAGCTACCCTGCTGGGTTAACCTGTGAGGGCCTATCGCACGGAGGGAGCAGCAGCTCAGAAATACCAAATGGCTGTTGCTGAGGTGACCTGGTCACAAGCGGCAGAGCCGGGGGTGCACCCTGCACACTCTCTCCTCCTCCTTCAGACGAATTGAACCGAACGCCTCCATTTTCTCTCCCTCTGACAATCTATTTGCACAATGCAAAGCCCATTAACAATCTCATTTTCTGTTCACTAGGATTTTTGAGTTTTGGCAAGCATATCAGACGATCTAAAAAAAAAACAGTTGAAAAATATTCCATTTGAACAATATTTGAATTGCACCAGATGGTTTGTTGGTGCAGAACAGTGGAGGGGGGTTGGTCTGGGAAGTCAATGTATATTTCAAAGAACCCTATATGCTTCTTCGGATGTGGGGTGTCTCCAACAGTTACCTACTTCCTCTGGATGGCCTGGGAGAGGCATGGGGTCCTATTGGATAATCCCCATCTTCCCCAGACATCGTGGAAGCAAGATGATAATGATCACAGTTGCAGCTGTTAATTTATGGAGCACTATACTTCCTGCCAGCCCCTGGGCTGTGCACTTTGCATAGATTATCTCATTTAAATCTCAGCACAGGCTTTTGAATTTGGTTCTATTATTATCCCCATTGTACAGAAGAAACCACTGAGGCTCAGATAGGTGAAATAACTTGCCCTAGGTTGGTCAGCTCCTAAGTGGTAGCTCTGGGGTTGGAACCCTCATCTGTCTGACTCACAGGTGCCACATGCTCACCACTAAGTTTTCTGGGGCGTCCAGTCCTTTGAGGGCTTTTCAGCAAGCATGGATCTCTTGGGACTATCAGTGCATCTTCTGCCAATCAACTGGTCATTCAGCAACCTGATAATATACTGAGTCCTTATACTAGGCCTGGTGTGATGGTTACAAGACTCAATAAAGCTCAGTCTCCCAGCAAGAGCCATGATCCATGTGTGCACATGGTGAGGCCCCACAAGAACAGGTAACACCGGTCTTGGGTGGGCGGACCCCTCTGATGCCTCTAACAGCACCTCATACTCTAGCCACCCATGTCAAAACTTGCTCATACTCTAGTCATCCATGTCAAAACTGCCTGTCCCATGTTTCAGACTCTCATTGCCAATGTGCCAGGAGCTATCAGCAGAACCCCAGCAGGTCTGAGCTACAGAGAACCCGAGGAATTGTCCCATTGAGGACACCAAGGCCCAGGAGAGAGGGAAACTTGGCCAACGTCACAGATCACAGCCAGTCCCAAACCCAGGTCTCTCCACCCCTCTCTCAGAGCGTTTTCCACAACATCACGTTGTACCTGTCCACGTGGCTAGGCCACGGGTGTCCAGACGCTTGGTCAAACATTACCCGGTGAGGGAGGGAGTTTCTGGATGAAACTAACATTGAAATCAGTGGACGGAGGAAAGCGGATTTCCCTCCCTGGGGTGGGTGGGTCTCATCCAGTCCTTGGGAAGCCTGAACAGCACATACAGGTGCAGGGAGGGAGAAGCTGCTCTCTGCCCGACTGTCTTCAAGCTGGGACATCAGTCTTCTTCTGCTTTTGGACTTGGACTCAAACTAGAACCTACACTATCGGCTCTCCTGGGTCTCCAGCTTGCTGACTACATAACGGTGTGAGCCAATTATATATCTCTATTTCTCTCTCTCTCTCTCTCTCTCTCTCTCTCTCTCTCTCTGTGTGTGTGTGTGTGTGTGTGTGTGTGTGTGTGTGTGTGTGTGTGTTCTATTGGTTCTGATTCTCTGGAGCACCCTGACTCATACAACCATTCTGCAGGCAGCAGGCTGGGACTCAAGGTATATTTGACATCCAGGCAACATAACTGCCTTTTCATTGGGCGATCCAGACTTCGCCACCCTGCGGTATATACCTAGTCAGAGTATTCCACCAGGCACTTTTATGAGGTTCAGATATCAGCTTTCCTTAAAATGTCAATAGTTATGTAATTATTTTAATGGGAATAGTGAGAAAGATTACAAGTGAACATCGAGCCTTGATTTTACATGTATTATCACTTAGGGTGAAGCTGAGCAAAACAGTGAGTTGATGTAAGACCCACTTAACAGGCAAACATGCAGCCCTGGGAACATTCTTAAAGGGAGACGAAGACATGCGGGAGGTTGGGAACATCGTTAATTCCACAAAAGAGGCATTAATGGAGGGGATTTCAGATAATTGGGCATGGCAACAGGAGGGTATTTTTCCTTTGAGAAGCTTCCGAGACTCCTTTGGTGGTGAGCAGAATAATGCTCTCCTCCCCCCAAAGATGTCTACTACATCCTAATCCTCAGGACCTGTGAGTCTGTTCGCTTCCACACAAAAGGACTTGGCAGGTGGATTCAGTTTAGAGATGGGGAGGTGGTCCTGGATTACCCAGTGGGTGCAATGCCATCACAGGCATCCTTCTGAGGAGGAAGGCAGGGAAGAGAGAAGATGTGACAGAGAAGCAGAGAGGAGCTTGATACACTTGCTGGCTTTGAAGATGGAAGGGGCCATGAGCCAAGGAATGTGGGCAGCTTCTAAAAGCTGGAAAAGGCAAGGAAATGATTTTCCCGTGGGCCCTCATGAGGGAACTCAGCTAGGCAGACACCTTGATTTTAGCCCGGGGAGACCCACGTGGGACTTCTGACGTTCAGAACCGTAGAGAATAAATGTGTGCTGTGTTAAGCCATCGAGTTGGTGGCAATTTGTTACAGCAGCAATGGGGAACTAATACTCCCTTCAACACCTCTAAGGGGCCGTTTAGGCACTCTGAGGACACACGGAGCCCTCGCTTGCACTGCCTCCGCCTTCCCTCCTTCATGAGCAATGAGGATGCCTTCAACCTACTGCTACAACTGTGTGTGAGCATCACACCTTAGCCAGAATCGAGGCAGGTGGTAGCATCACCTGTATTCCACTTGCCCCTTGACACCTACTCCTCCCCTTCTGCTCCGTGCTCTCTGTTGGGGGGTCTGCGTGGACCACAGCCACAGGTTCTCTGACTTCCACTTGAATTTGGCCAGTAGGAGGCGCCCATAGGAGGCAGCAGGAGATGGGAAGGTGGGCAGAGAATGGTCAGGGCATTCCTTCCCCCAGCACCCCTCTCTGTGGGGCCACTGGGGTTGACAGGGCCCCTCAACTAAAGACCACGGCTCCTGCAGGGGGGCCTCTCCGCACACGCCTTTCTCCAGGTTCCTATTGCTGCTCCTGCCCTTCGCCTTCTCAGCGCTAGGAGCGGTAACAGCTCCCCTCCATCAGCCACCTCGAGCGCTTCACAGTTCCTTGCCATTTCCCCACATCACGCCCCCCCCCCCCACCAGTATTGAACCCGCTGCCCAAGGTCAGTCAGTCATCACTTCCTGCCAGGCGCCCAACTAATGCCACGTGATGCAAACACGACCCAGACACGTTAAGTCACTTGTTCAGCCTGCGTCTGTCCAGCACCCTCGGCCAGAGGCTGCCGGCCCGGCCCCTGGGCTGTGTGGTCTATAGTGAAGCCGAAGGAAAGGTCGCCTTGACGTATTTTTCTATTCGAATTCATTGCCAACAGTTAATGATGCGGAACTTTTTATGAGAAACCCCGAGTTCCTGCTTCTCGTCCAAGATAAAATGGACCAGCACTGTTCTAAGTGCTTCTGGGTGTTAACTCGTTGAATCCTCACCATCACCCCGACACGGTCGGTATGAGCACTAACTCGGTTGTCAGTACGGGGAAACTGAGGCACAGGGGGAAAACAGTTTGTCTGAGGTTACTCGGCTCCGACCTAGCTCAGCGATCGGCACTGGTGAACCGAGCCCTCGGATGCGGCACGGGCCCCCTGCTTGCCCAGGCCACCTGCCTGGCTCCCGAGGACTGTGGAGTTTCCAACCCCCTCCCTGAGCTCTTCGCTATCTCCAGTGGCGGAAGCCCTACGCCCTCTGCTCGGGCTCCTGGGATGGGCCTGGCTCCTTCCTGAGGGTCATCTTCACCCCAGAGCAGGCTCAGCCACCGAGAGGGGCACTGGTTACCCTCCCCAAGGCGCTCACTCCGACAGGCTCTTCCCACAGCTCAGTTACACGGCAGCGGTGCCCCCCTGATCCGCGTCTCTCCAGCCACGCGGGGGATTTCTGCTCGCGTGCCTGGCTGGGGCCGGTGGGAGCCCGGGGCTCACATCCCCGTGCCCAGGAACACAGAGCCCTTGTTCTCCTGGCCCCCACCCTGCCCCGCTCACGTTGGACCCTTGCCTCGGTGTGCCCGCGTTGGGCCTCTAATTTTGTCCTTCCTTGGGCACTGCCCCTGATCAGACCGCCAACGGGGAAAACAAGCCGCGCAGAGGCACTTTCTAAAACATCTCTGAAATCAGAGCTGGCCCGGCCTCATTCTCCCCGCCCGTCGCCTTCGCAATGGGCGGTTTGGCCGGGTTCTGTTTCCTCTCTCTCTCTCTCTCTCTCTCTCTCTCTCTCTCTCTCTCTCCCCCTCTGCTCTTCCTCCCGTTTCTGCCTCCGAGTATCCCGGGGGAGGAGAGTTCAGCTAAATGCCCTCATTGTGAGGGTAACTGAAGCATCTCAGACGCCTCGAGACGGTTCCAGGGGGGCAGTGACGTTGGAGAAGGGGACTGATAGCCCCCTTATCGCACAGTGGCTCTCCCGTCTGGCCCTGGGGTGGGCGGGGGAGGGCGTGGAGAGAATGAAAGAAACCACTAGAAAGAACTGGCTGGCTCTCTGGGGAGGCCAACGCAATTTCTAGAAGAAAGAAAAAAAAAAAGAGAAATGTTATCTGACCAAAGAGAGCAATTAATTGGCCATTAGTCTATGGAGTAGGATTTCATCTCCAATACTCCCCGAGTTTGGAAAGAGAACTGGATTAATCCCAGGGAGCACCACAATGGAGTCCCCAGTCCCCAGGGGTCACTAAATATTTATGTGGTACCTTTGTGTGCAAGGCATTCTGGGAAATGCCTGGGAGGGCCACTTGGCTGGGGGCCCCGGGGAGAATGAGGCCAAGATTCTAATCTTGACTTTGATTCTAACTGGCTATGCACCTTGGCAAGTCCCTTTCCCTCTGGGCATCAATTTCCCCAGATGGAAACTGAGAGGGTGGTTCCAAATGATCTTAGCTCACCCACCTTTGATCAAGAAACTCTAAAAAAAACAGTTCTGGAGACGGATGGCAATCATGGTAGCAGAAAATTATGAGTGCATTTAATACTACTGAACCATACACTTAAAAACGGCTAAGACGGCAAATTTTTTGTCGTGTGTATTTTACCAAGATAAAAACATTTTGAGAAAAAATAAAGGTAAAAAGGTTTTAAAAAAACTGATTTATTGTCCACTGTACAAAGAGGGTAGCAGATAATATGGCAGTTCCTGTCTTACAGGAAGCATTTTTAAAAACTTTTTTTAAAAATTGATTTTAGAGAGAGGAAGGGAAGGAGAGAGAGAAAGAAACATCAATGTGAGAGAGAAACATCGATCGGTTGCTTCCCACATGCACCCTGACCGGGGATCGGACTCACAACCTGGGCATGTGCTCTGACCAGGAATCACACCTGCCACTTTTTGGTGCACAGGACGACGCTCCAACCAACTGAGCCACACCGGCCACGACTACAAATGCTTTTAAAAATAAATGAATGAATAAAGTTCACCGTCAAGGAGTTCATAACCCACAACCATTCACTATACTTCCAGAAGCCCCTGGAAGACCCCAACCCCAGACCACCCTGCCTCGCACTCCACGGGCCGGTTAAAATCATGGCGCCGGCCTCTCCAGTTAGGGCCTGGCTTCCAGAGCAGGGAACCGGCCCAGCCTTCTGTCCGCAGAGAGAAGAACTGTGGCAGTCAGTCCAATGACCTCATTGTTCTGGGCCTAGAGGCCAGCCCACCCTGGGCCTGGCACCCAGCTGCCCCCCTTTGAAGCCCGAGGTCCCCATTCTTCTCGGCGCCCAGCCTGTTATCTGACCCTCCATCCAGGACAGCTTATCTCCCGGCTTTCAGTAGCCTGCACAACTAGAAACCCGAAAACGTTTCTCGGGTTTTATTTTTCTCTTTCTTTCTTATTTTCTTCTGGGGCCATCAAGCCCCCATCTTTATCACGTTCTGAAAAGAGACGCTAACTGTGTCCTCCGGCCGGGTGGCCTCTGTGCCCAGCCGCAGGCGGCTAGGGTTGTTTGTGCACCTGCACGTATGGATCCCTATTGGCTTACGCGACAAAGGGGACACAGTCCTGCTCTTTGAAGGTGAGAATAACTTGGCTTAAGACAGGATGGCCGGGAATGCTCTGTGCATAAGACTGAGCGATATGATCCAGGTGGGGTCCCCACAACGGTAAGTTTATCTGGGGGAACACAGGGGATCCTTGCATGGGACCCATGACCCAGATATAAAAGAAAACACAAAACAAAATGTCCAGTTTGACGAATTACTGCACAATGAGCATGCGCCCATGTAACCACCTTCCAGGGCAAGAAACAGAAGGTGGCCAGCTCCCCGGAGCGCCTCCTGTGCTCCTGCCCCAGCCGAGGTAACCACCATCCTGACCGCTGTGGCCGTTCCTCCCTGTTTTTCTTTCTAACGCTCCCACCTAAGCGTGCGTGCATTCCTCAACACTCTAGTGTGGCTTCTATTTTGAGCTTTTTGTAACTGACATTACATGTAGCATATGCGCTTTTGTGCTCGGCATTTGCTTTTGCACGACTCATCCTTTGGTGGCACGTGGCTGTAGCTGGTTCCTTTTTCCCTGCTGTATACTACTCCATGGCATGATGGAACCTCACATCACCTGTCTGTGATACCACAATGGGTATCTGGTACCCAGCTGCCCCACCTCAAAGATTTTCACTATCATGACATATATGTCTCCTTTCCATATCCTTTGAGTCTATATCTCAAAGTGGAATCGTATCGTGCTGCTTTAGTAAATATGGCCAGGTGGTTTTCCAAAACGGCTGTACTAATTCACACTCCTGCCAGCAGTGTACGAAGTTCTTCGAGCCTCTTTTTAAATTTCGGTGGAATAACCACAGCTTTGTGCTGTGTGCATGTGGCAGGCTTAGAGCGTGAGCACCTGAAGGGAGCTAAATGACTCCCCGACCCCCTCAAAGTGACAGACGGGTAGAAGACACACAGGTGAGCGAAATCATCACAACAGTGGAGCTTGGAGAGTTCATGGCAGGGAGATCTGACCTGGTGCAGGGGAGCTCCAGAGGAATTCTCAGAAGCGATGCTTCACCCAAGACTGGAAGGAGCTTTACCAAGTAAAGATGGAGAGGGAAGTGTTCTGGGCAGATGCACAGCATGTGCAAAGGCCCTGAGGTGGAAGGAAGCAAGGTGAGTTTATGGAGCTGAGGGGAAAAGGCCCCGAGAGGTCAAGAAAGCCACCTGGGGTGACACAGCAAGTTAGTAGCAGAGCTGGGTCTAGGACTCCACTGCGAAGGGGTCCTGGGCACCCATGGGTTTGTGTGGATGCGACTGATTCCTTTAGAAGATAAGGCCTTCACAAGAGGCAGGACCTCTGGGGTCAGGTATGCTGGGGTTCAAACCTTGGCTCTGCCACGTCCTAGCTGTTTGACCTTGGCAGATCCCTACACTACTCAGTCTATTTCCTCATCTGCAAGAAAAAGAAGACGGTGATCATAAAACCACTACCCTCAGGGCCCACATGAGTAGAAAAAGGGGCTGTGCTTGGAAAGGGCCTGGCACAAAGTGAGTGCTCCTCTTACCTAATAATAGACAAACATGTAAATCGACCATACCTCCGCTATACCACCAGCCAATCAGGAATGATATGCAAATTAACCCAACAAAGATGGCGGTTAATTTGCATACTCAGCCTCCGAGTGACATTCTGCCCCACCCCCGGTCTCTCAGGTTCTCTGGCAGCGTGGGAAGGAGGAGCCGGAGTGGAAAGAGGCGGCGCCCGGAGCAGAAAGAGGCGGCTCCAGGGCCTGAGCAGAAAGGGGCTAGGCCAGAGTGGAAAGGTGGTGCCGGCAGCCAGGGAAAGGAAAGCCCATTCTAGCACGAATCTTCATGCATCGGGCTTCAGTTTTACCTATAAGGAGCCTGAGCATCAATCTCCCTCTCTCACCAGGCTGCTGGGGTTGAGGTTTTATAGGAGCTTTGTTGAGTGCATACTACGTGCCCAATCCCTCCTTATAAGACAGGAACAATGAGGACCCTATGTTGCAGATGAGAATACTGAGGCTCAGAGAGGCAAAGTGACTTGCCCTCAGTCACACAGCAGCGAGTGGGAGAGCCAGGAGCACAGCCTCCCTCACGTGGAGGGATGGTGGCTATATTACCTTCTCAGCCTTTGCAGAGCAAGTTTTATCCCAGGAAACCAAGAGTGTGAAGCAGGACATCAGAGAGAACATTAATAATCTCAGGCAGCGAAATGAACTGCTTTGAAGCAGCCATTCTTGCTGAATCCCATCCACAGAGCCTGTTGAAAACGGTGCGGCTCGGAGTTGAAAGGCCTGCCCGTGGCCATCCAAGGGGGGTGCTGAAAGCATACAGCACATGACTCCGGCTTCTAGAACAATGGCCCGGGTGTCTCCGAGGTCATCCGCAACACGAGGTCTCTGCTGTTCAGACAGAGGCGGCTCTGTGTCCCCCATGCTGGCAAGACCTGCCCTGACAGCATGGTCCAACTGAGCCACGGACAGGCTTGCTTGGTCTGTCCTGTGCTTTAAAATTGCTTGAATTGGTGGCCAACGTTTACAATCAAGGGGACTTTGCAAAAAAACAAACAAAAAAATACACAAACAAAAAAACACCAAAAATCGTAGAATGCAATTCTCTTGGAAAAAACAATCAAGAGATATGGTCACCCTGGGCTTGCATTTTTCTCAGAGTGACAGTGGGCTGGGGGTTGGAGCAGGATACCCCGCTTCTACGCCCCAAACAAAGCACTTGGTCTCTGGTTCACCACTGCCCCTCTGCTCTGTCTCCCTTCTAGGGGACCAGTCTGGATTTGCATTCCTCTCTGCATCCTCGGAGCCATCACAGCTTGTAGCTGGTGAAGGGACCCACGAGGTGGGGCTGATTAAGGGACAGTGGCTTTCAGCACCCGAAGTTGGAGGGGAAGGGGCAGGTCCAAGGCTCACAGGCATCCGTGCGATGCCTAGGCTGAGTCTTCTGGTTGTAAGTGCCTCCCGTGGCCCTAAATACTTGCAGAGTCCCTGCCTGGCCTACATTACCACCGTGCCAAGAATCATCATCGCAGCAGTAATACTAGGTAGCACTCACTGAGTACATTGTGTGCTGGGGTCGGGGCTAAGGACCTTGCGTGCCTGAGCTCATTTCATCCTCATGACCACCCTCTGAGGTGAGGACGAGACAGCCTGCTGGTCCATCGCTTTAGACTGACCAGCATTCACTTCCCCCCTCTCTGGTTCTCTGGGTCCTGATTTTCCTTTGAGAACCCATCCCTCTCCCACTATTGGTCTTGGTGACTCAGGAAGCAGAAAAGGGCAATTCACCCCTCCCTCCCCCAAAGAGGCTCCAGGGTTGGTCCCATGACCTCAATCTGGCTGAACAACATAGAACGTTTCCCTGGCTATGGTGATTCGTTCCAGGAGGCCCCGGGTCCCAATTCCAGGACTTGCTGGAACGGAGCTTACAGCTGGCACAAGGCAGGCATGGAGCTGCTGATGGGCATTTGTGCCCAGGAGAAGAGAGCCAGAGCCAATCAGAGCAGGAAGCCACAGAGAAAAGGGAGAGCAAAAAAACCTCAGAGGGAGGGAGGAAGAGAGAGAGAGAAAGCTGTAACATTGTCAAGCTCCTGGATCCAGCCAAGCCTGAAGCTGGATGCTACTTACATGCGCCAATATATTCTGTTTTACGCCTGAGAATAAGAGTATATTGATATACTTAAGTTGGATATTCTGTCTCTTACAGCCAAAAGAATTCTGATGAATATAAATATTACCATTATTTCCATGTTGCATGAGTAAACTGGAGGCTAAGGAGATAGAAGTAAATTACAAAGGCCACAACAGCTGTGAATTGGTAGCACTTGGATTTGAGTGCTACCTAAAGCCATTAGGTCAGAAATCCTGGTCTCTTATAGGCCTGTCCCTCTTCCTCTACCAGCTGAGGGTTGGGGATTTTAGAAACAGCATATGCTCAGAGCCCCTGGTATATTGTGGTGTGGTGTGTTGGCAGGGGGTTGGGGATGGGGAGAGGAGGGACCAGAAAGAGAGTGGGGGAGGCTGTATAGAGACCAAATATATAATTATTATTTAAATCAGTTCTGATGCCATAAGGAAAAAAATCAAAGCTTTCTGTGGCATTTCCCCAGTGCCATTTTTTTTTATTCTATCTTATCAAACATGGCTGGCATTTGTTTTACAAAAAAAAAAAAATCTCCTTTAATTAAAAAAAAAAAGTCTCTAATAAAAGTTAAAATAGCCCACAAGCCATCAGGTGACAATGGAAGGAAGACGGGCGTTTCAGCAACTTAAAGCAGATTAAAAAACTAATTTGTTGACTCTCTTTTCGAAAGCTCACCTCTCCCTTGGAAGGCTGTGTGTTTTGCATAATGAGCCTGAAATCCTGAAATCGCTGATGCCTGCTCAGCTCCCTCTTTGTTGGGATTTCAATGGGCTCCCACCTCACGTGGGGGCAAGATTTCTTCTTGTTGCTCTGGCCAGGGTTTAATGGAATCAGTTCACTCCCTGCACTTAAAATCTTTATAAGGCTTTTCCTGCTGCTGGGAGGACAAAGAGCAGAATATTTACGGGGCCCACAAGGCCCAGAGATTTATCCGCTTTCATTGTGGACCAGTTCCTCCCCACCCCAAAGATCTAGTGTCCACGTCCTCTCCTCCGTTCATGCCGCTCGCCTTCCCACCTCAGGACCTTTGCACGTGCTATTTCCTCTATTTTCCCATCCCTCCGCGCCTGGTTAACGCTAATCATCCTTCGGAGTCCAGCTCACTTTGCCGTTTCTTGGGAAGCCTTCCTTTTAAATGCCCTATTTTGTGCCTCCCCTGCCTCTAGCCCAGCGGTTCTCAACCTTTCTAATGCCGCGACCCTTTAATACAGTTCCTCATGTTGTGGTGACCCCCAACCATAAAATTATTTTCGTTGCTACTTCATAACTGCAATTTTGCTACTGTTATGAATCGTAATGTAGATATCTGTGTTTTCCGATGGTCTTAGGCTCTACAGCAGCGGTTCAATTGCTAGCAGGGTCGCCTAAGACCATCGGAAAACACAGATATTTACATTACGATTCATAACAGTAGCAAAATTGCAGTTATGAAGTAACAACAAAAATAATGTTATGGTTGGGGGTCACCACAACATGAGGAACTGTATTAAAGGGTCGCGGCATTAGAAAGGTTGAGAACCACTGGGCTAGAGTCAAATACCTTCCTTCCTGACAGTTACTTTGAGTTGTCATCATGTGACACTTCCCAGAGTTCTCCCCAAACTGGTTTCTGCAGGTAAATTTTGGAAGCCAATGTCATGAGCCAGAGGCCAAGCACAGTCAGAAGGTTTGGTTTTTCCACAGTAGCTTTAGCTCCCGTGCAGGTGGCCTCATTTTACAGATGAGAACACTGAGGCCAGAGATTGAGCCATTGGCTGTTGTTGAGTTGCTAACATCGGAACCCACTGTCTGATTGCAAAGAATGTTTATTTCTTGAGGGCCTGCCCTGTGCCGGATACTCTTCCAGGTGCAGGAAGATGCCACTTACTCAACACTGCGAAAAATGAAGACAAGTTCCAGGTAAGTGCATTTTCCAGACACCTGAGGCATCACGCACGGAAACACTTAGTTAACCATGGGCTCAAAATATTTTATACAGTGAACTATTCTCTGTCCTTTTCCCTGCCTCCTGAGTGGGAATGAACTGTTTCTTGGGGCCATCACAGCAGCCAGCAACATTTCTGCTGCCCTATCACATAGCACATTGATTGTGTAATGGTCTTCTTGCCTTATCGACGGTTTTACTTTCCACGATTTCAGTTATCTGTAGTCAACTGCGGCCCAAAAATATTAAATGGAAAATTCCAGAAAGAAACAATTCGTATGTTTTAAATTGCACACCATTCTGAGTCACACGGTGAGATCTCACGCCATCCTGCTCCATCCGGCATGCTCTGTGTGCTACCTGCCCGTGAGTGGCTTAGTAGCTGTCTGCATTCTCAGATAGACTGTCGAGGTAGCACAGTGTTTGTGTTCAAGTGGCTTTTATTTTACTTAATAATGCCCCCAAAGCACAAGAATGGTGATGCCGGCAATTCGGATGTGCCAAAGAGAAGCCATAAAGTGAAAAATTCTCTATTTAATAAGGTCAGAGAAAAAAAAAATCAAATGCTGAGGTTGCTGGGATCTACAGTTAAGAATGCATCTTCTATCTGTGAAATTGCCTAATTTATAAGTTAAACTTGATCACAGGAATGTCTTACGGGGGGAAAAACAGAATATATAGCGTTCGGTCCTATCCGCGGTTTCAGGCATCCACTGGGGGTCCTGGGAAGCATCCCCTGCGGACAAGGCTACTGTTCATTGTTCTCTAATTGGTGACCTTGTTCTATAACGTTGAGATGAGCAAACGCTGAAGCTACTGAGATGATGAGGTCATGTGACCCCTGCATTAAATCCCGCCCCCCTACTGTGATCCTTCCGTTTTCACGTTTCTTCTTTTGACGATCTCTTCGCCTGTACCCTCGTTCTCTGGCTGCTGTCACTGTGCTTTCTCTACCATCCTACACACGTCTCGTTTGCTCCTTCTCTAGGCTGTAAGGCCGGGAAGCCAGGATGCTGAGCTTGTCAGGATGGTGTGCGAAGTGAGAGTCTAGAGGCTCCGCGTGGAGAAGTGTTGGCTCTTTTCTGATATGGACACGGTGGCGATTCAATGGGATGACTTTCTCTTCCTGCTTCACAGCGGGTTGAGTTTCCAGGACAAACGGGGACGTCTCTTCCCTCCTCTGGGCCTCCATCTCCCCACTGAAGAATTCTCCCAGCTCCCAACGTCTCTGGGGTTGCTGACCCTCTGGATGCCCGGCCTGTGGATGGATGTGAGCCTGATCCACCGTCACTGACCTGCGGACATTGAGTTCTGGCCTCCTCTCTCTACGCCAAGGCCCAGGACCCCAGCTAGGCTTTTTAGCTCAGAAGTGAGCACATTTTTTTCTACGAAGAGCCAGATAGTAAGTGTCTTAGGCTTTGTTGGCCACACGATCTCTGCCACAACTTCTCGACTCTGCAGTTGCAGCTGCAAAACAGCCACAGACAATCTGTAAACGAAAGGGTGTAGCTGTGTCCCAATAAAACTTTACTGACAAAGACAGGAAGGGAGCCGGGTTGGGCCTGGGGGCCCTGGCTCGTCAAGCACTGTCCTAAAGCATTCCAAGCTGGGTCCCACCCTCCTCTGGGACTAGGGCAGTGGTCGGCAAACTCATCAGTCAACAGAGCCAAATATCAACAATACAATGATTGAAATTTCTTTTGAGAGCCAAATTTTTTAAACTTAAACTATATAGGTAGGTATTAACTTAATTAGGGTACTCCTAAGCTGGCCTTTGCTAAAAACTCAAGGGGCCAAAGAGCCGCATGTGGCTCGCAAGCCGCAGTTTGCTGACCACTGGACTAGGGCAACCAATGTTCACTGGTTCGCACGGGACTCTCCTGGTTTGAGCTCTAAAATGTGCATTTGGGAAATCTGTCCGTTTCAGACAGAGCAGGATGGCTGGTCTCCCTGTCTGGGATCCCATGGCCTCTGGTTTCTTCCATCTTGACGTTGTTCTGGCTGTGACATTCCACCGTCTCCTCCTCAAGAAGGAAAAGGAAGAGAAAGAATGGGAGGAAGGGCTCCTGTTTCCGACGTGCCGGGCACTGTGTGAAGGGCCCTGTCAACATGACCGCCTTTGATCCTCACAACCACCTGGCTGGGGTGCGGTGGCTAGAGATGGTCGCAGGGAGGGGTCAACGCTGGGCTGGATCTCGGTCTAATCTGCCTCCAGAACCAGGTTCTCCTGCTCCCCCTCCGGACTGTAAGCTCCTTGAAGACAGAATTGGGGTCTCCCATCTCTGCATCGTCCGTACCCACACCGAGTATGACACTTAGAAGATCCTGAGCGAATACTAAGCGTCAGCAAACACTGATGCTCAAGAATAAAAGAATGAAGGAATGAGCAAATGCCCCCTTCCCCCCAACACATACACACACCCAAATAGACACTTTCCACTTCTATGAAAGATTCATTCCTGACTACCTAACCTCCTGGAGAGTGAAAGGGGAAATGCCGAATGGATGCTAGGATGTATGTATGTCAAACCTGCCTGCTGGCTCTGGGGAGGCAGTGTGACATCGTGGTTAAAAACATGGTCTCTGACATCAGGTGATCTGGGCGCAAATCCCAAGTGTGCCTCTTCCAGGCTGTGGGAGCTGTGCTAGCCCACTCACCTCTCCGAGCCTCACAGATGATAACAGAAGGTTATAGAAGAAACTGTCTTGTAGACAAGAAACTGCCTGTGGTAACGGGTAAGAGATATATAAAGCCTCTGGCATGGGGTATGATATTTGGTAAACACTCCACAAACGTCTACCATTATTATTATTATTGGATGATTACTGCAAATGTTGGGATGAGCAGAAAGCAAGGTAGGAATGGGACATCTGTGATGAGAAGTACAGGTATTCATGATGCAGTTCTGAGTGAGTACCAGGGGTCAAACAGGACAAGGAAACACAGACTGCTTGTGACTGATTGGTTAGCTATAACCACGCTAATGCTGCGTAACAAACACCACCAAGCCCCGGCGACGTGCCATGAGAGGCATTTATTTAGCCACCCAGATTGTGGCTGAGCTAGGCTCTTCACTGAGGGGTGGGCTCAGGGAGGCTGGACGTGTGTTCATTCTGGGGCCAGACTGCGGGGACAGTGACCACCTTGGGGGAGCTCTTCTCCCAGTCACGGCAGAAACACGCAAGGCTCTGAGTCCTCGGCTAGGAACAGACACACTGTCACTTCCGCCTCACCCGAATGGCCAAAGCTGGTCCCATGGCTGAACCCAAACAAAGGACCAGGAACATAAACCCCGTCTGTCCCT
The DNA here is from genome assembly GCF_951640355.1 of Cnephaeus nilssonii. Lineage (NCBI taxonomy): Eukaryota > Metazoa > Chordata > Mammalia > Chiroptera > Vespertilionidae > Cnephaeus > Cnephaeus nilssonii. The sequence continues at coordinate 22,488,079 of NC_137093.1, read as the reverse complement.
TGAGTGGGAGGAATGACGAGGTTGCGTGGCTGAGGGCATGGACACAGGGAGGAAGGAGGAGTTAAGAGCCTTTGGTGCATGTGCCCGGATAACCAAACAGCAGCCACACCCTGCCTCACACTGCCCTGCCCTGCTCGCCTCGCCAGCCTCCTCTTCAGCCCCTGCCTCATCAGCTCTTGGTCAAAATCTGGGAGACCCTTAGCGGTAACATGTGTAGGCCTTGGGGACCCTAGCCCCACCTTCCCAACATCTGGACCTGCTCCAGGGAGCCATTCATCTCGGGCAATTTCTTTCCTCACTTGATTTGTTTATTTAAGGAAAACAAGTTGCTCCTAATTAGAAACACTGCTGTCGAGATGCGCGGCCCGTCCCAGGCTGCCGACATGCGGACCTCCTGCCTGAACCGGTACCTGCGCTCTTAACATCTGCGAGTTTGCTCAGCAGCAGTCTTCAAGTGCGGGCTTCTGGCCACAGAGAACTGGGCTGCTGTGTGGGTTGAGGGAGCCGGGGGCAGGGGAATACACCGGCTTCGGAGCTAAGGCGCATAGAAAACGAACACGCAACATCCCGGCGCGCTGCTCAGAGCCGGCATCGATCGCTGAGCCAACACTCGGAAGGTGCACAGCACGAGCACAGCTCAAACCTGAGGAGCAGGCGGAAGAGTCGTTGTAAAGGTTTGTAAATGTGTTCTGCTTGCAGCCTCTGAGTTGTGTTTACTCCACACACACACATACACACACACACACCTTTACACCCTATGGACACTCACACCTGCAGAAATGCACATCTCAGAAACACACACATACACATGAGACATGAACAAAAGTGACACGGCCTGACAGACAAGCAAGCATGCTCAGAAACACACAATGGACACCCAGAGACATGTGAGAAAGTACAGTGCCACAGCCCAGGTACATACACTCAGAAACATGCTCATACAGAGCAGTTACACTGCAACATCCCCAAACACACTTGGAGAGACACTCACATACACCCGGAGACACACTCAAATGTACACTGGAACCAACACACCCAGATAGCAACACCAGGAAACACACACAAACACACAGAGATACAACTGAGCATGCAATGCTACACATAGGCACACACACACACCCAGCAACACATGTGTGCACACAGATGATCAAAATCTGTACACTGAATACACATATGTGCACACTCACAAAGCACATGTATACTCAGAGACGCAATCAAATGCACCCTCTAACACTCAGATACACATGCCCTGAACATCATACATGCTCACAGAGATAATCACAGAGGTTATACCATGACCAACAGATGCACACACTTACACGGAGACAATCAGGTGTGCAGTGCTATACACACATATGCACACAGAGACATGCACAATGTACACTGGGAACCATGCAGACAGATATGCCTGTAAGTGCATACCACAGCTCATACTCACATAATCAGTGCACACACATGTACACTCATAAGCGCCCACATGGACATGTGCAGACAGCACGGACAGTTAGCAGAGCGTGTACCAGGCAGGCCTGCACAGCTTCTCAAACACAAGTATTACCCGCACAGACCCACACAGCACATGCGTGCAGCTGTGTAGCCATGCACCTGCCCAGTCACAGAGACACATCCAACTCACATACAAACAACTGCTTACCACTCACAAGTGCACATGCATCCCTGCACTTGTGCTGACTCACACAGGCACACATTCTCTTGCGGGCATGCACACGCACATGTACTCATCGATCCATGTTTATGCGGTCTCATAAATACACACTCATATTGACACTGTTCTCACATAGGTGCACATACACTAAGGTTTTTATGTCAGCCATGCTCACATGAGCACATGTGCCCCAAACCTGCATGAGAATATACGCATGTGTCTCCACACACATTTACATCCTATTCCACCAGGAAAGCAAACTGTTGATTTTTTTCAGGCAAGCCCACAGACTGAGCTAGCCCACGGTGGCACTGCTCCTGCCCAGTCCCTACTGCACGCCCATGAACTCACTCGTCAGCAGAGATGAAGTCTGCCTTCCCACGGTCATTTCAGCATGAACCCTGGAGAACCCTAGTTTGGGGAGGGACAGATGTCCCAAGCCTCAGAACCACTCAGAGAGAAATAAGACTGACCAATCTTCTGCCTTCCCCACAATCTCAGCAACACCCCGTCTCCTGCCTACACACACACACACACACACACACACACACACACACGGAAGGCCCTTGCCCCAGCGTGGCTGTTCCTACAGGGAACAGCAGGCTCACCAGCTCAGACAGCCTCAGCAGACAGTGCCTGACACCCAGACACACCTACTAACTTCTCTGCCCTGGGTCCCTACATAGCTGCAAAGTTGAAGCCATGGAGACAGCTTACCTCCACCTCCTGTTGTCATGGTGACATAGCAGCTGGATGCCTCAATTCCTCCCCAGATGGCCCTGGGCTCCCCACGAGGAGCTGCTGGTCCAGCCATGCTTTTATGAGGCAGCAGCGAAGGGGTGGGGACTGCAGGTGCCAGGTGATTGCAGAGGACAAGAGCCCTGCCCCCCAGCCAAGGATCACCTGGTGCTCCCGTGGGAGAGGGCCAGCCCCTGACGGGAAACAGCAGCCGGGTGCCCACGCACAGGACCTGAAAACAGGGCGCTCTGCTGCTGTGTGTGTGTGGCTCCACTCCAGTCTCCGCTCCATACACTAAGTGCTTGCACGCACCATCTCAGTCATCCCAACAGCCTCCTGGAGTCACAACTATGAGCTCCCCATTTACAGTGGAGGGAGGGAGGTTTGGAGGGTGAAGCGTTGGTTAAACGCAGAGGTGTCCGAGTCCCAAGCCTCTTAAACACTAAATTACACCAACTCTTGGGATTTTGAAAATCTCACCTGTGATCATTGCTCAGGGTCATAGAGTGCCTGAACTGGGACTTCTGAGGATACATGAAATCTCTTCCTTTTACAGAAGCAGCTACGGGGGCCCAGAGAGATCTAGTAATTTTCCCAAAGTCACACAGCAAATTGAGGGCAGACTTGAAACTGAAGCTCCTGACCCAGAGATGGGGCTCCCCCAGGACATCAAGAACCGGTCTCCGACGCCCTGGAGGAACACTCGGGTCTCAGCAGCCCAAGCAAGCAACTCCTAGGCTGGCCCCAGTTCAGAACCCCAAGCGAGGGCAAGAGGCCCTCAGACCCCCACCTCACGCCTCAAACACTTTCTAAGAACCGCATGGCAATGCTATTCCCCAGAGGCAGCCTCCCAGCCCCAGCAGGCAATGGCAGGAATATGTCCCACCTCCTGGCCATGGCCAGAAGCGCGTCCCCTGCCTGCCTCCCTGACCAAACAGTCCAGCAGGATGACCCCAGCCCTGGGCTGGAACCTCCGTGAGGCAGCACAATGCCTTCCAGAGGTCTGTGACCACCAGGGTGGTTCCAGAATGATCCTTGGAGACTAGGTGGCCTCTTTGAATCATGCTTTTCATTAGGAGGAAACATAATCTGGCCCAACTCATGAGCTATGCGCTGGCCTCAGCAGAGCCTCTAGGGACATGGAGGTGGGGGGACCACCCACATCCTCAGAGCTGGGGATGAGCATGCCAGGAGTCCTTAGACAACTGTCCGTTCCAGCTCCTTTTTTTTTTTTTTTTTTTTTTTTGCAAAAAGTTTGCACCTCCCCAAGCTCCAATCTGAATGGCCGCATTGAATGGTCCAGGAAACTTCCCCCAAATCTTTTGCTCATCTAAGGAGCTGCAAGGAATGGAAGGTGATCCCTGCCTCTCCTAGTTGCTCTGCCAAGGAGGCGAGTCCTCTCCTGGGATGACACTCGGGGCTTGGATGGAGGTGATCAGACTGAATGGGTCCCCCTGTCCTTCAGTTCCCTCTCCCTCTCTCTCTCTCTCACACACACACACCAGAATGAACACAGGCAAGCCTGCAAACCCCTGGACACAAAGCCCATCACCTGGGCAGCCTGGACACAAGGAGTCTCCTCTATCAGAGTATCATCCCCAACAAATACCTTTAAAGCCAACGGGAAAATATGACCGGTTCTTTCTCCCTCAGAACTCGCAGCTGCCCAGGAAGGGGGTGGGTGGCTCAGGAACCCAATGGGAAGGGCCCGCTGCCTTCCCCCTGGCCCAGCTCGGCGGGAGAAGCCCGGGAGTGCCTGCCTTTGGGGACCCGCAGGATGTCCAGGGAAAGGCTGCCTGGATGAGCCAGAATGTCCCACCCTCTGCCAGAGGAGAGAAAGTTTGTCATTTACCCAGAGCTGGGCTGTCACCGCTCTGGGTTCTTGACTCACCTGGCTCTGGGCGCTGAACCCCCAGCCTACAGAGAGGACCTGGAAGCTGGATCGTTTCGCAGAGGCTCCCCACCCTCTGACCCCTTTCGGGGCCCTCAGCCCTTACCTGCGGGGTGTCAGCCACTTGCAAACTGCCAGCGGAGCCCAGCGGGCGCCTGGGGTCTCTCTGAGACTCTTGCGTCCTGCTTGGCGTGCCCGCTCTGTGGGCGCCTTCCCAGCTGCCAGCTGCTGCAGTGGCATCAAGGAAAGCGGAGTCCAGATTTCCTTCCTCGCTGCCAAGGCTCCTCCAGCCGGGCCCCGGGGGGCTATTTCTCCGGGGCTGGTGCAAGGGGCATCCTCCGCCTCCAGCGGGAAAGTGAAGTGTGCGTCCTGGATTGCAGCAGCGGCGACAGCGGTGGCCGGGGACCAGGAGGGGTGGCGACGCCAGCCGGCGGCGAGCTGGGGAGGCAGGCGGAGGGGAGAGGAAGTGAAAGCCCGGCTCCGGCTCCTGCGAGCCTGGCGCTCAGGCGGGCGGCACTGCGGGGACCCCGCGCCACAGCGAGGCCCCGCGCACACACCCGTCCCAGGGATGCCCAGGCCCCAGGCGCACGGGGCGCGGGGATCGGCTGCCGCTGGACAGGAGATCCAGCCGCCTCGCTTCTAGCCGGCTGCCTCCTTCCAGCCTCGGTCCTTGCTTCCCCGCTCGCCCCGGACTTCACGTCTCCAGCCCCAGCTCCCAGCGCTCCTGCCTCCGCGCCAGCAGCGCCTCAGCCCGGCGCGCTCCACAGCACTGCCTACCGCTTAACTCCTTGCATGCCACCTGGCCCTCCCGCCGCCTCCCGGGTAGCTGGGCAGAGCCGGTGCCAGGCCTGCTGGGAAGCTCGGGCAAGGGCCGCCTCCTCCGAGCCTCAGTTTTACTCTTCTGGAAAATGGGCTGCAGAGACCCATGTCCTAGGGTCGTTTGGAAAATTCACTGAGACTCTTGTGCCGCGTACCAAGATGCCTGGCATTGAGTAAGCACTCAGTAAACGGCAGAGCATTCACTGCTGCTGCTGCTGCTGCTGTTCAAGAGGCTGAACTGGGTGACTCACAAATAGTAAACATGCAATCAAGGGCAGTTTGGTTTCTGGTCTTTAGTTTGTTGTTTTCACAGGCAGTAGGTTTAAGCTGTGTGGCCTCTGGCTGATCACTTACCCTCTCTGAGCCGGTTTCAGAAGACCCCTTCCCAGCTCTGTGACTTTGGGTATGTCTCAGCATCCCCTCTGAACCTCTGTCTCTTCATCTGTAAAGTGGGAACAATAAATAATGACAGACACGCCCACCTGCAAAGGACCTACAGCAAATCTCTGGGGAAGGGGCCCACCTTCTGATGTGGCCTGTGGCAAGATCCACCATGGACTGACAGCCTCCTTGAGCCTCCAGACACCGCGTTATGTGGTTGTAAACACTTGATCCTATTGCATCATCTAAACAACCCAGGGGGCAGCTAGTTCCCGATCCATTTCTCAGATGGGAGCACTGAGGCCCAGACAGGTTAAGAGGCTCACCCTCGTTTGGCACAGCTAGAAAGTAGCAGAGCTGGGATTTGAACCCTGGGCTTTCTGACTCCAAACAGGTACCTGTTAAGCTTGGGCTCAAGGAGAGGTTCTAAGGTGGCCATGGGCAGACGAGTCTTGGTTGGGACTAGCCATAAGAATTGGTATCTGCGCTGATTTTATTAAAGCACATTGTTTTCCCAACTTAATTCTCCACTGTAGATCATTCAGAAAACGCTGAAACGTACGAAGGAAAACTAACGAAGCTGATTCCCACCACCCAGAGATCATGGTTATTAACATCTTCAGGTATCTCTTTCCAGCGTTTTTTTACCCCGACATGTAAAAGCTATTGACACAAAGAGAATCTCCATAATCCCCCCTAGAAATGGGAGTTGGGCTCCCCACGAAGTAAAAGGGCCCCAAGGGTTGCAATGAAGCAGATGAGGCTCAGCTGCTAGGCAAGGTCCCTGGGCTGGTCACTTGCGCCTTCGAGCCTACGTTTCATCAGCTGTGAAAGGATGAATAATGTCTTCCCTGCCTGCTTGATAGGGCTGTTGGGAAAATGATAGATTAGAAAACACCTTGAGAGTGGCAAAAGCTATAAAAAAAAATATATAATGGTGATGTTATCATCATCACTCTCATCATCATAAAAACATGAAAGATCAGAACATGATGGCATCGTGTCGTGGTTTGTTCCCCCCCCCCCCCACCCCGTATTGATGTCCAATGGACCCATCACAATTTACTGAAAGAACCGTCTTTCCCCCACTGCTCTGTCATAAACCATATGCCCCCCGTGTATGGAGGGGCCAGGTCAGGGCTCTCCATTCAGTTCCACTGGTCTAACTGGTTATCTTGGTGCTATATATTTGGTTATCTTTATCAAATGCTCTCAACTGCTACAGTTTTATAATAGTCTTTTTTATTGATTTTTTACAGAGAGGAAGAGAGAGGGATAGAGAGTTAGAAACATTGATGAGAGAGAAACATCGATCAGCTGCCTCCTGCACACCCCCTACTGGGGATGTGCCCGCAACCAAGGTACATGCCCTTGACCGGAATCGAACCTGGGACCCTTGAGTCCGCAGGCCGACGCTCTATCCACTGAGCCAAACTGGTTTCGGCTATAATAGTCTTGATATCAATAAAACGTGTTCTTTCCCTTTCCCCCTGGAAGATTAGTCTTGGCCTTGTGTATTAGCATATACATTTTAGCATATACGGTTGATCAAGTCCTTTATTCAACAACAACAACAAAAGACCTATTAGGTTTGGATTGGGATGGTACAGAGTTTACAGGTCAATTTGAGGACACTTGCCATCTGTCTAATATTGAGTTTTTCCATCCCCCTACCTCACACCATACACACAAATTGACCTTGGTTGGGTTGTATACCCATAAAAAAAAACCACTGATATATTTCATTACATTAAAATCAGAAGAACCTCTCTTTATTAAAAGACACCATTAAAAAGAGAGTGAAGTCAAACCATACAAAACAGATGCAGTGTTTTCAACACGTATAACAAAATAGGGGCGCCAGTCCAGTATTCTCTCTCACATCATTGTTTCTCTCTCTCTAAAACCAATAAAAACATATCCTCAGGTGAGGATTAAAAAGAAAAATTCTAGTTAAAGAAGCAACAGTACATAAATGAGGTAGAAAGTGTTCTGCAGCAGATTTTAATGGCAGGAAAGGGAAAGAATCTAAATGCCCATCAACAATGGAAAAGATGGATCAATTCGAATATATCCTTAAAGGGGAACACTAGGCAGCAGTGAAAATTAATGAACTAGAACTCTCTCATGGTGGAGAAAGCTCAAAATTATAGTGTTGAGTTGGGGTAAATAGCGAAAAGGACATATACAGAACAATACCACTGAATAAAATTCAAAAACCTGAAAAACAACTCAGTCTATTTTTATGAGTATGTACATGTATGGTAAAAATATAGAAACGTATGTGGGAATGATGAACACCAAATTCAAGAGAGAGGTTACCATTTCTGGGGGAGGGGACGGAGCAGAGAGGAGTCCAGAAAGTTTTAACTGTGTTTTTAATGTTTCATCTCTAAGGCAATTTGGTGGATACGTAGAAGTTCTGTTCTCTGCATTATTTTGTATGCCTGAAATATTTCATTTAAAGGACATAACAACCGAGGCAGCAGTTGAGAGTGAAGGCTAGAGTGGCATTGGCCTTATTCCTACCCCTGTTCTGACCCTTGCTGTGTGTCTTTAGTATGGGATTTAACCTCTCTGAGCTCCAGTTTTTTCATCATTACAATGGGGCTAATAAATCTTGGAAGAATGAAATGAAATAATTTGCATAAATTATTTAAAGCAATGTAATCACTCAAAAAAAAAAGATAGCTATTCTTCTCTTAATTAATCACCGACGGCAGTCAATTTCAAATTATTTGAGAACTGGAAACATCTAAAAAGATCACCCATTTCTAACCTTCTTTACAGATGAAACCCCTGAGGCTGGAGAGGTTGAATAAATGGTGTGAGGTCATGCAGTGGGTAAAGGCAGAATTGAGGATCTGAGGTGTGGAGGGAGCCCAGTGGGGAAGGCCACCCCTCCTCTACGGAGCTCTTCCCACAAAACCTACGGAGACCCTCGTTCCTTCCAGGAGCCAATGATGGTCATATGGGGAACGTGCTAAGGTTGGGACCCAGATCCCAGAGGCAGCAGAGCACCCCTAATGTGGCTGCGCCCTTTATATCCCAATCCCAACGTCTATTTATATCAGCACGAAAGAGATCGAGAATAATAAGCCCACCCATTTCTAATTTATATTTTTAAAGTAAAAAAAACCTGACGCCTACCACAAAGATGCATCTGTGATCACAAAAACACGCATGGCAGGTAGAATGCAGTACTTGTAATAGCCCCAAACTGGGGACAATTCAAATGTCCATCAATGGGAGAATGGATAGTGTTGCATTCAACAGAATGCTACCCAGCAATGGGAATGAACGAAAGAACTACTGCCTCTTGGGTAAATGTCACAAACATAATGTGAACAAAAGAAGCCAGCCCCCAAGATGCTGTCTGCTGCCACTTATATGAAGTTCAATAACTGCGAAACTAGCAGGCTGATAGAAGTCAGTACCGTGGTTATGCTTTGGGGGGTGGGGGGGGCGGGAGGTTGTTGTTAGAAGGGTCTTGGGGCTGATAATGCTCCTTTCGTTGGCCTGGGTGCTGGTGACTTGGGTCTTCTCTGTGAAAATGCATGAGCTGTCCACTTATTATTTGTACTCGCAGGGACATGTACTGCACTTCAATTAAAATGTTTTAATGTGAAAATTAGCCAGTTCCAGTCATTTTAATCCTTATTAGTTACCGATGCCTATGTACCGTCATGAATCAAGCCATGTAATAAAGAGGGCGAACGCAGGCCTCTAAATCAGCATCCTCTCCTAAGCCTTGACCTTGAACATACCTGCTGAAACCAGCTTTCATTTCAGGCTCACTGAAAGGGGGATTGTCTGCCCAGGACCCGGCCAGATGCAGATAAGGGCCATTACTCAGGACATCTGATCCAGAGAGGCGGGCAAACCATCCGACTTATCTGATTTGGCAGCCGCCCAGGATCGAATGACCCAGATAATGGTCAGTCTGCCATGGTGACACCACACGTCCCCGCCAAAACACCCGTGAGGTGGACCCTTTCCCTGGGGCCATATTTGTGGGCGGAGAGGAGAGAGGCCCATGCCACATCCGGGTCTAATTTCTGCAAGAGGAGCTGGGGGAGCTCGTTGAGAGTCTGCGGAGGCCACTGAAGAGTAAGACATGTCCATCCAGGCAGGCCTCCTCCCGGTTCTGCACGAAGGCTCTCTCCCCCACGGCCTCTGAAGGACACAGCTGAGCCATTAAGCATGCATTTCTTTTATTTTAATGTATTTATTTTTACTGATTTCAGAGAGGAAGGGAGAGGGAGAGAGAGATAGAAACATCAGTGATGAGAATCATTGATCAACTGCCTCCTGCACGCCCCCTGTTGGGGATTGAGCCCGAAACCTGAGCACGTGCCCTGACCAGGAATCGGACTGTGACCTCCTGGTTCATAGGTCGATGCTCAATCCCTGAGCCACGCCAGCCAGGCAAGCACGCATCTCTTTTAATGTGACATCCCTAGGAAGGAGGTAATATCCTTATTATTATTATTCCCATGTCACAGGGGATAAAACTGAGACGCAGAAGGGTTCCCTGAGTCACGCAAGTGTGAACACCAGAAAGGAGCAGGCTCTGCCCGGCTGGAGTGGCTCAGTGGTTGAGCATCGACCTAGGAACCAAGAGGTCACCAGTTCGATTCCCAGTCAGGACACATGCCCAGGTTGCAGGTTTGATCCCCAGTAGGGGACATGTAGGAAGCAGCCAATGGATGATGTTTCTCTCTCATGGATGTTTCTATCTCTCTGTCCCTCTCCCTTCCTCTCTCTCTAAAAAATCAATAAAAACTTATTTTTAAAATAAAGGAGCAGATTCATTTACTTTTGAACTTATTCTCTCCCCGCCACGCCCTCTCCCACTATCCCATTCTCCAGGAACACTGTTCCCATCTGACACCCCAGCTACTCACCCATCAGCTACTCCGAGTAAGCCTCATTTCCACAGCATGCCCAGTGAGTTCGAGGTCTCTGCAAAGCAGGCACCGAGATGGAATGAGAAGTGCCCGGACTCACTGGAGGAAACCCTTGAGGAGGTTAAAGAGAGAGGGAGCAGGATTGAATAGGCAGTGTCTTCAGACTGGGGTGCCGATCTAATGCCTGGGAAAGGAGAAGGAGAAGGAAGAAGACTGGGCAGGAAGAGCCTCAGGCTACAGCGGAGTTCTGAGAAAGGCCAGTCCCGCAGGCGCCCCAGAGCAAAGACTGTCCATTGGTGGAGTCCCAGCTTGGACAGGGGTGGCTCAGACTGCTAATCTTTAGTAGATCATGGATCCGTCAGCATGGTTTATAGAAGGCAGAGTGAGCCTCAGTTGATCTGGTACATTGGTTGTGAGCAGGGGAGCAGTGTCTCTTAAGAGCATCCACTATAACCATTATCGCATGGGTATCTTCCCCTCCGGACTGCAAGCTGCACAAGGGCAGGAAACAGCCCGTGCAGACAGCAAGTCTGGAATGTAGGAGATGCTCAGTCATATCTGTGGTCTGACAAACTCTCCTGGCCACGCTCCTCAGAGTTCACTGATTGCCATACATTTCCTGAGGCTGTTCCCTGCAGTGTATTTTAGTGACGAGGACGGGGGATTAGCTCTTCTGATCGGTGTGACCTTAAGCAAGTCATCTCACCTCTGAGCTTTTGTTAACTCATCTGTAGAACAGGGACAATAACTACCCATTAGATACTATTTGTCTGTTTTAAAGATCAAGTGAGATACTGCTATCACAGTACTTTATCATTATTACTAGAGGCCCGGTACTCGAATTCGTGCACGAGTGGGGTCCGGCTGGCCCGCCCTTGATGGGGGCTGAATGGGCCGGCAATGGGGAGGGGCTATTGGGGGGGGGGCCACATGCACATTCCTGATCCCAAACTGGAGACACAGCCATGTGACCATGCACCACGTGCATTAGGTGACTTAATCCCCCAACAGCCCCATGTGGATGGTACTGTACCCATCCTCCGAATGGAGAAACTGAGGCCTCCGAGGTGAAGTGCAACTTGCCTGAACTTGCAAACTTGCAGTTCCAGGCCTGGCTCGTCCTGGCTCCGCGCTGGGGTTTTTCCACTGGGACATGTGGCTTTCAGGACTGCCAAACAGGTCAATCCCAGGTGCAGTCTAAAATGCAGGACGATGCCCTCCGTTCTCCCCGGAGACTCCAGCCTGGCCTCGGGGAAATGCTCTTGGAAACCAGCCTCTCCTGGCACATTCCAATTTAGACACATGAGTCTCCGGGGAGAAGCGAGGAAGGAGCATGGGCATGTGGGCTGGAGGATTTTTACCTTGGAGTTAAGGAGACGTCAGCCTGACCTGGTTACAGAGCTGCTCCAAGAAGCTTCGTAATTTGAATGTCATTCCCCTCCCGCCCCCCATGTCTTCAGTGTTCAAACTTTTTACATGCAAGTACACTCAGGAGCAAGAGTCCATTCCTAACAACAGCACCATCCCTGGCTCTTACTATGTGCACGTCTGGGGTTTTCTGGTCTGGAGCCATCACATACATCCGTGTTAGCCTTGCAATCTCACAACTGCCATGTTCATGGGCAGGTATTCCTGCCCCCATTTTCCAGATGGGGAAATTGAGGCTCCAGGAAATAAGGTCACCTGCCCCAGGTCACAGAGCTGGGAAGGGGCACAGCGGAGACCAGGATCCAGCATGAGCGAGGTCTGCACGCGGGACAGGGAGAGAGGACACCAGCAGCCGGAACAGAGCGTGGTGTTCCGCCGCCCACCCCGGAGGCAGCAGATCCTTAAAGACATACGGGGACAGCCTTCATCCTTGGCACCTTGCCTCCCATCACCAGCTTGTCCATCCTCCAAATCCAGACGCAGCAATCTGAGAGCACACACAGCCCTGACGACACCACTCCTCCGTGTAAGCCCTCCAAACGGCTTCCCATTTCCCACAGCCGACAGCCCAAGCTCCTTCAGTCAGCACTCAAGGCCTCCTGCAGTCTGGCCTCAAGTCCACTTCCTGCTCCCTCCTTGCCCACTGCTCTTGTCCACGCCCCGGAGCGGACTCTTCATTCCTCCCCCACAGGCAGTGTTCGGGCCACACCCTGCCTTTGCCTAGGCTGTGTCTCCTCCTTGGGACGTTCTTTCCTTCCACGTCTCAGTCCGACAAACGCCTGCTCAGCTTTCAATATCCAATGGTGCCTGCCCATGGCGTGCCTTGGTTTCCAGAACCCCATGGCCTCACTTACATGGCGCTAGGGAGAGTAGAGGAAAACCTTTTGACATCATCAGAGAAGACAAATTCCCTATCTTCGGTCTAATTCAAAGAAATATGTTTCAACAACTATTTACAGAAGCTGGAAACCCTCACTCCACCCACCTCCCCACCTTGGTGAGAACTGCTTCTCCTCACTCCAACCTGGTGTGTCTGGGGGAAGACAATCCCCGACTGGGGAGGGGCATCCTTGAGTTCAGCTGGGCCAGTAGCATCTATTGCTTCTGCCACAGTGATTGGTCAAGGAATTAGCACATGACCCAAGATCAGCCAATCAGAGAACTTCTCTGGGAAAAGGCCCTATTTCATGTGATTCTAGGTTTAGAGGCCCAGAGCTACCTATGACACTGGTTTGAGTCCAGTGAGCATGACTAGCTTGAGGGAATGAATCAACATGCATGCAGACAAAAGGCTAGAGGGAAAAAAAAAATTGTTGTTGAATTAGTGTCTGGCTCCAACCCTCCCCTGATCTTTATGCAACTGCGTCATAAGAGCCAATAAAGTCTTTGGTAGGTTCAAGTTCAAAGTAGGTTTTGGTCACTTATAACCATAAGGTTCTAACAAACATGGTTTAAAACTCCTTCTAAAATTGTATTATGTCATTATGTGGTCCATAAATATTTATTAAGGACCCGGTGTGAACCTGGCTCTCTGCTAAGGGATGGGGAGTTGAGAGTGAGATAAAAATATGGTCCTTGCCCTCACAGAGTTCACTGTCTAGAGCAGGCGTCCTCAAACTACGGCCCGCTGGCCACATGTGGGTGTTTTTGCCGTTTTGTTTTTTTACTTCAAAATAAGATATGTGCAGTGTGCATAGGAATTTGTTCATAGTTTTTTTAAAACTATAGTCCGGCCTTCCAATGGTCTGAGGGACAGTGAACTGGTCCCCTGTTTAAAAAGTTTGATGACCCCTGATCTAGAGCTGTGCTGTCCAATGCTATAGCTGCTAGTCGCATGTGGCTGTTTGATTTTTAAATAATTAAAATGAATTAAAATCTAAAATTCAGTTCTTCGCTCTCACTTGCCACATTTCAAGTACCCAATAGCCATGTACATCTCTGGTGGCTATTGAATTGAGCAACACAGATACAGAACATTGCCATCCGCACAGAACATTCTATTGGACCACGATCGAATGGTCTAGCTAGATCCTTGCTAGAGTCGGTGCTATTCCTAAAACCAGCAGCAACAGCCTCATCTGGGGGTTTGTTGGAAATGCATCATCTCGTGTTCCATTACCTACTGAGTCCGAATCTGCACTCAACAAGATTGTTGTGGCTGTGCTGAATTAACATTTTAAATTGGAGGAAGGGGGGTGGGGATGAATGCTGAAACACAGTTAAACAAAAGACTGCAAGGAACATAGAGAATTTAATCACGCACAAGTCCCAGCGGACGTACCAGCTGACTCAAGGGGCCACGTGGAGGGGTCAAGGCAGAGGACAAGGGGTCAATGCCTTTATTAGAGTCTGTGGGTTGAGTGCTTTGGGCTTCGCAGGCTAAGGCTGGATTTGGTCAATTCAAACCAAAAAGAGCGGGATTTGGGTAAGCTTCATGGCCCTGGGAGGCAGGGAGAATGAGCATCACAAGAACATTTGGGGGAGTCCTGTCAGGAACTTACCTTTCCTTGTGACTCTGCAGACAATGTTATGTGGGGCACGTGCTAGTGGGAGGGGCTCCTATCAGTTAAAGGCCCCTGCAGGCCAGTTGACCACACAAATCGATGCTGAGGCGGCAATACTATGGAATTGTGTAGTGAAGATGCTCAGGGGACCCACGTGCACATTACAGTTGAAGAAGCTCTGCCCTGACAGCCACTCCTAGTTGATCCCCATCTGCCTAACTCCGTCACAACCACCCTCCCATGAGCATCAGAGAGGGTCCCAGCATTGAGACAGACATGCAGGCCAGCCTGGCGATTGGCTCACCGACCTCTCCCCACGCCACAAAGTAAAACCGGTGTCTGTCCTTGGAGCAGAGGCTCGAAGGAGCCACATCAGCTGAACAGACTCCCTTGCATTGCTCTTGCCAAGTCGATCAACGGGATTTGCGTTAATAAGGACTAGGTTGGGGGCTTGGCAGCAATCCCACCCCGGGGACAACTTTCCAACGACTTATTTCTTCAGGGTAAAGCCGCTGCGGAGAGCTGGAGTGATCAGGGGTTTGTGTTGCGTTATATTTTTATTTTTCCAGGAGGACGGAGAAGGCCCTCCCTGTGTAGCATAGAGTTCTGTCTGTTCTCATGCTGTAAAGGATGTGCCCGCCCCTGCGTGGGCTTCGAGGCTGTCAAACCAACCCAGCCTGATGCAGAAGCCCAATGCGCTCTTTGAAAACACACACACACACACACACACACGCACACACGCACACACGTGCGCACACACACACACACTCTTCAACTAATTGGTGGCACCCAACCATAACCAAGAAAAAAGGCAACAAACTCTCCGTTTAAATTGCAGATTGTGACCTTTATGCTTGAACTCATTTCAAACATCCTGTTTATAGCTTTGGGGTTCTGGCAGTCAATAATCCTCCAAATTATTTTCCTTTGTTGGTTTTTTTTTGGGGTTTTTTTAATGGTCTTATTATGCATTGCATCTCCTCCCCCCCCCCCCCTCACCCCCCATTTCTGGGCCTCACCCCCAGCTCACGTCTCCTGAGTGGATAGGTAATTTGAAAAGGCCTGCGGCAGGACTTCACGTAAGAGTTGCCACGTTTTCTGTTCAGCAGGACCAGCTGTGGAAGCTGGGTTGCCATGCTTGGCCTCTCTACTCACAAGATAGACTAGGAAAGGAGGTTTAAAGAGGCTGGGGATGGGTGGGGTTGGGGGGCAGGGGGGGCGGGGCGTGGGGCAGGGCAGGAAGAGAGACAAGGGCCTTTTCTCCAAGCTGTAAAACTCCTCTGCCCCAAAGGCTAGTCGTGGATTCCAAGGGGAGATGTTAGTAGGTGTTACAAGGTGCCTAGGTGAAACAGAGATGAAAAGATTCCTTCATGCGGGACTTCTCAGAGCCTTCCAATGCTCAAGTGTAGGGGGAACGAACTCTCTTTTGTGTGAGGTGGGGAGGCAGGTTTATTGTGCAGTTTCCCAAGTTTATTTCATTAAAATGCACCTCTGTCCCCAGGTGGTCTCAGGAAAAGGGGTCTGGAGCCCACTTGGGAGACTCTGTGACTCCTGCAACAGGTTTCCTGCAGCCCAGCCTTGGGCATCCAGGACTTCACTTCTGCCACATGCTATTGGTGGAGTGAGTCACGAAGGCCCGCCCAGATTCAAAGGAGGAGAAACAGCCTCTGCCCTCCCATCTACCACCCAGCCCCGGGTTTCCCTCAGTCAGAAAGAATGGAGGGAGCCCTGCTTCCCAGCATCGCCCGCCCCCCCACCCCCCCCACCCCACCACCCGCCAGGCTCAGGAGTTGGAGTGGGCAGCGTTAGTTATTTCTGCCGTCCCGCTCTCCTCTCCTCTTGCTTCTAGAAACAAATCCCTCTTCCCTGAGCAAGCACAGATACTTAGAATTGGCCTGTTGTGGGTAACAGCGCGTTCGATTCCTGACTGAAGCTGATGCCCGAAGCACAGAAAGTGTTTGATGACAGTGAGAAGCCTGATGAGTAATTCCAGCAAAAATAAATAAAAAATAATAACAAAAATGAGTAAGTGCTGTGTGCTTACTGAGAGCCAGGCCCTGTGCTGAGCAGTTTCTATTCATCTCCGCTGTCCTCACTACAACTGTGCGAAGTGGCAGCTACGATTCATCCCATTTTACAGATGAGTCACTTGCTGATTCATTGGCTACGACCTGAGTCATCGGCTACACGGCTAATGAGTAACTCAGAGGTTCCTGGCCAGGTCTGTCTTCCTTCAGAAAACGCTCTACCTACGACTGGATGGATGAAGGGAAAAGCAGCCGTTATCCATGATGGCTACCATTTATTTGTGGAATATACTCTGTATGCCAGGCTCACGGGTTTCTACTTACTGAGTGCTTTCTGTATGCCGGGCTCTGATCTAAGCACTGGATTGACTCATTTAACCCTCACAGCAACCCCCTCACGTAGGGACTGTTATCAGGCGAGGAAACCGAGGCCCAGCACTGTTAAACAACCTGTCCGATGCCACATAGCTTGTTGGTGACAGAGTCGGGATTTGAACCCAGGACTCCAAGTCCAGGGCCTCTGCTCTTACCCACGGTGCTGCTGCCTTTTCTCCATCGCAGATGGCAACAACAGCGTGGACCAAAAGGCCGGATCGCAACTGGATCCAGCTCTTCCCGAACCTTCGAAGGCTGGGATGTCCTTCAGCAGATGTCCCTGCCTCCCACCTTGGTGTGGAGGGCACGCACCCTTTCAGCAACAACCCTCGGCCTCCTTGGACCAGTCCCTGCACGCATCAAAGCGTTCGGGCAGGAGAAGGAAAACTACAGCCGGGCCGGAAGCCCAGACGCGGGGGTCCCGCTGCCAGGCCCGTCTGACCACCGCTCTGACACGGGAGGAGCCGAGACATTTGACTGAAGGATCCCGGAAAGCCCATCCCGCATTCCCCAAATTCTCCAGGGCCTGGGGCGCGAAGAATTTCCGTCTGAACTTGGCAGGCCCCGAGGACTGTGGTCTGGCCGCTCCCTCTGGAAGGTACTGTGCAGCCCTGGCAGCCCAGAGTGAGTTTCCTCCCTGAACTTGCTGCTAAGAATAACCCACCAGCCACCTCCCCCCCCCTCCTCGGAGGCCTCCTCTGCTCGCAGAGAAAGGAGGCGGGGAGCCCCACGCCCTGCCATGTGAACCCGGTTTGCGCAGTTCCGGGACATACTACACTCTCTGGCTTTGTCGGGGAAACCACCCATGCCCAGGGCATTCCTGGAGGTCAGAGCTGTTTTCCATCAGGACTGCATTCGGGGTGCAGGGAGCAGACCCTCAGCCCCCACCCCCAACCCCCTCGTGGTAGGAACTGCCAGTGACCTGCCAGAGTGATGTTGTCCCCGGGGAACACTGGGCAAGATCTGGACATGTTCTTGGTTGTCACAACTGTGTGTGTGTGGGGGGGGGGGGGGGGTAATTGCAGCATCAACAACCTACAATGCACAGGGACACCCCCTCCACCCACCCCCACATGTGCACAGCGCCGCTGTTGAGAAACCCTGGTCTAAGTCAACCTCACAGCATGAGCTGGGCACAGCGCCGGTGCCCCCAGCACATTCATCAGTGCCTTTCCATTTCATTCACTGCCCACACGTCAACCTGGTACAGTGATCCTGGGAGGTGTCTATGAGGGAAAAAAATATTAATAAACATGGGGTGATGAAAAAGCGGTGCTGGGCTAGTGCTCTCTGACAGAAATAGGATGCCAGCCACAAATGCAATTTTTGTTTTTGTTAATTCTCACCCAAGGATATTTTTCCAGTGGAAGGGAGGAAGAGAGGGGGGAAAAGAGAGAGAAACATCGATATGAGAGAGACACATCGACTGGTTGCCTCCCACAAGCACCCTGACGGAGATGGGGGATTGAACCTGCAACCCAGGCACGTGCCCTTGACTGGGAGTTGAACCCATGACCCTGAGACACACCGGCCAGGGCCACATGCAATTTTAAACTTTCTCAAGCAGCCCCGTGAAGAAAGGAAAAGGAAACAGGTGGGATACTATTTTGAATATTTGCTTTAACCCAACCTCTCAAAGATAGTATCATTTTAATATAAAATCGATATAAAGTATTATTGAGATTTTAAAAAACACTTCCACTAAGTCTGCAACATCTGACCTGAATGTTACCTTGCAGACCATCTCCATGTGAATTTCCCATGTTTCCAGTGTTCACACGTAGACAAATGTGGCTCTTGAGCGAGACAACACGAATACTCGACTAAGACCTTTCCACGCACAGATGCTTGGTGACGCACAAGTCAAGCCAAGAAAGAAAAAAGATGAGGAGAAACAGGAGGAATGGAGGAAGGGAAAGGAATCTCTCGGAACATCCAAGCAGGACTAACATCTCCTAAAAAGGTCTGCAGTGCTGTTCTCTGCCTCTGCCCACTGGCAGCCGGGAGACAGCATCTGGACCCGATCTCTTCTCCAGGTTCACCCTGCTCCCAGCCACCAGCAGGAGGCGGCTTGGGGGGGAGGGGCGGGGGAGGGGTGATGCTGACTGCCTAGCCTAGGGTGCTTGTTCTCCGCCTGCTGCCTACAGTGGGGACCCAAGGCCCCCCGGGGAGGGCCACAGCCCCCCTCATCAAATCAAAGAGACTGTTTGCATAAGCCTCATGCAAGGCTGGCTCTTGCAATGTTTTTAAATCACCTTTGGCTTAGGGAGGTGGATTGCCTGCTCGTTTCATCCAGCGACGAGATAAAGCCCATTTCCACAGCTAATGCGACGACGGAGCATTCAGAGAGTGCCGACTCCATTAGGGACCAAAGTGGTTCCCCAGTGTCCTCAGCTGACATCGGATGACAATACAGCTCAGGGGCCCGCGGGGTTGGCCTCGGGATCAGTGCACGGATTCCCAGGACTGACTGTGGAGGCAGAGTAGCCCTGTTAGGCCATCCAGGGAGTAGCTAAGGGCCCACGCACTGGGGTCAGGCTCTCTGGGTCCAAGGCCCAGCTCTGCCACCTGCCATCTGACAATGGGCAAGCAATTTCATCCCTCTGATCCCCTTTCTTCAACCATAACATGGATTAATGATTGCTGTTCCCTCTGGACAATCTGCCCCCAGATGTTTACTTGACTCTCTCACCTTTCTCAAGGTTTTGTTCAAATGCTATCTCCTCCCAGAGACCTTTCCTCCCCACCTTGCTAGAAATTGCAACTCCACCCCTTGCCTCTCCAATTCCTTTCCTGGCTTTTGTTTATTTTTTCCATAACATGTATTAAGAATATATTTTGTCATGGATTTTTACATTTTGTTTATCTCCTCTTCCCAGTAGAATCTCAGCTCCAAGAAGATCTGGGTTTTATCTGTTTTGTTGTGGTTTTTTTGTTTGTTTGTTTGTTTGTTTGTTTTCACTGCTGTATTCCCAGCACCTAGAATAATGCCTTGAATAAGTTAGATGCTCAACCAACATTTATTGAAATACCTTAATTAAAGAAATCCTAACAGTGCCTGACACACGATAGTTCGTTATTACTACTCAGATGTTGTTCACAAAGCAGGTAAGTGCCTCACGGTTCCTACTTTCACTTTATTAATTCACCTAAAATATTTATTGTGCATATACTGTGTACCAGGCAGTGTGTGAGGCTCTGCTAAGGTTGGGATGGGCAAAAGGGACTCATAGACCAGCAGAGGATTTAATAGCACTTCCCTCAGAAGTGGCTGGGAGATTGAATGAGCTCGTGCATGGAAAATGCTTTGCACAATCTAGGAACAGAGTGTTTGTGTTAGTCAGCTTTTGCTATGATAAGGCTGTGTGACAAACACGCCCCCAAACATCACGAGCTCCAACAAAGTTATTTCTAAGTCACATGTCTAATGGTCAGTTGGGTCAGAATTGGGATGCTCCATGTGTCTTCTCATTTGGGGCCCAGGGTGAAGGGTCAGCTCCTATCTGGGCATGCTGTTCTCTGGGGGAGCACAAGCCATGCCTGAAGGTCACTGCACCATCACTTCTGCCCACATTCCATTGGCCAAATCAATCCACATGGTCAAGCCCAATATCCATGGGGTGAGGAAATACACTCTCCTCACTGACCACAGAGGCGAGAATAAATATTTGCTGGATGACAGTACAAAACATATATTTAATAAAAGGTTTTTAATTATTATGAGGGAGAAAAAATCTTCCTTCCATAAAACCCAATAGAGGTGGTGGTCAATAGTTATCCATTATCCCAGCCAACTGGTCGGTGGCAGGGGTCGAGGTTGGAGACCCATTGGCATGTGTATGAAGCGGAGAGAGTGAGCATGCGTTTGAAACCGAAGCGGCCTCGCCTGGGCTCTCCTCCACAAGGTCTCTCGTGGTCTAGCAGACTAGCCTGGGCCGGTTCTCACAGTGGCGGGGCAAGATTCTAAAACGCAGCAGAAGCATCCTAGTCCTCTGGACCCATGGGCCTGGGACCGTCACAGTTACTCCTACCACAGTCTAAGGGCCAAAACAAGGGACAGGACCAGCCCAGGTTCAAGGGCCTTCGGGAAACAGACTCCGATTTACTCCATTGAATTATTGGGGTGACATGTGGTTAATAAAATCACCTAGGTTCCAGATATACAATTCTGTAATACACCATCTGTATATTGTATTGTGTGTTCACCACCCCAAGCAGACTCCACTTCTTTTTTTTTTTTTTTAATATTTTATTGATTTTTTACAGAGAGGAAGAGAGAGGGATAGAGAGTCAGAAACATCGATGAGAGAGAAACATCGATCAGCTGCCTCCTGCACACCCCCCACCGGGGATGTGCCTGCAACCAAGGCACATGCCCTTGAACGGAATCGAACCTGGGACCCTTGAGTCCGCAGGCCGACGCTCTATCCACTGAGCCAAACCGGTTTCGGCCAGACTCCACTTCTTAACGGGCGCAGCTGCAAGGCGCATTGGGAAAGCAGTGGATAGAGGGAAGGGGGGGGAACTGTGGCCATTTCTGCTTCTGTCTGTTATCTATAGGTCTGAAGTCAGGAGGTAGGTATGTCCCCTTAGGCTCTCTCTGCCTGGGTAAGAGTCCCCAGCCAGCAAACATCCAAAAAAGGCCTTGGCTCTCTCTGAAGGTGTCCCTAAGCCAGCCCCTCGGCTGGATTTGCATATTCTGATTGGTTCCCCTACTTATCATCTGTCCCAGCAGGAAGAGCCTTTCTTGTCCCCAGTCCCCAGAGAATGATTAAAAATCCCACACGATCGTCCAGACCTTAATACGAGATTCCTGGAGGCAGAAACCTGACTTGCCCTAATTTTTCATAATTAATTCATCAAGATACCTAGTGTGGCTGCTGCTCCCTTCAGGGACTCTCTGGCTTTCCCCCCCAAACGGCCCACTGAGTCCCTGCCCTCCTTTGTCGCCTGGGGGAAGGGAGGACTTTTATGGAAGACCTACTGTGAGCCCAACCCAAAGGTGAGTTTTATGTGTGTGAATTCATTGCCTCTCTCAACAGCCCTGCCATGCAGATGGAATGATTCCCATGTTACAGAGGAGCTGACTGAGGCTCAGAGAGGTGGCCACTTGCCCAAGGACACCTGAGTTACATAGGGACCCAGACCTGAGCAGATGCCAAAGAAAGTGTGGCTTGACGCCAACGCAGGATCCTTTCTCTGAGCAAGGCGGGCCGCCTCAGGTGATAGGAGGGCCACGGTTATCTCTCCTACTGCCTGTCACAGTGTCTGGACCCCTGCGTTGGGCATTCCTTTCCTTGGGTATTTCTTTTTCCATCACCTAGTGTTAGTAGCAGGCAAGGAGATTCTGTTAAAATACAAATAATGTGGATCTACGATTATTAAAAAACACGCGTTTCTGAACCTCCCTTCAGACCTCTTAAAACTGGCTCTTTAGGAACGAGGCCTAGGAATATGCATGCGGATGTGTTCCTTTCTGGATGATTTTGATATACATCCCACTGACTGCGTGGAGAAAGACAGCCACGTGGTTGTTGCTAAGTGACAGAACCACTCCGTGTTTGCTGTGGCAATTACGGCTCTGTATTTGACAAAGAGATCGCCAATGGGCACAGAGGAAAGTCTGGGGATTAGTCAACAGTGGGAAGGTCCCACTCCGAGTGGGGCTGTAGGACTGGATCACGGGTATCGGCATTGCTGGAGCCTTGTGCACCGAGCATGCGTGCCCTTGTCATCAGAAAACGGAATAAGGATCTTTTAATGCCATTATTCTTGAAAGAGAGAGAAGGCGTTAGCAACTGGAGAATATTATGCTAAATGAAATAAGCCAGTTAGAGAAAGTCAAGTACCGTATGATTTTACTTATATGTGGCATCTAACGAACAAAATAAACAAAACAGAAATAACTTGTAGATACAGAGAACACACTGACAGCTGGCCAGAGGGGAGGGGGGCTGGGGGGCTGGGTATAAAAGGTGAAGGAATTAAGTAAAAAAAACACAACAAACCCCAAACTCACGGACATAGACAACAGTATGGTGATTACCAGAGGGAAGGGGGAAGCGGGAGGTAGAAAAGGGTAAAGGGGGGATAAATGATGATGGAAGAAGACCTGACTTTGGGTGGTGAACACATAATACAATACACAGATGATGCATCATAGAATGGTACACTTGAAACCTGCATAATTTTACTAACCAATGTCACCCCAATAAATTCAATTTAAAGAAAGACAAAGAACATCATACAGAAAACACCGATCCCGTGAAGGAAATAACAAAAGCCCCACTGGACGCTGGGGTGGGGGGGTTCCAGTCCCTGCTCCTTTGCCTCTTTCTCATTAGAGATCCAGTGAACACCGAGAGCTCCATGGAGCAGAGTTCGAAAACAACTGGTCAAGCCCAACCCCCTCATTTTACAAACGGGGGGCAACTAATTGGCTCAGAGAGGGCAGGAACTGCTTAAGGTCACACAGCTCATCAGGTCAGAGCTGGGACTAGAACCTGGGTCTTTTTGCCATCGGGACAGCACTCTTTCTGCTGGGTGACTCTCGAAGTTCCTAATAATTCTGTCACCATCACCTGCACCCTCATCATTCACTGAGCATCTTCTGAGTGTCCAGCAATGGGCATACGTCATGTCCACTCCTCAAAACCACCACCAGGAGGTAACTGAGAGTGAGAGACGTGACAGGACACACCCAAGGCCATATAGCTAAGAGGTAAAAAGAGATAGGATTTGAACCCAGATCTATCTAAATTCAAAATAAGAAGGCTTCCCGCTGTACCAGAATCCCTCAGGTAAAGCAGCTGCTGGCTATGGGAGTGGGGGGGGGGGCGTATGGGAGAGGGACTTCAGCCCAGCCCAGGTGGTCCCTACCCCCACCAAGTTGTGCTTTTCTGGCAGGATCTTCACCATCTTCTCTTTCTTTGGGTATCAGCTCTGTAACCACTCAGCACCCAGCACTGCCCGTGGTGGATGCTTGACATCTGTTATTTGCTGACTGCTCATTCTCAGAGGCCAGCTACACATCACCAAGGGGGAGAGGAGGCTGCAGGCAAAGAGTCCTGGGTTCACAATCGAATTCAGTCGTTTACCAGCTGTGTGACCCTAGACAAGTGAACCCGATTCTCTGAGCCTGCTCCTTTAGGGACAAATGAAGGTTCTGCAATAATCGTGCAGCATTGATTGGAAGCTCTGGGATGCAGGGAACAGAAATCCCAAGCCACACTGGCTAAAACACTGGGGAAATCTATTACCCCACGTAACAGGAAGGCCAAGGGGCGAGTGAACTTGGGGGTTAGAGACATAGCAGCTCAATAATGTCAATGTGGATGTAGTCCCTCTCACTTTTCCACTCTACCAGTGTCAGAATGAGCCTCCTCTTCTATCTTCTGGCTTGTAGCAAGGTGGCTGGCAAAGTCACGGTTGTCACATCTGCAACATCCTCCAAGCAATGGAGAAGAGGGTCCGCTCCTTCCCGTAGCTCCTTCTTAGCAATGGGGAAACCTTTCTCAAAAGCCACCCACAGACTCTTTTTCACTTCTCATTGGGCAGAACTGGGTCACATGCTCACCGCCTAAACCAATCACTGGCAAGAGGGTAGTATGGCTGCGATCAGCTTAAACCGATCGTCTATAGTGCAGTGACTGATGGGAAGCCAACTACCTATCTTGAAAAGCTGCATTTAAGTGTGGCCAGCACAGTGGAACATCTGCTTCTTTCAACACTGAAGCCCCAGCCCCTAGGACACTGCAGGCACTCAGCGATGAGTGAGTGAATATGTGAGTGAGCGAACAGATGGAGGATCGCGTTCCTTCCCCTGCTTTCTCCATTTCCCAACTCAGTCATCTCTTGATGACCTCCACGTCCAAATGAAGCCACAGAAGATGGTGTGTCTGGAACAAATTAGGATATAGTTTGGACCCTGTTAAGAGATACTGAGGAAATAAGTGGATCCGGGCCAGGTCCAAGCTGTCTATATCCAAAAATACTCCTCACCGCATCCCCAGGCTCCCTTGGGTGAGGGTGGACTCCACATGACTGATGTTGCTTTTGTTGTTGCTGCTGCTGCTGCTATTTTTTTCAATGAGCGCTTCCTGGAATTGAGATGATTTAGGAAGCCTTGTTTATCAATACGGTTAACGACAACCATTGGTGTCGTCCAGAATAAACAGCCACCAAAAACTTCAGCCAGAGGAAACTGAATGGGCAGTGTTGGTCCCCGATCATGGATATTTCAGGGGTCAGTATCCAACATGGGGCTACTCCGGGTATATTCCCCCTCACATTAAACCCACAGGAGGAGTGGGAGGGTGGATGCCTTCACCACATTCCGGCAGTCAATTAGGATTTCGCTGGTAGTTCATGCTGGAGGCTACTCATCAAAACCCCACTTGGAATACGGCGTGGTGTCCTTGTGGCAATCTGCCAATCCACAGACTCCCTGTGACAGGAGACAACCATAGGAAGGGGCTGAAACCTCAGTTTCTCCATCCTTAAGGCGAGGACCCTTGGCGAATTGCTAAGCCTTAGATGGCGATGTTGGGTAGGTGATGGGATAAGCTGACAGTCATGCTATGAGGTTTGACATTTGTTGGTAGTGGTACAATTTGCTCACGAATCTTCTTCCTTTCTCCGCCCTTACTATAGTTCCCTGTGGGGGACGTGTACCCTCCTACCCCAGGGCTATTGGGCTGAATCACGTGACTCGCTTTGGCTAATGGGATACGATGAAGTAAACGTGGGCCGGTTCTGAGCTCAAGCCTGAAGTGGCCCCTGTGTTTTCGCTCATTCATCTTGGAATTTCTGTTTCCGGCCTTTAGAAGGGCATATCCTGAGTGGCTCACTGGTCCCCAAAGGAAAGACAAGGGGAGCAGGCTTAAATCCAACCTGCACAGCCATTCCCAATGGCTCCATGAGAACTATGGAACTATGAGAAAAATAAGTCAGTGCTCTTGTATATCGCACAAATTGTGGGCATTATTGCGGCAAAAGCTGACTCATATAGGAACCTGATCACTGACAATAATAAAAATAGCCAATAATAAATATATTGGGTATTTACTATATGGCAGGCTATCCTTGCCATCATAATGACTGCATAATACAGGAGTCACTGTTCCCATTTTATGGATGAGAAAACTCAGGCTCTAGAAATTAGGGGACTTGCCCAAGGTCGCACAACCAGCAAGCTGCAGAGCTGGGATGTGAATGGCCCCAAAGGCTGGGCTTGCCCCATCGTCTCTGCCCACCCAATCGAATGACCAACAATGAAGAGTCGTTCTCTCCGGGCACAAGAACAGGGTTCTGCCATCTGAGCACAGGTGCAGAGTAGGAGCCTTTTCTGGAATGCCCATCTCAGAGACCCAGGGGAGCCCGCCCCAAACTGGAAACTCCTTGGAAGGCCTGAGTGGTCCCAGGCGGATGCGTCCTTGTCACCTGGACAAGGCCAGGGATTTGCCAAGGATAGAGAGACTGTCCCTTGCTCATACCACTTCCCAGGCCGACGTGCAGCATCCCGTGGGGCTCTGGGTAGACAATCTATTTGGAAATCATGCCTTTAAGATTGTACTTTTCGTTTTATAAAGAGCTCGCCTGTGGGCTCCACAGTGGAGTCCTGGACCCCTACTTTCCAGCGCTGTGACTGTGGGAAGGTGCTCACCTGTCCGAGACCTGTCTGATCACATTGTTGGAGGATTCCAGAAGATCATCCATAAAAAGCAACGAGCGGAGCACCTGGCTCATAGTCAGCACTCAAGAAACGCAATGTATTCACAGGACTGTTGCTGTCATCGGCTCCCCTGGATTCTGAGATAATAGACGACAATGACTCCGGATTCCAGGAACCAGAAAACCTTTTCGCTACGGGTCCGAAAGCAAATATTGTAAGCTTGGTGGGTCAGATGGTGTCTGTTGCACAACTCGACTCTCTTGCAGAGTGAAAGCAGCCATAGACAATGTGTAATGATTAAGTGTGGATGTGTGACAATAAACCTTTATTTTATATAAATGGGCAGCAGATTTGGACCATGGGCTATAGTTTGCTGATGTCTGCTCTGGGAAATTAGAGGATACGAGAGATGGAACATCTACTACAATTCTTCAGCGTGGATTTCAGGCTGCAAAGGGAGATGTGGGGTAG
Organism: Cnephaeus nilssonii; assembly: GCF_951640355.1. Taxonomy (NCBI): domain Eukaryota; kingdom Metazoa; phylum Chordata; class Mammalia; order Chiroptera; family Vespertilionidae; genus Cnephaeus; species Cnephaeus nilssonii. The sequence goes on along the minus strand of NC_137093.1, from coordinate 22,461,196 downwards.
GGGAGGGAGCATTCTCTCTTTTTTTATTTATTTTTATTTTTATTTTTTTAAATATTTTTAAGTGAGTGTCTAGTTTTTTGTGTTTTCTTTTAATATATTTTTATTGATTTCAGAGAGGAAAGGAGAGGAAGAGAGAGATAGAAACATCAATGATGAGAGGGAATCATTGATCGGTTGCCTCCTGCACGTTGGACTGAGCCCACAACCCAGGCATATGCCCTTGACCAGAATCGAACCTGGGACCCTTGAGTCCCCAGCCGACGCTCTATCCACTGAACCAAACTGGTTAGGGCTAAAAAAAAAAAAAAAATTATTTATTGATTTGAGAGAGAGAGAGGTGGGAAAGGGACGGTAAGAGAGAGAGAGAGACATCAGTATGTTGTTCCACTTATTCATGCATTCATTGGTTGATTCTTGTATGTGCCCTGACCTGGGACTGAACCTGCAATCTTGGCATATTGGGATGATGCTCTAACCAACTGAGCTACCCGGCCAGGGCAGAGGGAGCATTCTTGACTTGCCAAGTGGAGGAAGTCATCAAAATGCATCCAAGCCTGGGCTTTGGATTGAGAGACATGTGAGTCCAGAGCCCAGGTCTATCACTTGCTGTGTGTGACTTAGGGCCAGGGCTCCCTCTCTGTTCCAGCCTCCATCTCCCCATTTACAAAACGAAAACCATGACAACCCTCGTTTCCCAGGCTCCGGAGACGATACATCACATGAGGTGATTAGCTCCCTGGCCAGAATTTGTAGGAACGGCTTCAAAGTGCTGAAGGGAGCATTACCTAGAGCCTGGGCAGCGGGAAGGGAAAAAATCGAAATGAAAAATGCTGACCTCCTATTAGCTTCCAGTACACGGGATTTCTCAGCAAGACCTTGTAAACCGCTTAACTTTCAGCAAGGCTGACATTCGGGGGATGATAAGCTCGGGTGTTGCTCACAGCCAAGACGCTTTTTCCAACAGGACACTGAGGGGCTCAGCGAGGCAACCACACACCTCTAATCTCACCCAAACAGGTGCAGGCAGAGAATGGGGTCGCGGCACCTCTGAATTCCAAGGTCCACCTCCCCCAGGGGACTGGGCACCTGGGTCCCCGCAGTGTGGCCTGAGATGCCAGAAGCCTCTCGGTGGGGACTATGCTCCTGATGACCCTCATAGAGGGAAATTCGGGGGGTGGGGGTGGGGGGACGCACAGGTTAACACCGGCCAGCAGGAGGATTAAAAAGGATTTAAGAGGGTAAAGAGGAACGAATGCTGATGTATTGGATACGTCCTTACTCACAATGCCAGGTTCCCTCTCCCTCCTCCCTCCCCCCCCCCTCCCCCGCATTCCATGAAGCTTTTTAAAAATTCATGAGGCTTTTGTTTCTCTGGTTATTTATTTGGGTCCCCAGGATACACTTATGAAAAGCAGCTTCCCATTGTGGGCCAGTCCTGAGGGGATGGTCTCATTTGTATAGTTCAGGCTAATAAATTCCACGATGTCAACGTGTCCAGTCGCTAACGCCCCACGGCGATCGCAGGCCCTACCAAGGAACGGTGTCCAGAGTCAGAGAGGAAATGGTCCTCCTGCTTCATCCCTCTTGTCCTTGTTCCCTTCCTTTCCGTTTCTGAGGGGCTACCTGGCGCCAGGCACTGGAGACATCGAGATGAAAAAGCCACCACAAGGTCACAGCCAGGTGGGAGACTTCTAAGGCAATGTGACAGATGCCAGAATAAAGGCAGGGCAGGCATCCTGAGTCCGCGTTCATGAAGCACCTGCTGTATACTCACAGCTGCACTTGGGACCAGAAAAGGGTAGGCAGATGGTCCAGGACAAACCACTATGCCACACCGCCCCTCTACCCCGCGCCGTTCACGCCCCCATTTAAATTGGACCCAGGAGCCACCCCCAAAAGAGCTGGTCTGAAAAAGGTAATAATTTTACCTAGAAAGGTAAAAAGAAAAAAACAACACACACAAAAACTAGCAACTACCTAAAGGCCCACAATAGGGGGCCGGTTATGTAAATGGGGTTACTTAGTGGCATATTATGCATGCAGCCATTAAGGTAATAGGATGGAGATTGTGTAGCAACATGGAGAAATGCTTACAAAGTAACACTGGGAGTAGAAGGTGGAAACCCTGTATTTCCCAAACGGGAAAGAAATCTCACAAGGACCTGGCTGTCCAGGAGAGCGGAACCTTGGAGGGGCGTGTCCTGCGGACTGGCTTAGCTGCCTCCACACTGAGTCTGGACAAGGGAGGACAGGGATGTGATATATATAAGAACAGATAGAGGTATAGTTATGATCAGCTCCTAGTCCCCTTGCCTGGTGGTGAGCACATTATAAACGTAAGGATAAAAAAGACGCCTATGCCGCTCACCCCTGCACGCCGCCGGGGGCAGAGCATAGCATCCTGCACACAGTAGCTGAGAGGTCAGCCTTGGAACATGGAGGGAGGGCTTGGGGGAGCAAGAAGAAAAGACCGGAGGCGAGAGAGAAGAAAAGGAAGAACTTGAGAGGAATGAGGAAACAGGAAGAAAACAAGCAGGCGGGAAGGAAGGGAAGGAGGGAGATGGATGATTCTGCCTCCGTCTAATTCACTTACATTTGTCCAAGAAAAACTGCCAGGATCCAGCCAGGAGCCTACAGCTTGCACGGCTAACCCCGTTAAAAAGCCGTTGTCCTCAGGGGACCCGGAGCCAGGGCTCCCCAAAACAGTAGCCTGCACACCCCTGGGACAGCCTGGGGCCCGAGGCCGGCTCATGAAATGGGCCAGGGCAGCTGGGGGCTGGCCCCTTTGGGTCAGTGAGAATCGGGAGCCGAAAACCAGGATTGCAGGCTTTATGGGGGGACAGAGACCTGCCGGGCTGTCTTGCAAGGAGAGAACAGCAACACGTGCAGAGGTGTACCCGCCTTTTGAGGGGAGGAATGGGAAGGAATGGGGGCTTAGTGTACTCGGCACGCGCTGATTGGTGGCTTAATGTCTGGTCGTATAGGAACAAGGGCTTAGGGCATTGGGCGGGTGCTGATTGGTTAGTCAATGTATATGTCCATACAGGGTGCCTGGTTAAGTACTCAGGTTATGTCCAGGCCGCAGGTGACGTCATACTCTGCCCACCAGTTGGGGGAAGGGAGGATCTATCGGTCAGCACCTGATCTGTGACCAGTTACAGAGAGTCGACTCCCAAATCAAACCGGGATCCACCTCTGGGGGCATTGACAAAAGGCGGAGATTTATTTCACTGAAGGTTTCGGGGAGCCAGAGGATGGAGACTGCAAAGCGTATCTGAGAACAAAGCTTCCTAAGCCCTCCTTTTCCACGTCTCCGTCTTCCCCAGATTCCCATCTCTTCGGGCAGCTGCCACGCCTCTCCTTCCTCCCTCCCTGCCGGCTCTCTCCGGTCAAGCTTATTTTTCTCTGCACCGTGGTTCTCCAAACCCCCTCAACTTGCACACCCACCCAGAGGTAAATACCAAGTCCCCAGCAATTAGCCACGCCCACCCGTTTGGCTTCTCCGAGCTGCCCTTAACATCTTCCCCGGGAGTCCCAAGTCCTTCAAGCATTCTTTCCATCTCGCATCACACTGGGATGTGGTTAGTGACATAACTCTTTGGGTCTAAATTCCGACTTCATCTTTGCAAGCTGGGTGACGTCAGACAAGTGACGTCATCCCTCGGGACCTGTTTTTGCCTCTGTAAAACGAGGGTAATGTAAACACATGCTCGCTATAAAATGGCTGTGTTAAATGAGATGATGCGTGCCAAACGCTGCTCAGCAGAGAGCGTGCAGTCACGGTGGGCCACCAGCGCTGTTACCTATCTGCTGGAAAATTCCGTGAGGTCCCTCAGGCAAGGACGACGGTTCCTGTTTTGATCTGAACAAACCACGGACCAAAGTGGCGAGCTGACTCGTCCAGGGCTGCACAAGAGCCTTGGGATTTCAGCCCCAACTCCTGAGGTCAAGGCCCTTCAAGCAGGTACTTGGGAGTGGGGCCCCCATAGCTTGGACGCTAGTTAAGCATTCTGCAAGGATGAGGTCCTCCCTCCTGGCTTGGGCTTTCAGAGCCTCAACATTAAATGACGGTGATGCATGACGTGGGACGGTGCGCCCTGACAATTACATCGCTTCCAGGCAGGACTCCAGAGAGTCCATTCTGCTGTCCTCAGCAGAGTCTGGAGTGACCGACTCTCGTCCCTCTGCTGGAGACAGGAAGTTCGGTGCCCTGGTGAGTCATCTGTCACAGCGGCCGCTCAGGGACTTCCTATGTCGTTTCTAGTTGGCCGTGTGGTGCCTCTCTTTGGAGCGCTGTCATCCCTACGCTAAAGCACAGAACGAAGGTTGTCACCAGTGAGCTGCCAGGGTTCCCGCCCCTCCCCCTGCCATGGTCACACTTGGTATTGCACAGTGTAGGGTGGCGTTTAGGGAATTCTGGGTTAGACGGGTGCAGTTACACAGGTGTGGGCGCAAAGCCTAGATGTGCTACTTACTGACTCTGTAACAATCCGCATCTATTTTTTTTTTAGAAGGGGGGGGGGTGTTAATCCTCATCCAAGGATATATTTCCATTGATTTTTAGGAAGAATGGAAGAGAGAGAAAAGACAGAAACATCGATGTGAGAGAAACACATCAATTGGTTGCCTCCTGCACATGCCCTGACCAGGGCCCGGGCCAGGGAGAAGCCTGCAACCAAGGTACATGCCCTTGACCGGAATCGAATCCAGGACTCTTTGGTCTGCAGGCCGACGCTCTATCCACTGAGCCAGTGGTCGGCAAACTCATTAGTCAACAGAGCCAAATATCAACAGTACAACGATTGAAATTTCTTTTGAGAGCCAAATTTTTTAAACTTAAACTTCTTCTAGCGCCACTTCTTCAAAATAGACTCGCCCAGGCCGTGGTATTTTGTGGAAGAGCCACACTCAAGGGGCCAAAGAGCCGCATGTGGCTCGCAAGCCACAGTTTGCCGACCACTGCACTGAGCCAAACCGGCTAGGGCACAATCCGCATCACAGTCTTCCTTCCTTCCTGGGATCCCTGACCTCCTGAATGGTTTTTTAAAATTGCATTCAGTAAGGTTTGCTCATATGAATTCATGCTCTAATCCACCACGGCATGGATCACCCAGCCTCCTTCCTCCTCTTGCTGATCTGTAAACTCCCACACGCACAGTGAGAAACCCGGCTCCCACGTGAACCTTGCGTTTACTTAATTCTTCAATTCTGGTCCATGCGGAGGGCGGTATCAGAACTGGTAACCGGTGCCCCATGGAAACTGCTCCATCAACCAGAAGACGGGGCTGCTATGCAGTTGTTTTTGCCTGTGGTCTCACAGACTCCACCCATTTCCAAAGCGACTTGGGTCAGCACCTGTCCCTCCCATCCCCTTCAGTGTGATCGGTTCATACATTTGTGTCACAATCAGATTCTGCCTCACAGTCTTCCTTCCTTCCTGGGATCCCTGACCTCCTAAATGATTTTTTTTAAATTGCATTCAGTAAGGTTTGCTCTCTGTACTGAAAAATTCTATGGGTTTTGACAAATGCATAATATCTTGTATCCATCGTGACAATATGATGCAGAATAATTGTATTGCCTTAAAAAAAAAACCCCAATGATCCACTTATTCACCCTTCCACCCTCTCCCCACGCCCCTAGCATCCACTGCTCATTTTACAATCGCTATCGGTTTGCCTTTCCCAGAATGGGCAACGATGTTTTTAAGTGCCCATTCTTAGTATTGTTGGGGTGTGAAGAAACTGGCCTTCTAAATACTGCCTGCTGAAGTCTGCCCAAGTTCCTTTTAAAAAAAAAGTGAAAAATGTTGCCTAGCTTTTCTCTTTTGATCCAGAAAATTCTGCTCCTAAAAGTTTATCAAAAGGAAATTTAAATGAGTGCAAAGATTTGCCAGGAGGAAGTTTATGGCAGCATTTTTTATCATACTGAAATAATCAATCCCATCCAACATACACGCAGGGAGATTTGCCATCTCCTTGTTGCATTATCTGATGATCACAATTACACATGTGAATACATGTAGGAAAGACACAGTCTCTACCTACATGGATGCATTTTCTATTGATGCCTCCGGGAAAGAGCTGGGGCAAAAGTCCCTGGGAAGGGAATGAGAACAGCATTTACTGAGGGTCCACTAAGCGTCAAGTCGTTTCATGGAAATGCTACCCTCACATCCTTTCAACTCTGCACGAAGGGCAACTTCCTGCCCGTGTTTCAGGCGAGGGGACGCAGATGCAGTGACATTACGTGCCCTGCCTGAGGCTGCACAGCTGGCAAATGGCAGAGCTGGCCTGTGGAGGGGGAAGGAGTGGGGTGGCCACGGCTTCCGGACTGGGCTGACCTGTGTTAGCGCCTCCATCTCGCAGCCGTCTTCTAAGGAAGGAACTGCTACGCATCCCATCTGGCAGGTGAGGACACTGAGTTTCAGAGCCGAACGCCCCTTCTGAGGGCATCGATTTCATCCTCACGCAAGCTTGTCAAGGTCAACTGGATGCCAGGGCAGGATGGCCCCAGGGGAAGCAGACAATGGACTTGGGGGGCCTCGCGGGCTTTGCCCAGCGCCCTGAATTCCTGCAGGACACTCTCCCTGGAGTCACGGCAGGCTGACTCCGGTGAAAATGCAAGGGATAACCCAGAAAGCCAGTATCAGCTGGGAACAAAGCCAGGCCACACTCTGTCCAAACTCGACTCTCAATCTCCCCGGGTTTCTTTCTAGTAACTTCAAAATGTTTGTTTGTTTGTTTATTTATTTTTATTTTTTGCAAATAAATCATGTTCCTTGTAGAAATTTCGGAGATGCAGAGAGGCAAAAAAATAATAATAATAAAGAAAGAAAATAATTGCCCAAAATCTCCCTGAGGCAACCATTTCTTCCCATTACATCTAGTAGTGGTACAGTAATAGTCCCCCCTTAGCCGAGGGGGATACGGTCTAAGACACCCCCCCCCCCAAGTGGATGCCTGAAACCTTGGATAGTACCGAACACTATATATTCTATGTTTATGACAGAGTTTACAGCTTCTCTTTGGCCATAACTTACATCCGAGTTGCCAGCATCACCACTCTAGGGCTTTGGGGCCATTATTAAGTACAATAGGGGTGACTTGAACACAGGCACTGTGATGCCGAGACAGTCACTCTGATAACCAAGGTGGCTACTAAGAGACTACTAACAGGTGAGTAGTATACACAGCATGGAGGCACTGGACAAAGGGATGATTCGTGTCCCGAACAGGATGGAGCAAAACAGTGCCAGATTTCACCATGCTACTCAGAACAGCATGCAATTTAAAACTTATGAATTGTTTCTTTCTGGAATTTTCCATAAATGTTTTGGGATGGAGGCTGGCTGTGGGTAACTGAAACCACGGAAAGCAAAAACCATGGTAAGGTGGAACCACTATCCTCAAGCGCTGCTCTGGGAAACCATACTTGCCTCCCTCTCCACCCAACTACTGTACTTTCCGGAGTATAAGACGACCGGGCGTATAAGATTTTCCTGGGTTAAAAAGTCGTTTTAGCCCTAACCGGTTTGGCTCAGTGGATAAAGCGTCGGCCTGCGGACTCAAGGGTCCCAGGTTCGATTCCGGTCAAGGGCATGTACCTTGGTTGCGGGCACATCCCCAGTAGGGGGTGTGCAGGAGGCACCTGATTGATGTTTCTCTCTCATCAATGTTTCTAACTCTCTCTCCCTCTCCCTTCCTCTCTCTAAAAAATCAATAAAATATATATTTTTCTAAAAGGTCGTTTTATACGCCGGAAAATATGGTATATTGGACTATATTGATGGGATTAGATATAATGGATTAGATATATTGGACTATCGTATTTTCCGGCGTATAAGATGACTTTTTAACCCAGGAAAATCTTATACGCCCAGTCGTCTTATACGCCGGAAAATACGGTACTTAGAAGCTGACTCTACCCTCAGGCTGGTGGGGAGGAAGGAGCATGGGATCCAGAAATGGCCGCCAATCAGAGCATCTGGCCCTGGTCTCAGTGATTGGTTCGTGGAAGGGAGCATAACCAAGACCAGCCAATTAGAACTCTGCCCAGAACTTTCCCTGGAATCACTGGGACAGAGGCCTTCTTTTCCTTGCTTTAAGCTACAAAGAAGCTGGAGCAGAGAGTGGCCATCCTTGCCCCAGTCTGTGGAGAGCCTGCCTGGAACGAAGCCAACTCCACGGAGGAAAGGAGAGCTGAGGCACGTGGAGAAAGATTTCTGACAGTGTCTGAGCGCCTGGATCCAACTATACCTGAAGCCAGCCCTTGAACACTTTTCAGTTATTGAACAGACCCACATACAATTGCCAGCATTTGACAGTTTTTGACCTAAAACAATGACAATTTCATATCATTCAACTTAACAGCTGAGACAACATATTCCTTTCCCAACTCAAAAAAGTTTAAGTTTCTGAGTCTTGCGACTGAAGGAATCCTGCCCGATACACCCATCACCCAAAGAAAATCAGCATTCACATTTCTGTGTCTCCTCTTATACTTATTTCTCTGTGTGTGTATGTTTGTATAATATAACACAATATAACAAATTTGTGACTTTTTCATTTAAATTATTATCTGTGTAATTAGTTGTCTACTTTCTGCCTTTCTCTTTGGATGGAAAGTTTCAGGAGAACAATGTTTTACTCCAGCCAAACTGTGTCAGGACCATCGTAGGTGCTCAATCAATATTCGTGGACTATATCAATACGTGCATCCATTAAAAGGTAGAATCCAGCGTGAAAGAACGACTTAGGGAAAAGTCAATCTGCAGCCAGGCATGCAGCTGCTCTATAAAGATGAGATATACTGTCCCGTTAGAGGAGGGCCGGGGTGCATAGCAAACAATGTAAGCACCTACATTAGAATATAAACGGGAAGCTAGTGGAACCACGCAGGTTAGCTAGAACACTGCCTTGCTAATAAAAATACGTTGTTCAACTCATCAGCATTTTAGAAATGTTGGCATGGAGCTGGGGAGGGGGCGAGCATAGAAAAGAAATCCAACAGCAAGACTCATGGTTTGAAACCCATAGAAAGAGGTTCAGCAGAGGGTATTTTATGAATTTCCTGAGTGCTCATAGCTCAGACCGCAGGCCTGTGACTCATTACTGCTCCCTCAAGGTGGTACGGCAAAATGCAGGGGCAGAAACGAAAGGCAATCAGTGAAGCAATCAGTTGAGCCACCACCATTATCAGAGACTCATATCAATCAGAACATTTCCATTGTTGGTTCTCCTGCTGCTGTTATTGTAACCGTCATCAATATTCACATCAAGAACAGTAAGAGGGGCTGGTGGGTATGGCTGGGCAAGGCCTTCAGACGTTCTGGTGCATTATCTCATTATCTCTTACAACACCCAAGGAGATAGGTACTATTAGGTACCCATTTTACAGATGAGAAAGCTGAGGCTCAGAGTGGTAAATATATTCTATGTTTATGACAGAGTTTACAGCTTCTCTTGGGCACATAGCTGGTAAGTAGCAGATCTAGGAATAGAACCCTTCCAACTCTTTCTGCTCTGTTGATTTTCTAGATGATCTAATTGACACCCCCCCCACCCCCCACCCCTCATTGTTCAAGTGAGGACAATGCGGTTCAGCCACCGCAGTTCTGAAGTGGAGGAGATGCCAAAGAACTGTTAGGACCTTTACAGGGTTACAACGAAATGTTGACCTTCTGGCTTTTCATGAATGATCTTAAGCAGAAGATAGGGAGGGGCCTGATGCAGCCGGACTCTGGTGGGATCCATCCAAAGATACTTGCTGACATTTGCATCACGTGACGGTACTAATTGGGAGGGCAGCTGGGGGGCAGTCCACGGCAGAGAAATTCACACCGGGGCCCACATGAGGACGCTCCACACCACTCAGTCTGTGGTGGCAGCACACCGGGGCCCTCTAGTGTCTGCCCCTAAATAAATGTGAGTAAAACACGATGGACACACCGGGGAGAACCTAGATGTACAGTAGGCATGACAACACGGGTGGCTCTTAAAATCACAGTGCAGGAAGAAAACAACCAACAGGATGAAACCCACAGCACAGCGCCATTTAGGTAAATGGAAAACGCATGCACAGCCAAGCATGTTTTACAGGAATAAATACAAATAGAAAGACATCACACAGATTAGACTGGCTGCCTGTGTGGTGTGTGTCGGGCGGGGGAGGGGATGAGAGTGGGGCAATGAGGATCAATGGGAATGAATGAATGGATTCCCATGGGTGACGCGTACAGACATTAGTGTGAATGTGCCATACGCTACAAACCTCAGCACCCCAGCTTCCAAAAAATAAACACAACCCAAAACAAAACGTACTCTGCTAGGCTCTTGAGCAAAATAACATACTAGCAGAAGAAATCCAGTATATTTTTTTCCCCCAACATCTACTGTGTATCGGGCACCGTGCTCTGGGAGTGTTACATCATCTGCTCTTCAATGGATGTGGCCGGGAAGTGCTGTCTGTTTCAGGGATGGGTCAAGTAGAGCAGAGAGGCGAGGCAACCCCTGCCGGGCTGGTGGCTAGAGGAGTGTGGTTATCACCTGGGTTGTTCCAAACCAAAGCTTCCAGACGGCGCCAGGGAGTCCACACCCTCAGCAGGCCTGTTTTCCGGGCAGCAGTGGAAAGACATCCTTAGATGATAGTAAGAAAAATCGTGGCAATTCCACAGCATGGCCCCATTCTTGTAAAATATGTGCGTCGTGTGACTGCAGAGAAAACAGGCTGGAAGGATCTGTGTCCAGATGCTCTCAAGGGTTTCCTGGGAGCCGGGGTCCGGGGAGGAGGGGGGCGGGGGGTGAGTCTGACCCGCAGGGGGGCTCAATGACATTCACATACATGAGTCTCTGGACGGTGAAGTGCGGCTTTTCTGTACACCTTCGTGTATCGTCTTGCACGCGTTAGAAGGCCACAGATGGCTTCTCTAATCAAAACAGAACAATCAAGCATTTTCTGTTTGGAAGGAAAATGTGTGTTGACCGAGAAGGAGCAGAGGGATTCTGAGGCCAGCCCTGCCTGAGGTTCCCGTCTCCGGGGCAATGACTGCGTGTCTATTTTCAGCGCCCACTCGGCAGGGTTCAGGGCAGAGGGCTGCAGAGGGAAAAGGCGGCTGCGGGGAGGAGGGGTCGTGGTTAGCAGCGGGGGCCGTGGAACCTGACTCCGCCTGTCATGCTGGTTAAGTTCTTTGACCTCGCTGAGCCTTTGCTCTGCATCTGTAAAATGGGCACAATACCAGCCGTGGCGTCAGGATCCCATGAGAGAATGCATGGGAGGAGTTCAGCACTCATCTTAGCACAGAGCGATGAGGAATAATCTTGTTACTGTGGGTGGGGTCACCGCAGCTGGCTGGAAGAGCAGCGACTAGGGCTCTTGTTTTCAACTTTCTACTTTGAAGGCATCAGAGCCGGGGCAGCTGTTTCCTTGTCCTTTCCCAGCCTCCTCCAGAAATTTTAAAATCATATCTGAGGCGTGCATTATATTTCTGGCGGGCAGTGCTGCGCCAACCACCGCACCGCTTTGCTGCCAGCATTGGGAGTGATGTTGCTGCACTTGAACTTGCACAAGCTGACGAGCAAACTCCCCGTTCCTTACTCCTTAGTGTGTGTGAGTGTGTACGTGTGTGCCAACGTGTACGCACACACACACATGCAGGCACATGTCCTTTGCAAAGGTATTTGCTTCTGGGCTCCCTCTTCACCACTTTCAGCATCACCCCGGTGCCCTGAGGGTGGGAAAAGGCCGAGGGGCGCCCATGCAAACACAGAATCACGGCCCTCCACTCAGTCTCCTGCCAGCCGCTGCCTCTGAGCCCTGCAGTGCCAGGCTCTGGCCCCTGGCAAGGTTACTGAAGCTGAGATAGGCTGTCCTCCCTCTCCCAGGGAAAATAAAAATATTCTAATTAAAGCTGGGAAGGCCCTGGGAACAATAGCGCTGGCGCCGGGCTGATGGATGTAATTTAATTTGGAGCATGATGAGCAGGACTCAGGGCTCTGTCTGTTACCAAGCCGCTCAGAGGGCAAAAATAATCCGAAAATGGATTTCGCGAATGCCCACGTCGGGGTGGGAGTGAGGCCTTCAGCTGGGGGCCGGAATGAGTTCTGTTCCAGCTGCAGGCAGCCAACAGGGGAGGCCATGGGATTTGGGGGCCCAGGTAATCCTGGCTCCTCCAAACCTCAGTTCCCATGTCTGGGCACAGCGGGTCACTTTGGTACCCGCCCCCTAGGTCCTCATGAAGACTGAATGAGGCAACGCAGGCAAAGTGCTTGGCTCAGGGCCTGGCCCAGAGTGGGTCCAGAGTAAACTGGGGCTGTTCTCTTTTACCCCCGTCCCTCAATGGTGAGTGACACTCAACACGCCCGATTCTCATGTTCTCAGCAGATACCCCGCATTTCAGAGAGATCCCTGGTTCTTGGGGGGCAGTGAGGAGAGTAGCGGGAGAAGCTAAGATAAGGGTTCCTGTGATGACCTGTGGTCATAGCTAAAAATAATCAAGGCAATTAAGTGGGACAAGTATTATGATGCTAACAGCTGGCTACCGAAATCTCAGGGTGGGAAATGGAAGGGAAAAGACTCGGGCCTGGATGTCAGAGTTCCTAAGGCAGTGGTCGGCAAACTCATTAGTCAACAGAGCCAAATATCAACAGTACAACGATTGAAATTTCTTTTGAGAGCCGAAAACCGACTTCTGCGCATGGGCCACGAAGTTCCAATCGCACTGTACGTGCGCGCCCGCACGTGGTATTTTTGTGGAAGAGCCACACTCAAGGGGCCAAAGAGCCGCATGTGGCTCTCGAGCCGCGGTTTGCCAACCACTGTCCCAAGGGTTTTAGAGAGAAGTCCGAAGCGGCTCTATATTAGACAACAGGAATAACAGTTTTCCAGGGTGAAGGCAAGAAAGGAAGATTAGAAAAGCTTGAAGAGAGGAAAGGAAGAAAAACACCACGCAGATGGGGAGAGGCGAGGGCTGAGTGAGCGAAAGGCACGCTGAAGCACGTCATCGCCACCTCATCGCCACCACCAACGCCAGAGAGTGTGGCTCGAGGGACATTTTAAAAACCCCGGCGCCCCATGTGCCCCTGGATCCGGGTGAGGCTGGGTAAAGTATATGACTGTCTACCCACTATGCTATACACCTGGAATGAATACAAAATACTGAATATAAAAAATAAAAGAGTCAGTAGGTATTCACAGAAAGCCAAGCATGCAAGACGAACTGAATTGCCCTTTTGAAAGACAGGCTTATTGGCCTAGAATATAATGTGGCTGCCCAGTGCCCCCTCTTCTTCCTCTACATAGGAATTTAAAAACAGACCCACATCAGGTAATGCAATTATTCCACATGCAGCCACAAACATGCACCCCTCCTCAATGAGAAAAAGGCAAATAAAGCAGACTATTTATCTGGAATTCTCCCTTTCAGGAATTAGAGTAATATTTTCGGAAAGCTGTACGAACGTCAGGTAGGGGGAGGGCGAGGAATCTGGGGGCTAATCTGTTCTCAGATTCGAACAGCCCACCTCTCAGCAGTGGGAAGACTCCAGCCCAGAGTGTCTAGGAAAATATTATCATGGGGCCCTTGGAACTCGCTGGCTGAATGAGGAATTTGACGGAGCACGCAAATTCCTACTTGCCCACGTGTCCTGACGTGACTGAGGCCCCCAATTAAGCAAGTGTCTATGGGCAAGTACAGAGTAAAGAATATAGGCTTTGGAGTGAAGTAGGACCAGGTCCCAATCCTGGTTCCTTGCTTCTTGCTGGTCACACAACTTCAGTGATGGCTTTACCAATAGGAGCCTCAGTTTCCACAGCTGTGAAATGGGTTCATCTGCTTCATAATGTCCTTCTGAGGAGTAAATGAGCCAACGAAGGCCACATGCTTAGAACAGTGCTCAGTAGATGGTAAAGGCTCCATACATTGTAACTATAATTATTCCCTTTCGTTCTGAGAAGTGAGCAAACTGAGACTCAGGGAGGAAGAAAAGATGTGCCTAGCACAACACAGCAGTTCGCCAACTTTCATGAAGCAAAAACATCTGAGGGAAAGAAAGGGCTAGGCCAGGGTCATTTAATAGCAATACAATGATGGTCACGTCTATAACTTTACATTTTCCTGTGGCCACATATTTTTAAAAGGATAAAGAAAAAGAAATGGGAATGATGAACTTTAATAATATATTTCACTTAGTATTGTATAACTATATATCCCAATGTTATTTCCTATATCTAAAATATTATTTCAGCACGCAATCAGCATGAAAAGCACTCATGACGTAGTTCCCATTTCTGTAATCATACTGAGTTTTCCACATCTGGTGTGTCCTTTCACGCTCGTGGCACATCTCAGTTTGGGCCTGCTGTGTGTAAATGGCTCAGTAGCCACACGTGGCTGCCACAGTGGACAGGGCAGTGGCAGACTGCCTGCCTCTCATATAATCCTCCCAGGAGCCCTGGGAGGTATTAATAGTCCTGATTTGTAGATGAGGAAATGGTCCCTGCAAGGTTAAGTGACTTGCCCAAGGTCACACAGAAAGAGCAGGGGCCATTTGGTCTGCTCTGATATGGCCCCACCGGAACCCTGGTCCTTCCACCCCATGCCCGTCTCAGGGTTGTCCACCCGCCATGCCATCGATTTACCACCATGATTTATGGCCCTCCTGCCAGGCGGCCCTGGAGACATAATTAATTTGTTTCTGCCAGCGGAGGCCTGCCTGGCACCCTCAGCAACCTGCACCGCCTCTGCTTCCAGCCCAGACAATCGATCGATTCCCAGCTCATCAATGGTGCCGAGGGATGACCTACGACGGCGGTTAGATTCGCTTAATCAGACACTTGCTCAGAGCAGCCCCTCTGACAATTTTATTGGGCCGGAAGCATCATATTTCAGTGTCTGTTTTCACCCTGGATTCTTGGTCCTAGACCAGCCAGGGCGATGTTGGATCTGCTGCTGTATGTATTACAGCAGGGCCCGTGCGCCTTGCCAGAGAGAGGAGACCCACTGATTGGAGTGTAACTGATCGTGTGACCTGGAAGGGGTCACCTGTCAACCAACCGGCATATATTGAGCTCCATCCGTGAGCTCAGCACTCAGTGGGATAGTGTTATTGACAATAATGCCAGTAACTATAACAACAATAGGCGCTAACCATCATTTAGCCCTTACTATGTTCCACGTACGGCTCTAGCAGGTTGCACACATATAAACAATGCTGCAGGGTAGATGCTACTATTATTTCCATTTTACAGGAGAGGAAACTGGGGCTCAGGAAGGTGAAGGGACTTTCCCAAGGGCACACACTGGAGAGAAATAAATTTGGGATCTAATCCCAAGCAGTCTGACTGCCCTCAAGAGCTCACTGCCTATGAAAGAGGCAAGATACAGACTTAAGAAAAATGTGATGAGCCCTAGCCGGTTTGGCTCGGTGGATGGAGTGTCGGCCTGAGGACTGAAGGGTCCTGGGTTCAATCCCAGTCAAGGGCACATGCCTGGGTTGTGGGCTCGATCCCCAGTGGGGGGCATACAGGAGGCTGCCTATAAGTGATTCTCTCTCATCATTGATGTTTTTCTCTCTCTCTCTCTCCCTCTTCCTTCCTCTCTGAAATCAATAAAAAATATATTTTAAAAAAGAAAAAATGTGATGAGACAAAACCGGTTTGGCTCAGTGGATAGAGCGTCGGCCTGCGGACTGAAAGATCCCAGGTTCGATTCCGGTCAAGGGCATGTACCTTGGTTGCGGGCACATCCCCGGTAGGGGGTGTGCAGGAGGCAGCTGGTCGATGTTTCTCTCTCATCAATGTTTCTAGCTTTCTATCCCTCTCCCTTCCTCTCTGTAAAAAATCGATAAAATATATTTTAAAAAAAATATGATGAATAATATAAGGCAATAAGGGCTGCTGTTTGTGGCCTAACAATAATAGCAACATAACAGCAAATACTTGTTGGGAAACTGATGCTGCACCGAGCCCTGCTCTAAGAACTTTACATATCCTATCTCATTAAGTCTCTAAAAGTCCCTGGAAGTAGGTACTATGACAGTGACATTTTACAGATGAGGAAACCGAGACTTGGAGAGGCTAAAGGGCTTGGCCAAGGTCATGACATTGTAATCCCTGTGAATGGATGAGTGAGCCTGTTGTGACGTTTACCTGCATATGTCATTCATTGCTTATTCCCTGCCTTTTCCACACCTAATATGCGGATTTTTTTTAAAAAAGCCCCTGCCAGCCGAAACCGGTTTGGCTCGGTGGATGGAGCGTCGGCCTGCGGACTGAAGGGTCCCAGGTTCGGTTCCGGTCAAGGGCATGTGCCTTGGTTGCGGGCACGTCCCCGGTGGGGGATGTGCAGGAGGCAGCTGATCGATGTTTCTGGCTCTCTATCCCTCTCTCTTCCTCTCTGTAAAAAATCAATAAAATATAGTTTAAAAAAAAAAGCCCCTGCCAAAGTGTGCTGCTGACTTCAATTTACCTCGATATGTATCAGAAAAATAAAAGGGGGGGTTGATCCGTGATAAAGCAAGAAAAATAACATGTTAAGAGGTCGAATCTTTACGTCAGATAAAATTCTTCCAAATTTGCTATAGGTTTGACACTTTTCATAATAAAATGTTGGGGAGAAAAATCTCCCCGGGAATGATTCTTTTTTGATGCAAAGGGTCCCTATCTACTTCCTGGATAAGCCACCCTGATGCCCAAAGCAAGAGATAGGCAAGGCAGGGGAAGACGGGAGCCTGGAGAGCTTCACTTCCCAGGGGCCCCTCTCCGGGGCATCTCAGCCTCCAGTTTGCATTTCCTTTTTTGTCGGGGAGTCGGAGGGCACCTCACCAGCGAGGTTCTCAGGAATGCTGGTCTTGAGAGCAAGAGAGTGGGAGCAAGGCTACTGGTCCCTGAGGGAGAGACAGAGATCGATGTCATTGGACGCAAGAGGTACCTCGCAGTCACCAGATGTGACTTCACATGATAGTTGCCCGTGCTTCGGAAATCACTCCCATTTATCACCCTTTATGCTTCTGATTCATCTTGCAGGCAAGACAAGTCGTTTTCTGCCGAAGCAGGAAGGATTCCCTTTATGGCCCTTCTCAATCAATGGGCTGTTTATTCTCTCGCCCCAAAGGCCTCTGTCAGACGGGGCTGGATCCATCCAGCTTCATCCTCAAGCGCCTCCCAACAGCAGACAGAGCCACAAGCCTCATTGGTAATTCACCCGGGGCCCAGAGAGATGACCACACCACAGTCAAAACAACAGGGGTCGCGGTTAACAAGGTACCTTTTCATCGGAGGGAGCAGGAATGGAGAAGAGGATGCCGGGCATCAGTCAAGGGCTGAAGGGTGGAGAGCCAGCAACTACCCTGGAGCTTGTTTGTTTCCCTTTTTTATGCCATAAAAATTAACTTCACTCCTTGGTGGCAGTTCAATGCCTAACACACCAAACTCTCCTTAGCATAGAGCCTGACCCATCGTAATTGCGAGCTAAATTATTGTTATAAGACATTAGATGTTAGCATTGTTTGGGGTTTTGTGTGTGTGTGTTTTTTGTGTGTTTTTTTTTTCACAGCAAAAGCTGAAACTGTGTGATGTTTATAATATCATGTAACCCTTACAATGGCCTTTTAAAGTAAGTGTGATGGGTACAGTTATCCGTCTCCCAAAATGTGTCCTTTCCTTATCCCAAAGCAAGAGCATTTTAACTAGGATAGAGCCGCCCAGGTATGGACCAAATTTCTCAGCTCCTCTTGCAGTTCTGCACGGCAATGTGAATGAGTCCTTGCCAAGAACCAGAAGAGTGGAAATGATGTTGCAACTTCTGTCTCAATTGCAATAAGACGAGCTCCCTAGCCCTGGAGTTCTGCTGCGCTCCCCTTCCTGCTGACTAAACTGGGACAGCTAGAATGTCTGTGTGTGGGAGCTAGCAGGGCCCTGCACCCTGAACGTTCCTGGGAGGAGACATGCCCTAGTAGACTATTAAATGGACGTCTGACTTGCTGGTGTCATTGTGCGGTGGAGGTGTGCTGTTTGTTATAGCAGCTAGTGCTGCCCAATACAATAGAGAACAGTATCCTATTTTACAGGGCAGGAAGTAGAGGTTCAGAGAGGTGACACGACTGGCCTCTAAAGTTGCACTATCCAGGGCAGGAGCCACTAGCCACATGTCACTATTTAGCTGTAAGTTAATGAAAACTAAAATTAATTAAAAATCTAGCTTTTCAGTTACACGGACCACACTTCAGGCGCTCAATAGCCACATGTGGCTCGTGGCTACCATATTGGACAGCATGGATGTGGAACCTTCCCATCATCACAGAATGCTCTATCCGATGGTGTTGATATAGAACAGTGATTTTCAACCCGTGTGCCATGTTACACTGGTGTGCCGCAAGAATTTTAAATATATATATATTTTATTGATTTCAGAGAGGGAGAGGGAGAGGGAGAGGGAGATAGAAATATCAACCATGAGAGAGAATCATCGACTGGCTGCCTCCTGCACACCTGCTCCCCACATTGGGGATCGAGCCTGCAACCCGGGCATGTGCCCTGACCAGAAATTGAACCGTGACCTCCTGGTTCATAGGTGAACACTCAATCATTGAGTCATGCCGGCCAGGCTGCAGGAATTTTTTAAAAATGCAAGACCTGACTATTTAGTTAGACAGAGGCACTGACCACTTTTCCCTTAGGTGGGCAAATTAAAAAAAAATTGTAACAGCCAACACAACAACAGTCATCTGGTGTGAATGCATCAAAATGGTAACTTTTTTTTTTTTTGGTTAGATCACAAAAAATATCCTATCGATTTTTGGTGTGCCGCAGAATTTTAGTCATTAGCTTATGTGTGCCATGAAATGAAAAGGGTGGAAAACCGCCGGTCTGGCAAGTGCAGAGCCGTGATTCTATCCGTGGTCGGAGCAACCTCATTGCTCTGCCCGTCTGCCTGCCTCTTGCCGGGCAGAGTTCTTCTCAAGCGCTGCTCCCCTGGTGCACGTACATGTTTGTTTACAGATCATTATTATCTATTTGTCAGAGAGGCTGGGAGCGGGGAGGGGAGCGGAGACTTATAATTAAAGGATGACAGCAGCTGGCAAGAGGATCAATGAGAGAGAAAAAAAAAAAGGCAGTCATCTCTGAAATGTTCACACAAAGTCATTAAGAAAATATCACTTGATTTGCCAACGCCGGACACAAAACAATACAGATGTCTTCACCTCCACCCTAACCTTTAAAGCAGGGTGACCCATCCTGAGCAAGATTAACTGCTTCTCTCCTCGAAGCTGCTAAGAAAGGCCCGTATTGATCTGTCTGGGATGATTACGACTGGAGGAAGTTTGGCGGCTCACAGCGGCCATCAGTGGGCACGGTTAGATATCTTCTCCACACTGGCCTGGTTGGTGAGATAGTAGAATGAGGCAGACAGGGTGATCAGCCAAACAAGAGACAACCTAGGGGTGGTGTACCGAAGGAGACACTGGGCTTGGGGGTGTGGGCATGCACCAAGAGCCCACCCTAGCCGGCTGAAGGTCAGCCTCTAGCTGGGTATAAAAGTGAGTCTTCCTTCTTCTCCCTCATCATTTAATCCCGAGGATGGCCAAGATGACAAATATATTCCCGTGCTTTACAAAAATGTCCTTATTGTGTACCAGGCAGTGTCCTAAGCACTGTGGAGATACAGCAGCGAAAAACCCCGATTCCTGCCCTCACAGGGGTACAAGCCTGGTCAGGGAGAAAGAGAAGGACACAGGCCATACAGTGGAGCGTGATCATTTCTGAGTTAGAGAAAGGTGTGGGATTGGGGCCGTGAGAGCAAAGAGAAAGGTTAACTGTTATGGGCTGAACTGTGTCCCTCTCAAAATTCACACAGTGAATTCTGAAACCCTGGGACCTCGGAATGTGACTGTATTTGACTTGGGTCATTGGGGTGGGCCCTAATCTAAGATGATTGGCGTCCCTTTAAGAGGAAATTAGGACAACACAGATTGAGGGGGTGCAATCTTGTGAGGACACAGAGAGAAGGCCGCCGTCTGAAAGTCAAGAAGAGAGGCCTCTGAAGAAACCAGATGTGCTGACATCTTGATCTTGGACTTTGAAGCTCAGAACTGTGAGAAATGCATGTTTGCTGGTTAAGCCGCCCGGTCTGTGTGTTCTGTTATGGCGGCCCAAGCAGACTCACACAGTCACCTAATTCAGTTTGGGGGGTCAGAGGATGAATCCAAGAAGGCTTCCCAGAAGAGGTGATTATCACGGAGCAACATGAAGAGGAAAGAGCCTGACAAAGGGGGTGGCCAAGAAAGGTTGGGGATTCCCAGGCACAGGAACGCCATGAGGAAGAATAATAGATCATGGAGGATGTCGTGAGTCAAACTGGAGAATTTTCTCTAGTTCCTGGAGGCAATGGGTTGTCGTTGGGGAGAGGGTCGGGCGTAGTAAGCAGAGGGATGGCGTGAGAGGTGTCATTCTACAAAGATCGCCTTGAATGCGTCTATATGATGGCTTTCGGGGGCAAAGCGGGAGGCTGGGCAGGGGTCCAAGTCAGAGATGCTGGTGGCCTGGACTAAGGAAGAAAAGAGGCCAGACTGGAGAGATATTTAAGGAGACAGGTGCTGAAGATGAATGGACATGGGGACGCAAAGAGAGAGAGAGGACAATCCTGAATTTCCCAGTAGGAGAACTTGAGACAAGAATCAAGAGTGAGGATCTCATTTAGGAGGAGGTGAGAGAGGAAGAGAAGACAGCCCATGGAGATCCAGTCAGCTGCCACGGGGGGGGGGAGGGGGCAAATGGAGCTTAATGCTGGTGGGGAGCTCTGGGGACCGTGGGATACACGACCACAGAGGAATCCCCCTCGGGCAGCAAGGGAGCCAGCTCCTGTCGGTATAAACTGAGAGCTACATGAGGTGGG
Source organism: Cnephaeus nilssonii (assembly GCF_951640355.1). NCBI lineage: Eukaryota > Metazoa > Chordata > Mammalia > Chiroptera > Vespertilionidae > Cnephaeus > Cnephaeus nilssonii. The sequence goes on along the minus strand of NC_137093.1, from coordinate 22,440,306 downwards.
TATAGCTCCCCAGCACATCTGAGCCGCTGTATAGGTTACGGAGAGGACGCTAGCGACAAGAGGCAGGTGCCAGCAGATGAAGCCTGCCTGGTGTGCCCCGAAGTGGTAAGGATGAGAGAGATGCGGTCAGGACACAATGTCGACCCCAGGAATCCTGGGCGTCGCAGCATCCTGGCTTGGGGATCTAGATACGGTACTTCGTGTGCTGAATGGGGGAATGGAAGAGGAGGAGGAGATTATTTTAGACCTATGGCTGTCCATGGTGGTTTCCGGTGAGCCACTGGGTCGGGGGTCTGGAGATGATGGAAACCTCCAGGCTATGGAGCTGGTGAAGGGGCCAACAGTCCATGGCCAGAACTTAAAGCCTCGGGACAGGGTGATGTGGCCCAGAGGGAACGCGCAGCAGGCAGAGATCTGAGACTCCAGGATGGAGCCCTGAGGAGCACCCGCCCCATCTGACAACCGTATCCCTAAACGCCAGCCACTGATCCCGGGCAGCCCCGGCTGCTGAGGCCATCGTTAAAGGAGCTGTAAAGTCTCGGGGAAGCACCAGGGGAAGTGATTACTAAGAAGAAGTGTCTGAATTAAGGAAATAATTCTCTAGCATTTTTTAATTAAAACCTTCAACCCCAGAAGCTTGTTAATTTTAGCTTCGGCAAGTGGTTCTGCGCCACTCGGCGTCCCTGCTGCTGCGCCCTGTCTGGAGAGGCCGCCTCCGATGGCCCTAATCGGCGAGGTGCTCGCGCTTTGGGTGACAGCCAGATGGGAAGCCAGCCCCTCCGGAGGCAGGTTCCCGTTGGATTTTTGCAGCCAGCTGCAGGCTGGAGGGAATCCTGGGGACTTCCCCACCCCCACCCCCCACTCCACTCCTCAGATGAGACGCATTGGAAGAGCAAAAAAGAGAAATCGCAATTAAAGGTGGGTGACAAAGAAACTCTCAAGACAAGCTGGGTGAGCACTCCCCACTGTGGAAATAAAAGAGTAATGTTCATTCCTGATTAGTTCCACGGGCAGACTAATAAGAGTAGCTACTATTTATTGAGTTCCTTCCATGTGCCAAGCATTGTGCTCTTTGCCTGCACGATCTCATTTAATCCTTACGGCAAGTCTGTACAGGAGATGGCATTATCCTCCCCCTTGGACAGATAATGAAACTGAGGCTCAGAGAGCTGCAGTGACTTTCTTAAGGTCACACAGCTAGCGAGTGACAAAGTCAGCAATCCAGGTTCCAAACTGTGGGTGAAAGAACCACTGTCCCCGAAAACAAGCAAAGCCTGGGCTCTGGAAATAGAGAAGTGGATGTGGCATCACTTGCCCATATCCAGCATGCTCCCTGCTATTACTATTATCCTGATGATGTCCATGCTTTAAATGGAACTGAGAAGACGACCATCCCAAACACGCAGATGTGGGCTAAGATTCACGTTCAGCGATATTAATCCAACAATATTTATATATCGGTGAAAAGTTGGGGCCGATCTAGGTGTCTAAAGACGGGGGACTGGTATAATAAATGATGGTGGATTCATACAGTGTAATAGCTTGTATGTGTTAAAAGTCATATGCAGATAAATAGTAAATGACATGGAAAGGCGTTCAGAATATATTGTTAGGTCTGGGTGTTCTTTTAAAAGAAGTTACCAAGAGTATAATACCACTTTGTATTATGGCGTAAAAAAATTTTGTATAAAAATTTTTTGAGAAACAGTGTATGTAGTGATATGCATACATTCACATTTTTATACACCCATATACTTAAAATATATAGTGATCATCTACTAGATGTCACTGTGCCAGGTGTAGGGGACATAGTCAAGAACAAAAGAGTCCCTGCTCTCCTAGAAGTCTGATTCTGGAGGAGAGACAGAGGCTAAACCAATCAACAAGAATGGCTCTGAGGAGAATGATAGGACAGTGTGACGAAAGCGGGGAAGTGGCAACTATCAGTGAGGGTCAGGGAGGGCTGCTCTGAGAAAGAACCTTAGGCTTGAAGGAAAAGAAGGAGCCAACAAAGAGGAAGTCAGGGAGAGCATCCCAGGCAGGGGAACAGCTATGCAAAGGCCCTGGGGTGGAAACGGTGGAGGGACTGGGAACCATGTGGCCATCGTAGCTGGAGCAGAGTGGGTGGCAGGAAAAGGAGGCTAAGGTGAGGTCCAAGAGGTTGGTGGGGCCCGATCTACCAGGTTTTATGGGCCACGGTCAGGAAATCCAATTTTATTCAAAGGCATCAGGAAGCCTTTGTAGGATTCCCAGCAGGAGTTAATGTGAGGTGACCGCCCCTACGTTTCATCATGGTATCAAGTATTCCAGTTATTGATCCATTTGCCATAGCCTCCCCCTGTGTAAACTCTGAGGAGAGAAACCACGTTCCCCCAGGTCTTAGGAAACTGCCCTGGGCCCCAGCAAATGTTTGTTGGATGAATAAAGAAACAAAGAGAAGATGGATGGACCTGTTTTCTTTGCATTTGTCTCAAACCTCCTTCTGCTTCTGCCAATTGCCTCCTAGGGGGAGCGGTGTCAACTTGGTTCTCGTTCTCTCATCTTCGCGAGAGAAGGCCCGGGGCTGGTGCAGGGAGATTTTTCCCTCCATGGGCGGGAGATGGATGAGCTGGCTCCAAAACACTCCCGTGTGAAACTCTCTGTGACCGAGGGGCTGAGCGAGAGCAATGATCGGGAAACAGGGCGGTTGGTGAAATGGCCGGCCATTCATTACCAGCTGGCGGCTCAGCACAAGATAAATCGGGCCCTCGGAATTCTAAATGAACCTGCCTCCCTGGGTGAAATAGCCAGGGTTCAACCCCAGCCCAGATGCACAGCCCTGGAAGGTATTCTAAAGAGATGGCTGCTACCCAGGCTCCAGCCAATGCAGGACTCAGGGTGGGTCCTGTGTAGGCTCAGGCACCGGGATTCCAGGACTAAAGAAAACACCCCGAGAAGAAACATCCCTTCTCTGACCTGTCACTTTAACCCCCTGCTAAAACCTCTTCCTGCTCTTGTGTTCTGTCTCTCTCTGTCCATCTGTCTGTCTCCTCTGTCATTTTGTGGTTGTGCCTCCTGGGGTTCTGACATCTGCCTTCTATCACGTGATGCTAAGGATCTTAGGAGGGATGGCGCATGCGTTTCATCCGCTTGCAGATTCAGATTGATAGGTGGTGACTGGCTGTATTTGAGAAGGCGCCTGAGGTTGCACCAGGGATCAGATGGACAGAAGCTGTGATTGATTAATGGTGTCTGTCAGAACACGTGATGGGTATAAGGGTCTAGGACCACCAAGTTTCCATCCTTGTTCTACAGCTCTGTGGGGGACCACCCCAATGGCCCAGGGATGGCTCACTCAGCCTGGATGTCCATCATATCCAGGGGACCAGCCTTGTCCTCCACTGCCCACTGAGCATTCTCGTATCAGGCCCCAGCCTCTTCCCCCTGCCCTGGTCCCGGGTCCTGCCTCATCCATCTTTAAGCTCATACTCAAAATGCTTTTATGCCACAATATTTAATGGCATATCAGAAAGGGCTGAAAAGAGACCCGTGCCTTTAGCAAGCTGTGACATGCCAGGGAGGGCCCAGCGACTGGAACACAAAAGACCCTGTGTTCCAGTATTTTTATTCCACCTGGAAGGTCACCCTCCCTCCAAGAATTCACCAAAAGCCTGATTCTAATGCCTTTTAATGGATGAATGGGTTAGTAGTGATGGGTGACTGGTTTCGTACAACATTAAATTACAAGGTGGCCCAACATGCTGGGACCACCCAAGGCTGCTAGGCTGGTTACACACATGGACCAGTATCTCTTCTAGAAGACGGTGTGTTCTGAGAGGGAAGAGATGATTAGTCAGCTCTGTGTTTACCCAACACTGCGCTTCATTCACGGCCCACATTCACCAGCATCTTCTGCACTGGACTAGGGCTGGAATCAGATGGTCTCAGAATAGAACATTCTTTCCTACCCCTGCACTTCTCCATGTCCAACCCCCTCCACCATTTCAGCCAGGAACCTCGTAACACAAAGTCATAACACAGTATCTGTCCACCGTCAGAGGGACGAGTAGATGTAGTGTGTGTCATGGAAGTCCTGACAGTGGGGTTTTCTTCTTCTTTTTTGTAATGCAAGTGCCTGATTTAAGCTTTGATTGCTAAGGCATCGCCTTCAAGGAGGCACCGACCTCAATCTCTATCTTGAATAAATACATGGCCAGCCATACACGAGCTACAGGGCCAGGCTGCCTCCCCCCAGTGAGGCTCCTCTGTTGGAGAGTCTTCATTGATTTCAACAACTCACCATTTGGGCCACTTGTTTTTCCTTTTCCCGTGCTCTAAATTCCCACTCTCTCTTTATTAAACTAATAAAGAGTGATTGTTGCTGAAGGGCTTCTTACAATCATAAGAACCACAAGGGCCGGTCCAACTACAAACACTCGTTATTGATATGCTGAGACTGGCCCGAAACAGCCTGTCAAATCCAGAAATTCAGACAGGCCCAGAAGGAAAAGTGGGAATTTATTATCAGCCATCACTGAGCTCTTTCCTGGGCTAGGGACTGTTACTTATTCTTCACCATATTCCAAGGTGGCTATGATTGTAACTAGGTGCACGAATTTGTGCACGGGTGGGGTCTGGCAGCCTGCCCCGATCAGACTGATCTGGTAGGGCTGGCTAGGGGTGGGGGGGAGGGGAGGGGGAGAACGCAAGAGGTTGGCCAGTCGGCCCTGCCCCCTGGTCGAATTCCCGATCGAGGGAACAATTTGCATATTAGCCTTTTATTATATAGGATCCCCATTGAACAGTTAGGTGAAACAGAGGATTATAAAGGTTAGGTGCATGGACCAGGACCACAGAGCTAGCTAATGCCAGAGCCAGGGTTCAACCTCAGGGAGTCCGACTCCAGAACCTGCCTAGTCAACCTGTACTCCACACTGGGCCCTTGGGGAGTATGGTCTGGGGGCCATTGTGAGCTAGGCTGGGGAAGGCAGGAGTTTCTTTCTCCTGGAAAACTATATCATGCAGTTATGTTTCTTGGCTGAGCCTCCTAGCGAGAATTCTGCTGCAATGAAAAATGATTCTGGTTTCCTTCAGGGGAAACCGATATTTTTGATCCCATCAGAAAAGATGCTCAGTGTGATTCTCTGTTCTATTTTGAACACCTTCTATTCTGGTCATATCCTTACTAAACGTGCAGAATCTGCTCTCTCTCCGTGGCTATTTACTCCAGAGGGCCGCCCTCATTTCGGCCACACCTACCATCCTATCCCGTCCATCCATTCACAAATCATAACTGAGGACCTACAGCAAGTCAAGTGCTGTGCCAGGCACCAGCAACACCACTGCCAACGTCAGAGCTAAGTTCTCCCCTCTGGGGTTGACAAGCTAGAGGTGGCAGCTGTATTTTCAGCTCCCTTCACAAAGCATCACTTAAAAAACACACACACAAAAAACAGCCGGCCAGCATTGCTCAGTGGTTGAGCGCTGACCTATGAACCAGGAGGTCGCCATTGGATTCCTGGTCAGGGCACAAGCCACGGTTGCAGGCTCAATTCCCAGTGGGGGGCATGCAGGAGGCAGCCGATCAATGATTCTCTCTCATCACTGATGTTTCATATCTCTCTCTCCCTCTCCCTTCCTCTCTGGAATCAATAATATATATATATATATATATATATATATATATATATATATATATATATATAAATAAATAAAATAAAAAAGAAAAGAAACTTGGGGGCCGTGCTGAGGAAGGAGAAATAAGGGGTGAGTAGGAAATGCCCTGGATGTAACCCTCAGAGTGGGGGTGGATGAGATGCAGTGGACACAGGGCTGCAGTGAGGTCAGCCCAGCTGCAAATGGAGAGAAAACAGCAAGTTCCGCAGCCACAGCTGCCCTCCTACCTCGCCTCCTGGCGGCGCCCGTTCTGCTGCCATCGGACGGCATGGTCACCAGCGATCAGCGGCAGAGGATCCCCTCTGCACGAGGTGGTTCTCCCAGAGTTCCCAGCGCTCCCCAGACGCTTTTCCTCCGGGCTCAGCGAAAAGCCTCCTCGACGGGCTGGCAGACGGCTAATGGCCTGGCTGACGGCAGGTCCACCTTTCAGGAATTTTGAGGGGCGGCGTTCCATTTGCAGAGGCCACTGGGACTGACCTTGGCTTCTGGGGCAAAGAGATACAGCTCTTGACAGCCCTGTCTGTGCATGGTCCCAAATGCAACCGCATCTTCCCCGGGGCCTCGAGATGAGCGGCCCTCGGGCCCTTGGGGGGTTTTCTGCTCCATCAGGCTTTAAAGGGCAGAGAAAGGGGGCTGCCCCCGCCCCGTGGAGCGCCGTGAGGACGAACTGTGAGCATCTGGCTTGAAACTTGGCCACAAAAAGTACGGTACCTGCGGGCAGCATCGCTTAGTCAGCCGCTAGCCCTCAGGGCGAAGATGGGCGTGTCACGTGACCCTGACCCCCTGCTCACAGCTGATTGGACAGGGGCGGGCACGTGATCGGAGACAACCAATCGCAAAGCTGCTTGAGAACAACGTGGCGGCTTCGAAAGGAAGCGTGCGTCCCGGGCGGTGCTTGCCGGTAGGAGGTGTATAGCTGGCCCCCATGATTTTTTAAAAAAATTTTAATTGTGACGCCTTTATTTTAATGTCTGTGAGGGAAATGCAGACTCCCTGTTGAGAATACTAATACAAACGTTCCCTTTATGATACGTAATATTAAAATATACGAGTTGATTTTTTTTTAAATGGTAGGAGTCTCTATGGCAAATAATACAAGAATGGAAGGTGAAGGATTCCCCCATGGTGAATGCCTCCCTCGGGAATTGGAAAATGCGGGAAATGGACGGGGGGGGGGCGGGGGGGGAAGGGTAGTTGGTGAGGGGCTGAAAGTTAGGCTTGGGGAGGGTTCGGTCGGAACCACAACAAACTGAAGCCACGAGCAGGCCGAGGGCGTGGGGGGGGGGGGGACACAGAGGGTGGGGAAACGGGTTGGTGTGAGATACGACTTGGAAAAAATGTACCTAAAGGAGGAAAGAGCAAGAAAGAATGGAAACCAAGGTAGAGATGGAGAAACAGAAAGAGAAAGAGAGTAAGACACGTCCTGCGTTACCTACCCTCACGGACTTCCTGTTCTACCTCCGCTCCGCACGTGTCCTTAACAGTGAATCCTGCTTGTTGCCTGTTCAGGATTCCTTGAGTAGGACTCTGTTCGCCTGAGAAAGGCTAATGGAATGGATGGGTAGGAAGGGAATTGTATTTGGAAGATTTGGGGGCACCAGCCAGCACATTTAAAAACCTATAATGTCAAGCACTGGGGAGCCATTGAGGGTTCTTGACAAAGAAACGGGGAGGGACTCAGGTGAGGCAGGTGAGGAGCATAGGGAGAAATTGAAGGAGATACTTAACTTGAAGCTCAAATACCAGCAGGTGGCTGATTCCTGCAGCTTCTCTTGAAACTTCCTGGAATTCATGGATCAGAAAGAGCAAGTTCCGTGAGTCCCTACTTGATCCAAACCATGGGTGCCCGTCTCTAGAACTTTGCTACTCTGCAAGCAAATTGAAAGAGCCAGTTGGCATATAATTTAAATTCTACTAATATGTATTTACTATCTGCACCCAATTATCACCAATCAATATAACAGGTTATTACTTAATGGGTGAATATTGCAATGCGAGTGCCCCAGATTGTCAGAGGGTGTTGCAGCTAATTGGGACAGAACTTACTTAGGAGCGTAATGAAAATGTAAATTTCCCCACATTAATCAGACAATTATTTCTATAACTGCAAAACAGCTGATCCTAAACCAAATTAGGAAATAAACAAAGTTAATCGGCGAGAAGACATTTACTAATCACATATGTGTCACAAGAAGAGAAATATTAGTCAATGATTCATTAAAACCTCCCAAACCTCAACGAGTCTACAATCCCTAATAATACAGCCTCGCAGCTTTGAGAAAGCAATATGAGAGTTTTTATTAAAGCGTTGTGTTTTTTTTTCTGCTTTAGGGTCTAGGAGGCAATAAAGAACAAAGAAATATAGTGCCATGTACAATGAATAATTGCACCATTTTAAGTAACAGAACCAAGAACTGGAAATGTACTTCTGTGATATGGTGGACACCGTATCAGAGTTTTTGTTCTCTTCAAGTGAGAGAGAAGGGAAAAAGAAGCTAATGCAGACATAAAAATTGTAAGACAACATTAAACCAAAGCCATTGTGTTTCTCTCTACACTGTGCATCCTTATCTTCTTGTCAAAACTATTGCCTGGTAAAAATTTCAGCCCAAACGTGATTCTTCTCCTCAACTTGCCTCATCATGGATCAGCTGCCTCCTGCATGCCCCCTGTTGGTAACCAAGCCTAAAACCCAGGCATATTCCCTGACCAGGAATCGAACCGTGACCTCCTGGTTCATAGGTTGACGCTCAACCACTCAGCCATGCTGGCTGGACGAGGTGCTTTTTTCAAAACAAAGGAAAAGCTTGCCCCAAAGGGCATTTCAATCCCCCACCACTTACCAGGCTGAAGACTTCTTCCAGTTATGAAATGAGAATTTTTCCAGCCTCTGCTGGTCCCAGCAAGGTTTTTATACCTTTGTAAGTATCAGGCAGGGCACCTGCTATATCCATTAAAGTAGAGTGGTGCAATCCACCATTTTTTGATCAATAGCTTTTTCTTAGTGCATTTAAAATAAGGTTTTAAATGGCCGACAAAAAGCAAAAGTCTTATCTAATGTGATATTATAAACTCCATGAGACCAGGAGATAAGATTTATTCATCTCTCATTCACTGGGAATTATTTTCCCAGCACCTTAATAATAATTGATGCTCAATAAATATGTTTGGATTGAGTGAATGAAGGCAATTTCTCAGGAATGTTATAGGTTAAGAGTTAGAGACCAGGTACTCAAGAATGCCTGAGGTGTGCATGCATCTGTAGAAGGAGAGAGAATGGGAGGAAAGGTGGAAGGGAAAATGAGAGAAAGGAGAGAGAGAGAGAGAGAGAGAGAGAGAGAGAGAGAGAGAGAGAGAGAAATCTTCAAAGTAAACCCTGATCTAATTAATCAACAAACTGAATGTTCAGGAAGAGTAGACTAAAGAGGGATAAATTCAGGCATGAAAACAAAAACGGTGAGGGCCTTTCCATTGCTGTGTATCCTTAGACAAGTGAGTTCACCTTTCTGATCTTGGTTTTCTCACCAGCAAAATGAGGATCACTTCAAAGTCTTTCTGATGAGCTCATCCATGTAAAGCACTAATTACAAAATTGAGCACAGAGTAAATCTGTATAAATATGAGCTGTTTTTAAAAAAGGATTCTATCGCACCAAATCTAAGATGCTGCTGGTTGTAAGACACATATTATTTCAGGAAGCACTAGAAATGAGAAAATGGTGTCAGTTACCTTATGACACAACACTTGCATGTCAGTTGAGGGTAAGAGACATCCTGATTTCAGAGATGTCAAAATGTAGGGGGAAATGTGCATCTTAGAATCACTGACCTATAGAATAAAGATAAAATTCATCTTTTTCTCAGTCTCTCTAGGAAGAGAGAACTTCCATAATCTTCTCACTTTAGAAAAAGCCAGGGTCACCTGGGCCAGGTGAGTGGGCGGCCGCTTTCTCAACCAGAAGTGGAGTAGATGCACCTTCTCCTCTGGCCCAGGCTGATGTAATCCTCTAGCCACCCAGTGTCTGTGTTTACAACCAGGCTGGCTGACTGGACTTTTTAAAAATAACAATATATTTTTATTGATTTCAGAGAGGGAGGGAAAGGGAGAGAGAGACCAAAACATCAGTGATGAGAGAGAATCACTGATCGGCTGCCTCCTGCACACCCCACACTGGGGATTGAGCCCACAATCTGGGCATGTACCCTGACTGGGAATCGAACTGTAACCTCCTGGTTCATAGGTTGATGCTCAACCACTGAGCCACGCCGGCCGGGCCTGACTGGGCTTTTGATATTCATCCTTCCAGGGTTCAGACTTATCACAGCAAAGAAAGAATCCAGCTTTACAAGACGCTCAGAACCTGATCCTCCTCTCTGTGATCTTTGGCAACTGCCCAGGGTCTGGATTTGAACCTCCCTGGAAAGCCGTAATTCATGCCCTCCTTCTCAATGCTTGACATCAATCTGGCCTCCCAGAATCTGCTTGAGGCCTTGCCGATGGGAAATCAAAATGTGTGGGCATTTCAGAACTGTGTCCTCCTGCTGTCCAGAAACAGGGTTGAAGATGTAGGCCAGGCTCACCAGCAAGGAGACATGAATTGAGACATCCTAGCCCCCAAGTCTGAATGAACCATGAGTAAAATCCAACAGTAAAGGGTCTGGAGTAATGAGTTCCAGCCACACAAAAAAAGGACAATAATCAAATAATACTTGTTAAAAGTTCATTATGTATCAGGTAATGTTCAACTTATTACTTAAAAAAAATTTCATTGATTGGTTTTAGAGAAAGAGAGAGAATCGATTGCTCGCTGGGCCTCAACTTCCTGGCTTAAAAAGTCCCCCGTAATTGGCCACTCCCTACAGGTAAGCACTGTCCTCTTGGCCTCTCTCCGGCCCTTTCATGTGCTTCTCTCTGGCAACCGCTGTGGTCCTGTGACTTTGAGCGACCCACTCTATTCCCTGATCTGCAAATACATGTTCTTTCTTCTCAAAGCGCTGCTTTATCTTTCTTTTTTCTTCACCTCTCAAGTTGGTTCCAATACCCAGGTCACTGGGCCTTCACAGAGCCCCTCTCAGCAATCCAGAGTGACTGTGTGAGATATCAGTGTGCCCCAAGTTCCCTCCCCTTCAGCCATGGCACCTCTCCCGCATGGCTCCACCGGGCAAAGCAGAGACCAGGCACTATTTCTGTCTTCCAGCATGTCTCCGGCTGCCCCACCAGGAACCCACAATAAGGAGCTGAACTCCCCCTATGCTCACGTTGCCCATTAGTCCAGGATGAAGAGTAGGGTGTGAACAGCTGCCGCTGGGGCATCACGCTCCTTCTAGCAAGCTGCTCCTTTGCTTCTCCCCATGGCACGTGAGTCTAGAGCACTAGGTGGGGGATGAATGTGAGCGAGAGTCACAATGCCATAATCTTCCCACTCAGAATCCTCACGCGCCATGAAAACTCAGCCTTGGCTGTTACTGTGCCAGGTCACCTCTGCCCTTAGGGTAAGTTCTTTCCCTGGGGATCCCCTGAGTGACAGCAGGGGTCCCGTTGTAGACTCAAGACCAGTCTGTACTTGTCAATCAAATGAAAGTCCACCTTTACCTGAAAGCGTTTTGTTTACAGGAAAATACGTGACAAATCAATCCAAAGCATGCTCAAGGGGAGGGGAGGTCAGGGAATTCGGCCTGGGAAGGAAAACACTTTTGCCCAAGCCTAGACCCCTAGCACATCCCCAAAGGCGCCAAAAAAATCAATCTCTCGATGCTGCTTGATTAGATTTCCATTTGGCGTGAGCATCTTTCCAACTGCTGAGGTCTACAAAGGCCTCTGGCCCAAGCAGCAGGAGGACGGGGGAGCAATCAGCATCCTTATTAGTACCCCGTATGTCATCTCAAGAGGAAATGGTCAGAATCTGGGGGTGAGGAGGGAGGGGCCACACAAACCAAAAGGCCTGACCCTGGTTGAAAGGGGCCTGAGCAAACCCTCTGGCCACTTTCAAACCTGATCATCTTCCTGACAGCAGGAGCTCGGGGGGCTGCATTAACAGGAACCCGAGGTGATTAGCACAAAATTGAAATATCCCTTCTGGGACAAGAGCAAAAACTGCAATTCATTGCACTTGACTGACTCCGGCCTGAGCACCATTGACTTTTCAATCTCTCAGTCCGTGCCATTATAGAGCATCCCAGCGCCATCTGATCACTGAGCCATAAATACTCATCTCGACCACCTGACCAGACGTCCTGGGGATGCACCGAGTTCCAGATGGAGAGCTCAGATGATGGACAGGCTGGGAGCCAGTGCTGTACAAGGGAGCCACTTGCAAAAGTGCAGAGCTCACAGCTGGGGGCTCGGGAGCAGGACAGAGCAAGCGTCGGTCAGCGTCAACAGTGGAGGCAAGGAAATTGGAAGAAGGAAGCAAGAGTAGCCGAGGCCTGCAAGTGTGGGCCGGCGTCCTTCAGAGTCTATGGAGGACATATTGATAGTTACACCAATGATGTCATTGACAATAACAACAATGGCTATGGGTCTACAGTTCTCCCAGCATGCCAGGCTCTGTCCTCAGTGTGTCACATACCTTTTCTCTTCTAGTCCTGGGAGGTAGGGATTACGAAACCCATTCTACAGAGAAGGAAACCAGCACTGAGAGGTACCGGGGCTTTCCCGGGGACACAGGGCTATTAAATTGAGAAAAGAGGATCCCAAATCAAGCCTGTCTGGATCCGAGGCTATAGCTGCAAATACTCTTAATATACCAGGGGAATTTCTCTGATCTTCGGACCCCATCCCTCCAACTCCAGGTTCCAGTGCCTGACTCAATCCTCTCATTAGCCATTGCTCTGGCGAGAGAGGCATAAACACTAATTTAGAAGCCCCCGCTCCCACCTCCATCCCTTGCTGCGCTCACTGGGGCAGGACCATGTATGCTGGGCTCATGGCTCTACTCCCATCTCTCAGCACAGCCAAGAAAGGCGTTTCACTCACACATCTGTTGAATGAACGAGTGAATGAACGTGCTCAGCTTTGCGCTAGGCACCCTGGGGGATGCAAACTGAGTGTGACATCCTTTGCCTGGAATGATGCTTCTTGGTTGGGGTCTTGTGGGGTCCAATAAGATAGCATGTGGAAGCATTTAATACAAGTTGATGAATGAATGAATGAATGGATGGATGGATGAACATATCCAGCATCTCCCATATGCTAGGCATTGGGAAGAGCACAGGGCTGCAGAGTTGAGGAGCGAAGACCTTGGAGTCAGACTGTCTGGTCTGAATCCTGGTTCTGCTGCTCACTTGCTGTGTGACCCTCCCTGGGTCTCAGTTTCCTCATCTGTAAAATGGAAACAATAAGGGCATCAGCTGGCCAGCCCACAGTAGGCACCAGCTGTCATGAGAGATCCAGGGACCAGAAAGTTCTGCATGGGGCAGTGGGGCGACAGCCCTGCGCCTGTTTTTCTTCCTACCAGGGTGCTGGCCTTCACCGGCTGTGGACGCCAGCCGTCTTCCAGCTACTAATTCTGGACAGTCTCCAAGGGAAACTCGGACCCCACAGAGAAAATCTGCAAATGAGACCTCCCGCATGTCACGGCTGACCACTCTCCTCGGTCGCCTTGTGCCGCTTTCAGTTCCAATAAAGCCAGGTCTTGTCGCCCGACCCATGACTCCATCCCCTCACTATGATCAGCGAACATGGGAGGGAGGTGGCTCCAGGGCTCATGTTCTGAGACTCGCGTCCCTGCTGTCACCGTCTCCGTGCAGGAGTTGTGAAGAACTTACGGTATCCACGGGCTGTGATTCTACCCTCCACTGCCCCTGTCCACTTAGGCCGTTTGATTCATCTCTCCAATTTAATAAAAACAGCCTCCTCCCGGGCTCCCGCCAAGGCCAGAGACAGGCAGGAGCCCTCCAAAGTTTAAAGCAGGCCACCTTAATTAGTTGGCAGCATGGATATCACTTTTCCCCCGATTAGCATTTCAAAGTAAATCCCACATCCTGGGCTGTCAGCATCCAGGAGCCTGGCAGAAGTTGATTGTGTGCAGCAGGAAAAAAAAAAAATCGCAGCACGGGCCGGGCGCCTGGGGTTTGAGAAACTCAGCAACTTCACTGAGGCTCCTTGCTCTCAGCTGCTGACTGCATGCCGAGGCCCCTGACCGGCTCCGTTTTTCCTATTTTGTCTGTGAGGCTAATCTTCACACTCCGAGGCCTGGGTCAACAGCGGGTCAGAGAGATTCGCTACAAGTTGAAAGCTGCGGGCCACCTCCTCCAGCAGACATGTAAATAGGAAATGATACAAACATCTCCATTTCTGGCTTTTTCTGAGGCTGCATCGGTGTGCGTTGAGTAAGAGGAGTGAGCAGCTGCCCCTTTTAGATGGGCACAGACTCCCGTTTGCCACAGTCCCCACCATTCCCTAGTGTGCCGCACCAGGCTCTCTCGTTTGTTATGGGCCCGGCCCTTCTGAAAATTTGCGTTTTTGTTCCCTGTTGTAGGGGCTGGATTGAAGAAGGCAGGACTGGTTACAACAGGTGTTGAAGGAAGAGGCGGACCATTCAGAGGTGAGACCAAAGAAGTTGTCCCTCAAGAAGAGGAGGGAAAGCAGGTGGGGAGAGAAAGGCCTTATGGGGTATGAAGGGAAAGCAGAGGGCATAGGATGTCCTCAATCTGTCCTCCTGCCCCATCCCACGCTAGCTTCCCTCTCCCTCTGGCTCAAGTCTCATGAAAATCTCTGAGCGGGAGGGGAGCGTGGAATGGGGAAATGACAGGATATATGAGCTCACACCCGGATCTGTCAGGAACCTGCTGGGTCACCATGGACAGCCTTCTCTGTGCCTTGGTTTCCCTTCTGTGAAATGAAGCTGTTGCACTGGGTTGCTGACCTCTGAGCTTCCTTCCAGCTCTTTGTCATTTGCCCCAAGTAACCAGGAGGTCTCTGAGCTCTGGAGTGGGACAGAGAGACCCTCCCCAGAGGACTTAGACATGCCCCTCCCCCCCCAAACAACCCCGATCACCTGCCTCTATTTGTGGATATAAATGAACGTTTTCTGAATCTTAGGAAAAGGGCTTTTTCCATTATGCAGCTTCATGTCCAGCCCCCAGCCCATGGTTCAGGCAAACTTGACCCCGAGGCCCCTTCTGGAGAGAAATTCTGACACACTGAGCCCCTGCTGAGGGCTTGGGCCTCTGTCTGCTTTCAGAAATTCTTACCTTTCCATTCAACACACTGTAAATTTGTTTTAAGCATTTTTTGTGACAGAAGGGTACAAGGCCCTAGGGCTGTGGTATCTAAGGGAGTGTAGAGAGAATTCCATTGCGGACCCCACTGTTCTCTGCCTCCCCACCCACCCACCACTCCCCACAACCAGAGAAGATGGAGGTAATGATCCTTTATTGAGCACTTGATGTGTGCCAGGCACTCGACTTGTTAATTCTCCCATTGACTTTTCACAGCAAAACCATATAGATTCTATTAGCCCCATTTTGCAGATGAGGAAAGTAAGGCTCAGATAGGTCACCTAGCTAAAAAAAATAAATAAAGCAGATAAATCAGACTACTCCTAACGTCTTTGCTCTTGAGTGCTAAACCACATGGTTCCCACGTGAATAACAAAAATAATGATAAATCATAACTGTGAGAGTTCTGTCTTTCTCTTTGGTCCCACTGCACTTAAAAATAAGAACATTTATCACATTGTTCAGTGACTGTTTATAAGTGACTTTCAACTCCTTAAGAGGAAAGATGGGCACTTATTCATCTCTGAATCCATAGAACCTAGTAAAATGTCCATTATACTAGTAGAGTAGGTGCTCAAAACAAGTTGCATGAATTGAATAGTCAGTGGAATCAAATGGAATGGAATGGAATGGAATGGAATGGAATGGAATGCGATGGGATGGGATGGGATGGGATGGGATGGGATGGGATGGGATGGGATGGGGTGGAGTGGAGTGGAGTGGAATGGGATGGAAGGGAACTCTTGTCAGGCAGGCTACAAACCAGAGAGGCCACATAAAAGGTTATAATCCCTTGCATATTGGACCTATTGTCAGCATGGATTCTCTTGAGTTGCAGGTGATAGAGACCCAACCCAAACCAGCTTTAGGAAAACTGGAATATTCTGGCTCATGTAATACAAAATCACAGAGTTGGTTTGGGATTTAGACATAGCTGGATCCAGGAATTCAGATTGAA